>NW_006921827.1:4408344-4419878 GCF_000298275.1 Orycteropus afer afer | reverse complement strand
GCTGACAGGGAAAAAGTTGTAGTCACTTCTTGGTGTAGTCACTTTTTGGCCACAGCCAGCTGCCCAGAGGGAGCGAGCAGTTGGACCTGTGGGCTTGGGACCATGGTTGCAGGGGACATCAAGCTGAATTGGTATAATATACTACACAAAAACACTGTTCCACATTGTACTTTGGCCAGTAATGACTGGGATCTTAAAAGCTTGCAAGCAGCCATCTAGATGCAACGATGGTTTTCTCCTTGTCCAGAGCAAAGAAGAATGAAGAAAACCAAAGATGCATGGAAGCAATTAGGCCAAAAGACTTATATACCATGTGATCCTCAGCCTATATGACTAAGAGACCAGAAGAAATAGATGGTGCCCAGCTGCCACTGTCACCCACTCAGAAGGGGATCTATGTAGGAGTTCCTGAATAGAATGGGAGAACAATGTGTAACAAAAATCAAAATCATGGAAAAAAAAAAGAAAGGACCAGGTTTGCTGGTCTGATAGAACCTGGTGGAACCACTGAAACTATGACTCCTAGCTATCCTTCAGGTCTGGAATTGAACACACTCCTGTGGCTTCCAGCCAAACAAAAGACAGGCATATGAGTTGAATATTTACATTAGGTGGATACACTCCTTGGAGAGGTCAATCATGTGAAAAAAGAAGGGCTGTGTATGCACAGGGAGACAGCCCGGGGGGCAGGAGTGAATGGGAGGGAAGGACCAGGGAAGGAAGTGACTGTCGGGAGGAAAGGGGGGGGGAGCTGTTGCATTGTGGGAAATTGTAGTCAATGTCATGAGACAAAGTGTATGTGAACTGCTGTATGGAAAATGAATTTGCTCTGTAAACTTTCACCCAAATCACAATAAAAATTACTGTATGTATGTGTGTGTGTGTATATATATATATGTTTTTTTTTTTTTTTTTTTTACCAAGATGAGTAATGACTGTTGTCTCCAAAGCTTTCAAGTTGCCATCTATATGCAACAATTGGTTTCCTCTTGTCTGGAGCAAAGAAGAATGAAGAAAACCAAAGATTCATGGAAACAATTATTTCAAGGGACTACCGGACCATGCAAACCTCAGCCTATATGACCATGAAGTCCAGAAGTCTCTAGATGGTGCTGAGCTACCACTGCCAACCACTCAGAAAGAGATCAGTCCAAGAGATCCTGGATAGACTGGGAGAAAAATGTGGAACAAAACTCAAAATTATTAAAAAAAAAAAACAGGCTTATTGGTCTGATAGAGAGTGGTGAAACCCCAAGCCTATGGCCCCTAATCACCCTTCAGGTCTGGAATTGAACTCACTCCTGTGATTTCCAGCCAAACAATAAATAAGCATATAAGGTGGACATTTACACCAGGTAGGTACACCTCCTTAGAACAATTAATCATGGGAAATCAGAAGGGCAGTATTTTCACAGAGAAATAGCTCAGAAGGCAGTAATGCACAAGAAAGAAGGAATAGGGAAAAGGTAACAACAGGGAGGAAGTGGGAGGAAAACTGTTACATTATGGAGACTGCAATCAATGTCATGAAACAGAATGTATATGAACTGCTCTATGGAAAATCAATTTGCTCTGTAAACCTTCACCAAAATCACAATTAGAAAAAATACATATATTTACCAAGAACTTCCAGCAAGATGGTAGAATAGGTAGACAAGCTACCTAGACTTTCTAAAACAAAGAAATAAGAAACCAATTGAAACATATATAGAGGATAATCCTGGAACCCTGAGCTTCAAAGGAAAGTATAAAGAAGTAGGTTAAACACCAACCAGTGGAAGAAATTGAATGAAAAAAACAAATAAGGAGACAAACAGAGCTATGGACTGCTACTGGCCTGACCGACAGGCTACTTGGAATATCTGTAAGTGGCCTCCCAATATGAGCAGCAATCTGATATTCAGTGCCACATGACTAGGGCTACATGAGCAGCTATACTGGTGGCTGGTGATGAGAAAGCAACCATGACTACATGACCCAACTTCACCCACATCACATGAATCCCCACCACCTGCTTCTGTATCAACTGATCAACAACAGACAGCGCCTAATACCAGCCCAAACTTCTCTCAACTGCTCCACATGAACAGCTAGCAGAGATCTGTGCACATATTCTCATCCTCTATCATACCCACCAACAGGTGGTGAGGATTTAAGTGCTGACAAACTAGTGAACACAGCAGCACACCAGTTCTATTTGCTCAGATACTAAAAAAAAAAAAAAAAAAAAAAGCTGGGTGAAATCACACCAACATATGATCACCAATTAACACCAATTAAATTAGAGACAATAGGCAATCCCAGTTCACACAATGAAGCAAGATAACAGTAGTACATACAAGACAAAGGAACCAGAGTAGAGTCAGAAAACCTCCCTAAGGAAAAAGTAACATTGGAACCATCTGATAAGAAATTCAAAAGAATTATATTTAGGTACTGTCAATGTGTTGAGAGACAGATGAAGGAAAGCATTCACAAAATTAAGGAAAACACAGACAAGACCCTGAAACAATCCATAAAAACAATACAAGAACAAACTGAGAAAAGAAACGAAATGAAACATTAGAAACCATACAAAAACAGCAAACAAATTCAGAAGATTTATACTGATGTTTCAGAAATAGAGTAGAATAAATCAATGGAAGACAAAATTAGTGAGATTGAAGAGAAATCTCTCAATACTCTCAATACTATTTTCTTGACGGAATAATCAGAAAAAAAAATTAATTAAAAAAGAGGAAAGCCTAAGATTTATGTGGGACACTATCAAAAGGAATAACTCACATGCAATCAGAATTCCAGAACAGGAAGAGACAAATTAAACCCCAGAGAAAACTACTAAAGATTTGTTGGAATAGAACTTCCCTAATATAATGAAAGATGAGAATACATGCATTGAAGAAATTCAACAAACCCCCAAAAGGACAGACCCCAAAGGAAAATCACCAAGACATATCATAACCAAACTCTCCAAAACCATAGACAAAAAAAGAATCCTGAAAACACCACAAGAAAAACAGTTACCTACAAAAAGCAACCAATAAGACCAAGCTCTGATTCTCAGCACAAACTATGCAGGCGAGAAATAAACAGGATAATATGGTTAAAACTCTGAAAGAAAACTGAGAATTATATACCCAGTAAAACTGTATCTCAAATATGACAGTAAAAGTAGGATATTTCTAGATAAACAGAAATTACGGGAATTGGTAAAAACCCAACCAACCATACAAAAGATGCTACAGGGAGTCCTTCTGCCAGAGAACCAGACAACAACCTGTGATTAACACACATGACAACATCACACAGAAACCCATCTAGATATAGAAGTATCCAAAGTAAAATAAACCTACAAGCTGAGAAAAGGAAGCTACAGACATCAATTTGTAAAGAAGGTCAACTACAAAGCAAAAAGAGGCAATGAATAGTATACTTACAGAACTTCTAAACGGAGAGGAAGTCAAGATGATTTCAAGATAAAGCTGACTCTTTTAAACTGGGGAAGAAAATAGTAAGTTATAAGGAGGTGCACTCCTTAGAACAATCAATCAGCCATGGAAGATGAGAAGGGCAGCATTTGCACAGGGAGAAAGCTCATAAGGCAGGCATGTATATGAAAGAAGGACACAGGGAAAAGGTAACCACAGGGAGGAAATAGGAAAAGAACTGTTACATTATGGAGGTTGTCATCAATGTCATGAAATAAAATGTGTATGAGCTGTTGAATGGAAAATCAATTTGCTCTGTAAACTTTAAACTAAATCACAACAAAAAACCTAAATGAAACCTAAAAAAAAAAACTACAAAAAAAGGGAAAATACAAACTACTAAGATAAAATCTTCAGAAACTATATATTCTACAAGAATCTAATAACCAAAATGTATGTAAAACTTTGAAAACTTAAAATAATAATAATAATAATAATAATAACGCATTTAGATGCAAAGGACCTGAATAGACATGTCACCAAAGAGAACATTCAAATGGTCACCAAACACATGAAAAGATGCTCAACATCATTAGCCATCAAAAAGATGCAAATCAAAACCCTGGTGAGATACTATTTCATTTCAAATACAATGGCTAAGATTTAAAAAAAAAAAAAGATAATTGTTGGCAAGGATGTAGGGAAACTGGAACCCTTAATGATGGAGGAACAACAGGAGGCGGAGAATGGTTACACAGCTGAAAGAATGTAATCAATATGAGTAAATTATATCTGTAGAAACTGTGGAATTGGTGTTATATTTTATAGTGTATATTATCAACCACAAGAAAACAAATTATATATTTTTATTGTTGTTGAAATTGTCAAGGATTTCATATTACTTTGATCCACAATCAATGGTCATGGAAGGACCAGACAAGAAGTCAAACAATATACTGCATTGGGCAAATCTGCTGCAAAAGACCTCTTTAAAGTGTTTAAGAGCAAAGACACCACTTTGAAGACCAACATACTCCTGACTCAAGACATGATATTCTTTTCTCAGTTAAATTACATTTTAAAAAATAATATTACTTTGACCTTGCAACCACTAGGAACCACTCTTGCTAATACTACTGCTATTACCATAAGCCAGGCACATTTTCTACCAATACATCAAAAATAGAAGCCTCACAGAGGGCCTATTCTTCTCTCACTAGCCAAAGATATGCCTGCTTTCTAGCTGCAAGAGAGACTGGATATTGCACATATACAACTATATATACATATACATATATACATATATATGTATACACACACACACACACACACATATATGCAGCTCTGGTGGCATATTGGGTAAGGCATTTGCCTGATAACCAGAAGGCCAGTGGTTCAAAGCCAATAGCTGCTCTGCAGGAGGAATATGAGGCAATTTACTTCCGTAAAGATTTATAGTCTTGGAAACCCAATGGATGTAGCTTTAAGTTAAAATCTACTCGATGAAGTAGGTATATATACACATATTTATTTACTGAATTATCCTGACAGGAAACACAATGCTTGCTATCAGAGACAGACTTTTAATTACTCACAGAATATCTTGTGTCAGTTCCCCCAAATCTCCACGGGGTAATGCAATGAGGGCAGATGACACATGCATGTGCAAAAGATGTTTGAAACAAAGGAGAGGAACTCTGGAATCAGTAAATTAGGAGTTCATCAAGGAACTACTGGCACATCTGCTCTTCCTCTCAGAGAGAAAGTAAAAAAATACTCTCTACGGAGAGGAAGGGATGGTACCTAGATTATTACAACCATTGAAGTATAAGCAAATGGCTCCAGGCTTTACTACCCTTAAGATATAAACACTGTAAACATTGATGGAGGAGCACTGGTAGCATTATGCCTAAGGCACTTGACTGCTAACCAGAAGGCTGGTGGTTCAAACCCACCAGCCACTCCTCAGAAGGACAATGGGGCAATCTACTTCCATAGTGATACTGCCTCAGAAACCCAAGGAGGGCTTGCTATGAGTCGGGTCCGACTCGACACCACATAACAACAAACATTGATTGAGTGCCTGGGTGGCAACTAACCAAAAGATTGGTAGTTTGAACCTACCTAAAGGTTCCTTAGAAGAAAGGCCTGGTAATCTGTTTCCCAAAGGTCACAGACATGAAAACCCTAAGAAGCACAGTTCTACACTGCAACACATGGGTTCACCATGATTCAGAATCAACTTGATAGCAACTGGTTTTTTTGTTTGTATTTTTGGTTTTATCTAGCACCCTTAGAATGTGAGCAAATGGCTCTGGGTAAATCTCTAACTTCAAAGGAATATTTACAATTCAAATATCCTTTAACCTGTGTTAATGTGCCAGTACTCTGTGTTCAAAAAGTTCTGAACATGCAAAAATGAAAATATTCATGGAATATTTTTTTCCAAACTTGAGTGTTGAGCTCTAAGTTTGGCATATAGAGCTCACAACAAGGGAATTCCCAGATGATAAGCAACTATGCATATGGTAGCTGTCTACTGTATCACCGTTTAAACACTATGATCCCATTTTTACTTCTGCCATCTGTTTAACTAGACAAGAATCATCTTAAATTTAAATATGCTTTCTTTATATTTGTACATATTCTCATATTATTAAATTCTCCTGAAAATACTGGCATTTCATCTGTCCTACAAATGATACCTTAGGCATAAGCCCTATTTATGATAGAAATTAATTTGGAACTAAGGAGTCCTGGTGGTGCAATGGTTAATTAAGCACTCAGCTTCTAACTGAACAGTTGATGATTCAAACCTACCTAGTGGCTCCATGAAAGAAAGACCTGGCTATCTATCTACTCCAATAATTACAGCCTAGAGAATCCTATGGTGCAGTTGTACTCTATCACACTATGGATCTAAACTGATTCCACAGCACCTACCAGCAACAACAATATTTTGAAGTGCATTGTTTGAAATGGTGATAGGAAGCACGGATCTCCGCTACACAAGCTTCCCTCTACACTGTTATCTTATAAGGCATTTCAGGTCCCTGGGTAGTGCAAATCATTTGAACTCAGCTATTCATTGAAAGGTTGAGGGCTAGGACTCATCTAGCAGAGCCATGGAACAAAGTTATGACTATCTGCTTCCATAAAGAAAACTCTATGGGACAGTTCTGTTCTATAACACATGAGGCTACCATGAGTTAGACTGATGGCACAAGTTGACTCAATAGCAACAGGTTTGGATTTGGTTTATAGGGCAATATGAAGAGGTCTTTACATGTCTAAAGCCTTTGAAACTTAAAAACTATCATGCAAGAACATGATTTTCAAGTCTATATACCAAATAATATAAAAATAGAATAATTAAACCAATATTTTCCTCATCCATTTAGTTAGTTACCATTTTTAAAAATAAATATTCTACTCTAATTCATTTACAAGTTATTCCGAAATATGGTGTACAGTAAGAATCTGATTTTATCTTTTTCCCAAATAGTCCATCAACTGTCCAAGCAATATTTAATGAATAGTGTTACCAAATTATTTAAAATCCTATCCTCCTGACATAAAAGTTTTGACAAGTCAGATGCCCCCAAACACTGCAAAATTTATCAGACATTGTAAGTGGATTAATATGAAAACGTATTAAAAAACATAATATTGTTAAAAATTAGGATGAAACTGTAAACATCAACACTCATGGAAAGAGCAGTCAAGAAATCAGACGACATATTAAACTGGGTAAATCTGCTGAAAAAAGACCTCTTTAAAGTGTTAAAGAGCAAAGATGTCACACTGAAGACAAAACCAAACTCACTCACTGCCATCGAGTTCATTCTGACTCACAGAAACCCCTATTAGGTTTCCAAGGCACTAAATCGTTATTAAAGTAGATTGCCCAGTCTTCCACCCACGGAATGGCTGGTGGGTTTGAACCGCCAACCTTCTGGTTAGCAGTGAAATGCCTTAGGCACTTCTCTTTCTCTGAAGACAAAGGGGTGCCTAAACCAAGCCATATGCATCAACTTGGCTGGGCCAAGGTTTTGAGTGGCTGGGCAGCTGGATGTAGTATTCCCCATGATGAGATTGGTAATCACCTCCATGGTGGAATCTGCTGTGAGGAGCTAAGTAGCTGCTTTCGGTGTGTGGCCTGCTTCCAGTATATAAGGAGATGTTTTGAGGCGGGTCTTGAGCTTCTTAGCACATTTGGATTCTACATGTGGCCAAGTCGTCAGAGGCCTGCCATGTTGCCTGCTGATCTTGGGACTATTTCTAGACTTGAGCTAATGGCCTGCCATGTTGCTTGGTAATTGAAACTGTACCATTTTATTTGTCGATCTGGGGTTTGTCAGCCTCAGCAACCAGCAGCTACCTGAATTAAAAGACACCTCCAGTCCAGTGGGCTGGGAACAAGAGGCAGAGCTGAACCACAAGGTCGAGGAGCCCTCACCTAGCCCTATAGCTGTCACTTTGAACTCAGACGTCTAGCCTCCTAAACTGTAAAACAGTAAATCCCTGTTTGTTAAATCCATCCATCTGTGGTGTTTTGTGTTAGAGCAGCACTAGATAATCAACATAATTGCTTTATATGCAAATGAAAGCTGGACAACAAAAAAGAGGACTGAAAAAGAATTGATGTTTTCAAATTGTGCTTTTGGCAAAGAATACTGAAAATATTATGAACTGCTGGAAGAACAAACAAATCTGTCCTGGAAGAACTGAACCCAGAATGCTCTTTAGAAACAAGAATGGTCATGCTTCATCTCAGCTATGTTCGTCATGTTAGTAGAAGTTAGTTCCTGCAGAAGGAAATCATACTTGGTAAAGCAGAAGATCAGTGAAAAAAGGGAAGAACTTCAATGAGATGGATTCACACAGTGGCTGCAATGTTGGGTTCAAGCATAGCAAGGACTGTGAGGACAGCACAAGACCAGCCATTGTTTCATTCTATTGTACACAGGATCACTATGAGTCAGAGCCAATTCTACGGTACCTTACAATAAAAACAACCATAAACTTTGGATGAGGAAGACTTTAACCAACAAAGAAAAGAAAAAGGCCATGAAGAAATAGACTGAAAAATTTAACTACATATACAGTGTTTAAAATTTTCTACAGAACATAATGCCTAGCATATCGATCTTTATGCATTACATTTCATTTTTTACAACTTCCAATTTTCCTACATTCACACTTCATACATTCCATGTTCCAAATATTAATGAATGGTTGCAGCTGTTTCTTCCCAATTTGAGTCATGTTCCATCAACAAATGAAGGTCCTAAAAGCTTTATTTCATCCACGTCATTAAGGTTGATTCTACTTTGAGGGGGTATCTTTTCCCAAGTCATATTTTTGAGTGACATCCAACCTGAGGAGCTCATCTTCAGGCACTATATCAGACAATTTTTTACTGCTATTCATACAGATTTATAGTATATACTAGACAGTGTTTCTCTGTATTCATAACTCTTTCAGTGGATTATTTCTTCAGAAGCAGAGAGCCTAGTCCTTCTTCCCAGTCTGTCTCTGTCTGGAAGCTCCACTAAAACCTGTTCAACATAAGTGACTCAGCTGGTATTCAAAATACCAGTGGCATAGCCAGCCTCACAGCAACACACAAGCTGCCACAGTACAACAAACTGACAGAAGAGTGGTGATATTGGCTACATTGAATTGGACAATCATAAAGTCTACTATGCCAGGAATGACAAATTGAGGAAAGGCATTGCATGCATCATCAAAAAGAAAGTTTCAAAATCTATCCTGAAGTATAATCCTATCAGTGATAGGATAATATCCATACACTTACAAGACCAGTTAATAATAATGTTATTCAAATTTATGTACCAACCACTAAAGCCAAAAATGGAAAAATTAAAGATTTTTAGGAACTTCTGCAGTCTGAAATTGACCACACATGCAATCAAGAAAGATGTATTGATTATTAGTGGTGACCAGAATGCAAAAGTTTGAAACAAAGAAGAATCATTGGTAGGTGGAAAATAGGGCCTTGGTGATAGAAATGACATTAGAGATCACAGGATAGAATTTTTCATTATCAATTCATTGCAAATACCTTTTTCAACAACATAAATGGTATCTATACATGTGGATGTCACCAGATGGAATAAACAGGGATCAAATCAACTACATCTATAGAAAGAAGCAATGGAGAGACTCAACATCACCAGTCAAAACAAGCCTGGGAGCTGACCATGGAAGAGATGATCAATTGCCTACATGCAAGTTCAAGTTGAAGTTGAAAAAATTTTAAAAGTCCACCAGTGTCAAATACAACCTTGAGTATATCCCACCTGAAATTAGATACCATTTGAAGAATAGATATGTGTTGAACACAAACAACCGAAGACCAGACAAGCTGTGGGATGACATCATAACATCATACAGGAAGAAAACAAACGATCATTAAAAAGACAGGAAAGGGAGGATTCAAAATGGAGTCTCATCAGTAATCACCATGTTATTTCCCTCTAGCATCTTAGTGCTTGAAAAATTAGGTACAGTAGTTTGAATTAGGGATTTTGGTGATCTGAACAGTTCACTGAATCAGAGTGCACCAAACACAGAAGAGGAGAATTAGAGGAAAGGCACAGGGAGATTATTTAAGGAAGATCTACCCGGCGGAAGATGGACAGGCAGCTGAGAGAGGCCATTGGAAACTTCCCTGGGGCAGTCACTGACTGGCAGGTGAGGGCAGCCACCTGAGATCTCCATGAGCCAAGGAAGAAGACACCCTATATCAGCATACCAGCAACCACACCACCATCCCAGCAAACACCCCAAGGATCTACCTTCAGCACCTGATTTTATCAGTAACTTGGGTGGGCTAGGTGCAAACAGGTGACGGCAGCACCACTGAAACCCAAGCGGAGAGCTCACTGGTGCTCCAGGAGGGTAAGCTCGCTCCCCCCTCAGTGGGTCACTGAATGGGCTTGGGTCAGCTTGGGAGACATTGAGAGGTCTATGCTTGTCTTTGTCACTGATATAGGGACCACAGATTACTAGCAGGCACTCTCCCCACTCCAGCACAGCTGAAATCGTGCGCATCTTTGACACTGTAGGTGGGCAGTATCACAGACAAACTCCCGAGACATTTGCGGTCAGGGCGGCTTGCGCTGGTGCAGGCAGGCAGGGTGGAGAGAGAGGAATCTGCTGCTGAGTGGCTGAGTGCAGTCCCAGGAATTTGCCTTGGATTGGCTTTTTGGCACCGATGGGCTTCAGAAGCGGGGCCTTTGGGTGTGCCTGAGCCTGGTGGAAAGTGGTGACTCCCTAACAACAGGAATCATTCCTGAAATTGAGCTGCGGACTTATAAATAACAGTACGTCATTGATAACAGCCCGTGCAAAGCCCTAGAAACCGACCCTAGCAACACCAAGCTTTCCTTCTTCTGCTCCCACCTTCTCCGCCAATAACTTCACTCATTCAATAGAAGAAACCATATTCAGCCAATTACCATAAAACCTCCCGCTTCAAACTCTAAACCCTCTTTATGACAAACAGAAACACATATCCAGTGTCACAGTGATTCCACCATCACAAAGAAAACATCAGAGCAACCCAGCAAACCTGAATCAATAATAAATGAAATACACCAGCTTCCCCTTTTCAAAATATTAAACCATAAAATCAAGATAAAACGAATCAGCACATAACCGGCAGTTAAAGACAACCTCAAAATGTCTAGGAAACAACAGGCAACCTCAAATCAAACAAACAAACAAAAAAAAAAAAACAGAACAAGGCATTAGAAGCAAAACCACAAACAAAGGTCTCATTGTACATGGAGGAAGAGGAGGCAAAAGAATTAATTAACTGAGAAGGAGTTTAGAAGATATGTTCATAGAGCTTTACAAGAGCCTAAGGAAACCCCAAACAGAAACAAGGAGAACACAGTTCCCTGGAGGAATTCAGGAAAATCACTGAAGAAAAGAATATTAAGATTAATGCAGAGTTCCGGCAAGATGGTGGACTAGGCAGAAAGACTGCAAAGACCCTCTTCAACAAAGAAAAGGGAAACCAATTAACACAGACACAGAAGATAATCTTGGACCCCTGAGTCTTGAAGGGAAGGA
>NW_006921827.1:4407132-4407764 GCF_000298275.1 Orycteropus afer afer | reverse complement strand
TTTTTCGCTTTCTTTTTCCCGGTGATAAGTTTGCTTGTATTTGTCTGTTTCAAAACAAATAATATTATTAATACTCTTTGTCCTTTTTAATATTATTCTTAATCTTCCTCTACCAGGTCCTAGTTTTCAGCATTTTTTCTTTTCCCTGCACATGATTGAAATTCTGACAACCACCCCCCAATATAAGGTGGCTTTTTTTCCCCTTTTTTTATTCTCAAGACTAACCGCATTCCTTGTTTTTCTTTTTGCATTCCTCCTACTTTTTTCTTTATTTATTGTTCTCCTTCCGTACTTTTATTTATTTATTTTTTCTTCTTAGTGCCCTATTCCCAGATATTGCAGGTTTGCTTGTATTTTTCTTCTTTTTTTCCCTTTTCTCTTTTTTTGGTTACTGTTCCTGTGTGATTACATGGTGTATTTTTCGTCCATGGGCTTTTGGTTTTTTGATGGTTATTCAATTGTAATTTGTGTCTAACTGAGTGGGAGAAAACATCAATCCTCATAAAACATGACTGCACCCACACCTCCTGTGACTTCACTTACTGAGCGAGAGCCACTTCCTCCTCCTCCACCAACAGGACAACAATAAAATACCACTAAAAAGAGCCTGAACCACCCATGGCTGCTCTTCA
>NW_006921827.1:4384860-4386077 GCF_000298275.1 Orycteropus afer afer | reverse complement strand
AATGTAAAACAAGCTCTTAAAATAAATAAATAAATAAAAACTGAATGTAAAGTAAAAAAAAGGAAAGGACAAAAAGACCAAAATGGATGTCAGAAGAGACTCTGAAATTTGCTCTTGAATGTAGAATAGCTAAAGAAAATGGAAGCAATGATGAAATAAAAGAGGTAAACAGAAGATTTCAAAAGGCAGCTCCAGAAGACAAAGTATTATTATGACATGTGCAAAGTCTTGGAGTTAGAAAACCAAAAGAGAAGAACACACTCAGCATTTCTCAAGCCAAAAGAAATAAAATTTCAAGTTTCAAGCAGCAATACTGAAGTACTCTATGGGCAATATATTGAATGACCCCACTGAATGACACAGGAAGCATCAAAAGAAAATGGAAAGAATACACAGAGTCACTATACAAAAAGAATTGGTTGATGTTAAACTATCTCAGGAGGTATATATGATCAAGAACCAATGTTATTGAAGGAAGAAGTCCAAGTGGCACTGAAGGAATTAACAAAAAAAAAAAAAAAAAAAAGGCTGCAGGAACTGATGGAATGTCCATTGAGATGTTTCAACAAAAGGATGCAGTACTCAAGGTGTGTACTCATTTATGTCAAGAAATGTGGAAGACAACTCTCTGGTCAACTGACTGAGATTTATATCTGTGCTCATTGCAATGAAAGGTGATCCAACAGAATATGGAAATTATCAAACATATCTTTAATAGCACATGCAAGTATTATCTTGCTGAAGATAACTCAAAAAATTGTTGTGGCAGTATACTAACAGGGAACTTCCAGAAATGCAAGCTGGATTCAGAAAGGATGCAGAATGAAGGATAACACTGCTGATGTCTGATGTATCCTGGCTGAAAGCAAAGAATATCAGAAAGATATTTACCTGTGTTTTATTGACTACACAAAGGCATTCAATCATGTGGATCGTAACAAATTATGGACAACATTGCAAAGAACAGGAATTCCAGAACAATTAATTGTGCTTATGAGGAACCTGTATATACACCAAGCAGCAATCATTCTAACAGAACAAAGGCAACTACATGGTTTAAAATCAGGAAGGGTGTATGTCAGGATTGTAGTCTTTCACAATATTTATTCAATCTGTATGAAGAGCAAATAATCTGAGAAGCTAGACTATAGGAGAGCTCTGGTGGTGTACTGCCTAAGGTGTTTGACTGCTAATCAGAAGGCTGGTGGTTCAAACCC
>NW_006921827.1:4379450-4383878 GCF_000298275.1 Orycteropus afer afer | reverse complement strand
CCAAGGCATGGTATTTTCAATTGCCTCACATGCCCATGAAAATTGGGCAATGAGTAAGGAAGCAAAAAGAACAGCTGATGCCTTTGAAGTGTGGTGCTGGCAAAGAATATTGAAAATACCATGGACTGTCAGAATGAACAAATCTGTCCTGGAAGAAGTGCAGTCAAAATGTTCCTTGGAAGCGAGAATGGCCAGACTTCATCTCACCTACTTTTGTCATGTTGTCAGAAGGTACCATTCCCTGGAGAAGGTTATCATGCTTGATAATGCAGAAAGTCAGTGTAAAACGGGAAGACCTTCAATGAGATGGATTGACACAGTTGCTGCCATGATGGGCTCTGGTACAGCAAGGATTGTGAGGATGGCACAGATAAGAAATAGATAAAATATGCATTAACTTTGAGAAATATCCTCAATAAAGGGAAATGGGAATATAATGAATAGCAATGTTTCATTCTCTTGTACATAGGGTTGCCATGTATCAGGGCTAACTCAACAGGACCTAACAATAACAACACAGGACATAATAAGCCAGAAATAAAGTTAAAAGACAAATAACAGGCTATTCTAAAATATAAACATATGACCAAAAAATAGTTGTTGTTGTTGTTGTTGTTGTTATGTGCCATCGAGTCAGACCCGACTCATAGTGACCCCTCCTTGGGTTTCCAAGACATTATCACTATGGAAGTACATTACCCAACCTTCCTTCCAAGGAGTGGCTGGAAGTGATGATATATACACACATACATACACACATACAGTAAAACCTGCAAAATCTGGAACCTGTATAAGGTGAAAATTTGAGAAGGAAAATTCAAAAATTTTCCACTAAAATAAGCAACAGAAAAGTGGTAAGACTGCACCCTGTCAAAGGCACAAAACTTCTGAGACTCAAAAAAAAAAGGAAATCTCTCATCAAGTTTGAGCTCTTGATAGAGCTCATATAAAGTACCTCTTTATAGGTACTAATACAATAGTATTAGGTAGTTCACAAAATTTTGACAGGGAAATCATTCTTCACTGAATATACTATGGTAGATTCATACTATACAATAATATAAAACATAAGAAATAGATAAATATGCATTAACTTTGAGAAATATCTTCATAAATGGAAATGGGAATATAATGAATATAGTATCATTCTGCTTCTTTTAGTCAAAAGAGGCAAGGAAAAGATCCTGTATCTAAGAAAATATGTTGGTGTATTATATATGAGCACAAAATAAATTCCTGAAGCAAACACAACATACTTTTAAAAAGACAAAGGAGATCATTAACTTTTTCTTTAAATACTCCCAAACTGTTTGCTTTGTTTCAACAAACAGCTTAAGGAAGTACATCCGATTCCTTACTTACTTGATATTTTTAAACCAAACATTTGTTTTTAATTTTATGGAATTATTCTTAAGCCTCAACCAATGCAACAACATGGTTTTAGCAATTACTGAACAATTTTTATATTTCCATAAGAGTATTCATTTATGACCCATTATCCCCTCACAGTCCTAAGTTTTATTGGCCAATAGACTCTTTAAAAATGTTTTAACTATATTCTAATAAATGTTGTTGTTATGTTCCGTCAAGTTGGACCCGACTCATAGCGACCCCTCCTTGAGTTTCCGAGGCAGTATCACTACATAAGTGGATTGCCCAACCCTCCTTCTGAGGAGTGGCTAGTGGGTTTGAACCTCCAGTCTTCTGGTTAGGAGTCAAGTGCCTTAGGCACTATGCTATAAGAAATATTAATCTGCTTATATGTATATGTAGTTGTCAAATTTTGGTATTATGCTAAACTGGTGGTGAAATAGTTAAGCACTGGGCTGCTAACTGACATGTCAGTAGTTCAAACCCATCAGGAGCTCCGCAGCAGAAAGACATGGCAATCTGATCCTGTAAAGATTACAAAGAAACCAAACTCATTGCCATCAGTTGAATCTGACTCATAACAACACTACAGGACAGAGTAGAACTTCTCCACAGTTTCCTAGGCTGTTCTCTTTATAGGTGCAGATTTCTGGGTCTTTTCTCCCACAAAGTGGCTGGTGGGTTCAAACTGTCGACATTTCAAGTTAACAGATGAGCACTTAACTACTCAGACAAAAAGCCCCATTCCAGATGGACCCAGGGAAGAGGTAACTATGGGGAGGCAGTGTGAGGGGAGCTGTTGCATTGTGGTAAACTGTGGTCAATGTCATGAGACAAAGTATATGTGAACTGCTGCATGGAAAGTGAATTTGCTCTGTAAATCTTCACCTAAATCACAATTAAAAAAAAAAAAAGTCCCCTTCCATAAATATTGGAAACTATAGTAGCTCTGGTGGCATAGTATTCCTTAGAACCCCACTGCCGTCGAGTCAGATCTTACTCATAGTGACCCCTACTTCAGTTTCTGAGGCGGTATCACTACAGAAGTAGATTGCCTGGCCAACCTTCCTTCCCAGGAGTGGCCGGAGTTAATCCAATATAATCTTGTTTTAATATATAAGGAGTAAATATAATATTCAGTTAATTACATTTCCAAGTGCACATAATACAAATATTGTACCTCTATACTTGATGCTTTCCAAAAAGGAAAAATATACAGACTTTATACAAGGGAAGTTTTCAGGATGATAGAAATGTTCTCTATACACTGATTGTGATGGTGATTACATGGTTATAAACATCAGTCAGATTTCATCAAACTGTATACTTAATATGGAATTTATTGTATGTAGCTAACCAGAAGGCTGGTGGTTCAAACCCACCAGCCACTCCTCGGATGGAAGATTGGGCAATCTACTTCTGTAGTGATACTGTCTCAGAAACCCAAGGAGGGGTCGCTATGAGTTGGGTCCGACTCAAGGGCACATAACAACAACAACAACAAACTATACCTCAATAAAGCCAAAGCTTTTTAAATGCAGAATTTATTCTTAAACCATTTGCAAAGCACAGGGGGAAAAGGTATTCCTATGTTAAGATTATTCTACTTATTTTTCACATTTTGAGAAATGATTAGGGCAAAGTAGAATGAAATACTTAATTCAATATTAAATAAAAAGTATTTTTTCCAGCAAAATAAAAGTATCCTATCTTTCTTGCCTGCAAATGGTTGATTTTTTTATGCTTCACATGAAGTGTGTGTGTATACATATATATATAGAGAGAGAGAGAGAAATATGTTTCACAATACAAAATAGGTCTTTTCTGCTCTGGAATTAAAGATCTTTTTGGGAAATGAAAAATATTTATAACTCTGACCTTAAAAATACAAACCTTAGGAAATTCCTATGACCTACATTTTTACTGAAAGCAAAAGGAAATGCACATACTGATTTTCTCATCTATAGTTAAAGACTCAAGAGTAAAAATACCAACAATAAACAAAAGCAAAAAATTCAGCAAATGACAAGTGGAAAAAAATAAAGAAGAATTTGTTTTTAAAAATAAGATCCTAAGTATTTAAACATTTTAGTGGAAATGGTACATTTATTGCCAGACATGAACTTAGTTCCTGAAAATATAAACTAAATTTAAAAGTATCTTCACACATGGATAAATAATAAAATGTAAAAGGCCAAACTGCATGAGTATTTATTCACCTACAATTCAGGATATGCACATCTTTGCAAGGACAGTAAGTATTCGGCATTACAACTATCTAAAGAGCTAATCCATCACCCGTCAGTTTGTAATAATGCAGTGGATTGCATGTTGCTATGATGCAGAAAGCTGTGCCATCTGTATTTCAAATACCAAAAGGGTCACTCATAGTGGACACATTTTAGCAGAGCTTCCAGACTAAGACAAACAAGAAAGGCTTGGCTACCTATTTCCAAAAATCAGCCAATAAAAAAATTATGGGTAGTGGAATATTGTCCACTATTGTACTGGAAGGTGAGCTTTCTAGGTTAGAACTGAAAAAACAAACCCACGTCTATCAAGTGGATTCAGACTCATAGGGACCCTATGGGACAGGGTAAAACTGACCCATAGGGGTTTTTAGGTTATTAAGCATTCAAAAATGTAGTGTGTGTCCCCAGTGGACTCAAGCATTGCAATGATCATGAAATGGCACAGGACTAGGCAATGTTTCATTCTATTATCCCTAAAGTTGTCATGAGTCATAACCAACTTGACAGCAACTAGTAACAACACAGAGCTAATAGGCCCATATTATCATATATATCAAGAATCATGAGAAAGTTCCAGCAAGATGGCGGACTAGGCACAAGGACTGAACAGACGCTCTTCAACAAAGAAAAGGGAAACCAATTAACACAGACACAGAAGTTAATCCTGGACCCCTGAGCCTTGAATGGAAGGATACAAAAGTGGACTAAACCCCAACTAGCAGAAGAATTTGCGTGAAAATACCAAAAAAGGAGACACACGGAGCTGCAGTCTGGCAGCGGACTGAGCGACTCTGATGGCACAGAC
>NW_006921827.1:4361602-4375385 GCF_000298275.1 Orycteropus afer afer | reverse complement strand
ATTGAAAAAAAAAAAAAAAAAATCATGTTTCCCTCTCATAAATGTAGACTTCTAGGTTCATGAGATTTTATCTTCTCATAGATCTAATAAGCTCTCCAAAAGGTATCAACAATCTGTAAGCTATAAAAGTTTTCAATATTGCATTGACATATAATGCCATGTTAGCTTATAATTGCCATCTAAATATGGGAAAGTGTGTATAACTAATTCTAATGTCTCAGAAGAAAAGTGCATCTAATGTATGTAAATAGTATAGAGGCAAGTATCATTTAAAATAAAAAAAAAGTCTATTTAATGAATTCCCAGAGATTTTAGGACTATCTTAAAATAAGTGTTTATGGGTAAGCACCTAATTCTTATTCCAGTATAAAAATCATGCTGAAACAGCATTAGGTGCTTACTCAAACTGCAGCACAATTTTCCTAACTAGCTGTAATCCATTCTATATATGTCACAAATTTCTTCTTTGTCCTTCTCTGTATAGGATTAGGCTTTCAATCACTACTTTGTATAGAAACTTTTAAAATATATATTTAAACTCTCTAATAATTCTGCTACTTAAAATCATGTGACATTTGGTGAGTTACTTAACATGTCTGTGATTCAGTTTCTGTTTCTATAAAACAGAAATATTTATATTTCTGTCTTTAGGAATTGTAATGAGAACTAAAGGAGTTAACATTTGTATTTAGAAAAGTGTCTAACACATAACCCCTATAAAAGTATTTGTAAAATAACTCTAAATTGATCAATAATACAGTAACAGCTTTTTTCACTTCTAAAATTATTTCTAACATTTGGCACCCAGGCAATCTTATGCACTTCTGCCAAATCTGACATGCCCTTTGACTTTACATTGAGAGACTCCAACATTTTTCTCCCACTTCTTTTTCTATGAACATTAAAGCATGTAGTAGACAAGCAACAAAAGAATATACACAGATAAACTGGACTTCATCAAAATAAAAAATGTTTGTGCTTCAAAGAACACTATCAAGAAAGTGAAAAGAGACTCCACAAAATGGTAGAAAATATTTTCAAATCATATATCTGATAAGGGACCGTTGTTGTTGTTGTTGTTGTTGTTGTTGTTGTTGTTGTTGTTATGTGCCGTCAAGTCGGCCTTGACTCAGAGCGATCCCTCCTTGGGTTTCTGAGGCAGTATCACTATGGAAGTAGATTGGCCAACCTTCTTTCCGAGGAGTGGCTTGTGGGTTTGAACCACCAGCCTTCTGGTTAGCAGTCAAGTGCCTTAGACACTACTGCCATATAAAATATAAAAAGAACTTTTACAACTCAACAATAAAAAGAAAAATAACCCAATTTAAAAATCAGCATAGAATTTGAATAACTATTTCTCAAAAAATAGGTACAAATGTTCAATAAGCAAATAAAAAGACATTCAACATTAGACATTAGGAAAATTGCTGATTTCAAATCCAGTGAGATACTACTGCACACCCACTAGAATTAAAAACAGAAAAACAGACAATAACAAGTGTTAATGAAGATGTGGAGAAATTAGAAGGCTGTATATTTTATTACTCCATTTATATAAAATGTATAGAGAATAGGCAAATTTACACAGATAGAAAGTAGTTTAGTGGTTCCATGCCACGAGCCACTCCTCAGAATGAAGATGGGGCAATCTACTTCTGTAGTGATACTGCCTCGGAAACCCAAGGAGGGGTCGCTATGAGTCAAGTCAGACTTGAAGGCACATAACAACAACAACAACAAACAATGGGGGCTGTAGGGATGATTGGAATATGGCAGACTGGTCACTGCTAATGGTTGAAGGGTTTCTTCTTGGGGTAAAAGATGAAAATGTTCTATAATTAGATTGTAGTGATGGCTGCAAGATGCTGTGCTTATACCAAAAACCACTCACTTGTATACCTTAAAAGAGTAAATTTTACAACATCTAAATTATACCACAATAAAAATAAATCAATTAGTAGATGAGTGCTTCCAAAACTTTAAATGAGGATGTTGTTAACATGAAGATTCTGAGTAGTCCTGAGGTGGAAGCTAAGATTCTGCATTACCAAAAACCTTCCAGGGGAAGTCAATGCTGCTGGTCTGTGGACACTACTCTGAGAAGGAAGGCAGAGCACAGTTTTTCACACTCTTCTACTGGTTACTTCTATTGGACTTAATATATTTCAGGAAAAAAAAAATCCTTTAACTTAAGGCATTAAGTTAAATAAAATGATTTATGACAAAAATTTCATAAATTTAAGTTTTCAAATAAAATTCCCTTAGTAATTCTTTTCATTAGAATACCCCACACACACCATGATACACTGTGTTAGAACACAGCCGACACAGATTCTACTCCTACTTCTCCCTTAACTGGCTGCAATGGAGAAAAGGTCATTTACTGTTGTCCTTTAAATTGCTCACATGTGAAAAGCTGATAATTTATTAGTTAATCTTTAAAATTTCTTCTAGTTAAAAATTTATATGATTTGCTGCTAAAAGATTTGAGAATTTATCTCAGTAAGATAAATGAGTTCACAATTAAGAACTCAAGAAGGAACAAACGGAACTAAGAAGGCAAGGAATTCCATATTGAATTCTTTTAAATTATCCCCTGATGATTTATTTTAAATTATCTTTTTACATATAGCAAAATCATAGCTCTATCATTTCTTGTTCAATCACCCAGAGTCACAAATCCAATAGAAGTTAACATCCTTTCAATTAACTCAAGACATAAATGTAAACATAATGCTGGTGGCATAGTGTCTAAGGTATTTTTTTGACTGCTAACCAGAAAGCTTGTGGTTCAAACCCATCAGCCACTCCTTGGAAGGAAGATTGGGTAATCAAGGAGGAGTCGCTATAAGTCAAACTATCAACTTGATGGCAGTGAATTTGATTTTTTTAATGCTACATACAACTTTAGAGGTCTGCCATATAGCCTGTGAAGGGTACACAATACCCCAAAACATATAAGCATAGAAGATTCAGAAGGTGTGACCCATAATTAGTATGGAAATATGTCATCAAAATTATGACTGGTATGCAAAGGTGAAAAATTAAATCACTAATACAGACCTACAGTAGTCTGTATATAACAATCACTGTTCTGAATGAGTGTTAACTATTAATAAGTTACTTTCCTGGGGCACTAATTTAAAGTATATTCGCTGGAAGGTACAGTACAGAAATTAAATTATTCAACTTAATAAGCAGCATGGGATATTCAGAATCCACATTTCAATACGCTACTACATCCATTCCTCACTTATTGATATGGTAAGGTTCCGAAGACCAGGTTGTTACGTGAAAACTGGCATTACACAAAAATGGAAGATGACCACATCAAATCACAAAATGAAGGATGTTTATTTATATAACTAACAAATTTCATCATTACATAACTGCCAAATTACATTAATACATAACAGCCACATCACATTATTATCTAACTGCCAAACTCCTGAGAATCATGGCCCAGCAAAATTGACACAAAAACCTTAACCATCACAGCCAGCTTTACTCGCACTTTGCACTTCAAAATTTGTTATTGCCAGACATATATTGTTAATGTACAAAACAGTCAAGAGAGTAGTTTTTCACATTTACAACTACTGTTGAAAATGTGAAATGCTGAATAACAAGATAGTCTATAAGTTAGGAGTAGGTGTACTGTTCTTTGCTGCTATTGTCGGTGTGTGCCATCTAGTCATTCTGATTCACAGCCACCAAATGTGATGCAGTAGAACTGTCTCAAAGGGTTTGCTTGGCTATAATCTCTATGGAAGGAGACCACCAAAATCTTCTCCCACTGCGCTGCTGGGTGGTCTTGAACTAATTTCAGTTAGGAATTGAGCACTTAATTGTTGTGCCACTAGGGCTCTTTTCTATTGTTCTTTACTTCTCCAGAATCTTTTGTTTACTAACTCTGTTCAAGTAAGATAACTTATTTGTTTTGAGGGAGAAGAGGTATATTACCAAACATGCTGATCAAAGATTCCATAGAAGAATCCTGATCAAAAGGTTGAAAATGCAAAACAATCAAATTCTCATGGAATCCAGATTTTCTGGGCTCATAGAGGCTGGATGAATGGCTGAAACTAATCCCCTGAGATAATCTTTAAGCCTTAAACCAAAAATATTCCTCGAAGTCTTCTAAAAACTATACAATAATCTAGCTTAAATGCTATGTCTGCCTCAAGCATTATGCTCTTTTAAGAACTATTTTATATCAGACCAAACTGACAACAACAACGTGAAAGATTAAACAGGAAACAGGGGGCAGTGAGTTTATGTTGATGAGGAAAAACAGCTCTGAAAAGGAGAATGGGAATGAATGGCTGCACAACCAGAAGAATGTAATCAATGTCACCGAATTGTACATGTAGAAATTGTATAATGGGTGTATGTTCTGCTGTATATATTCTCAACAACAAAAGGTAAAATAAATTATAAAAGAAATAAAAAGTAGGCCAACTCCCAATGCTGATGATGAAAGTAAAGAAAACTAGTTTCATATAAAATTAAAAGCATAGGGATGAATTTGGCATTAGAGTAAATACATAACATAAAGTAGTCCATACTAGCTCTAGTGGAGATAAGAAAAATTTTCATGAAAATTACTTAGCCAGTGAGTGTTTCCAAGAGTGCTCTGTTTATCAAATGAGAAATTATGCTTTAGTGGAAGTTTAAAGATGAGAGAGCAAAGATATGCACACACTCTATGGAAATATGTTTATGAAGAAATCCAGAAGCCTCTCCAAACATTTCCATATTTGTGTTGGATTTATTCCAAGTAGGTGTCAAGGAACTCCTGTAAAAAAAATCATCCAGTAGAAGAGATTCATTGCCAAATGGCCTGGATATATTAAAAAAAAAAAAAAAAAACTCAGATTAAGAGGAATACAAATTAGTTGGTTTGCATTAAAATTCTTTCATTCCTCAATTAGGTAAATCTGGAATCTAAGTATAATTACTTGCTTATTAGAGGGAAGAAAAGTATTTTTTTCTATGAATAAAACAAAACTCTGGTATTTAATTCTGATTTCTGTTTGCTTTCTGCCACTTCCTATCATACATTTACATCATTATAGAAACAAAATGGGTTCACTAAATTAAGAGCAATAGATAAGACAAATCTATGCAAAAAAAAAAAAAAATGTGTGCTGGTGGACGTGTACTAGTGGTAAGAAAAATGACAAATTATATTTAAGGAAAAAACTAACTCAAACTACCTTATTTATAGCTATGAGAAAGTGACAAAAGAATGTATGTGTGTATGAACACATTTAAGTGTATGTGTGTATATTAGAATGAGTAAATGTATAGATTTCAATGGTTTGTTTTTTGAAACAACTTCTTGAAACCTTTTTTGTCTGACCAAGCCATATTCATATATTTAGGCTCGATATATGAGAAGCTAAAAAGGTATAAATCTTACTATTTGCAAGACAATATATTGTTCCCATGTATATTAAAATAATGTTACTGTCTCAAGATATTTGATGGGAGCTCTGGTAGCATAGTGCCTAAGACACTTGACTGCTAACCAGAAGGCTGGCGGTTCAAACCCAGCAGCCACTCCTCGGAAGGAAGATGGGGCAATCTACTTCCGTAGTGATACTGCCTCGGAAACCCAAGGAGGGGTCACTATGAGTCGGGTACATAACAACAACAGCAATATATAAATTGGACCAGGTTTTAAATTGCTATTTTGTTTATATTTCCATCAAAAAAACAGTATTTAGGAAAAGATAACATTGCTAATATAGAGCTAACAAATTTTGATTCTCTAAAAGTAAAATTTGGATATTTATTCCTTTCTCTAAATGATTCTGAAAAACATAATATTATATTTATTTATATTCAGGAAAAAAGTGAGAATGCAAATATGGTATAATGTTAACACTTGAAAAATCTGGGTAAAGGATACATAAAGTTCTTTGTATTATTTTTGACACTTTTTTGTAAGTCTTAATTTATTTCAACATAAAAAGTTAAAAAATTAGAATCATCATATGATTACTAAGGTAATTGATGATTTTTATAAATATATTACTTTTTTTTATTTTGTGACCTTTACCTTCACATAAGGAGCTCTAGTGGTATAGTGGTTAAAGTATTTGGTCACTAACCAACAGGTCAGTGGTTTGAAAGATGAATCAGTCTGCTTCTGTAAAGTTTCACATCATTGGAAACCCAAAAGAGGTCATCATGAGTCAAAATCAACTCGATGGCAGTGAGTTTGGGTTTTTGGTTCAATTTTTAAATTGAGATTTTTCACCTTTACCTTTATTTTGAAAAAATATATCTTATTCATTTCTAAAATCTCTAACCTTATGAAACTTTCATCCGATTTGTATTTTTCCAAAAAGACATTGGCTTTTTCATTTTGGCTTGTGGTGGTATTTTTCCTCAGTGCAGTAAAATCTATCTGATGCTTAATTTAAGCCCTCTGCTTTTGTGTTACGGTGGTAAAGCATTACTCTCAAGGTTAAATAAACATCCAACTATATTTGGCTCTGCTTTGAAAAACAAAAAGAGGAAATGGTGATTGAAATGTATGGCATAGTAGGGCTGGAAAAATTATTTAATTTATACATTTTATTATGTGCTGCTCAATTTAAACTACAAAATTCCTTTTTGGTGAATTATATTTTAAAAAATAAGTTAGTACCTTTCAAATGTGATTATGTGCTTCATTTCTGTGGTAGACATATAGTTACCACAAAATGAATGATTAGAGATAGCCTACCTATGAAAATATATTTACTTCTACTCCTCACTTACTATCATGTTTTCCAACAATTCACATTTAAAACGATAACAAAAAATTCACTATTAGATTATTTTACATATTAATGACATACATCTGACACTAATAAATGCTAAGATGTAAGGTGAAAGTAACACTGGCTTTGATGGTTAACGTTATGTGTCAACTTGGCTGTGCTATGATTCTCAGTGGTACAGTCAGTTTTATGATGAGCTGATTTGGCAGTTACATAATGGTAAACTTTGGCAGTTATATAATGATGTAATTTGGAAGTTATATAATGATATGATTTGGCACTTAGGTGATGAAGTAGCCATTCTCCAATTTCACATAACACCAATTTTCACATAACGACCTAGTCTTTGGAACCTAATCATGTTGGTAAGTGAAGAGTGGGTATATATATACATTTTTTATAAATATGTATGTACATATATACACATATATGTATATGCATATACTCACTGCTGTCAAGTTGATTCCAACTCATAGTGACCCTATAGGGCAGAGTAGAAATGCTCCAAAGGGTTTCCAAGCCTGTAAATCTTTATAGAAGCAGATTCCCACATTTTTACCCACAGTAGAGTTGTTGGGTTTGGACTACTAACCTTTTGGCTACCAGCCAAGTGTTTTAACCACTGGGCCATCTGGACTCTTTATTTTCTAAATACACACACACACACATATAATTTATATATATATGTATTTATAAATATCGATATAACATTTATACATATAAATGAATACATACACCTATATTTGCATTAATTATTGTTAAAATCCCTGCACATTGGAAGATAACTAAATATAATATGAACATGAAATTTTAATTGGAATGTGTCAAAATGTAATTGCACTCATGCCTTTTATGAGTTGTACCTGTGAAATAAAACCAATATATTTTATAAGTTAGATAAACTTACAGACAATAATCTATATAAATATCCTGGATGGAAGTTTTCCACTTTAGAAGCTGTGTATCACTGGGGTTAGGAATGTAGGCTTTAGATCTAGACTAACCACTGCTTTCCAGTCAATTCCAACTCACAGTGACCCTACATAACAAAGTAGAACTGCCTCATTCCTCACCTGTCTCCCACAGAGTGGCTGGTGGGTTCTAACCAGCAACATTTTGGTTAGCGGCCTAAGGCATTAACCACTGTACCACCAGAAAATCACTGCTTTTCTGTGAGAAAGATAATGAAATATTTACCTCATGGGATTTAGAGAAAGAGTAAATTACTTATTATAGGTTAATCACTTGGAATTAGATATGGCCTATTCAAAGCACTTCACGTTTAGCTGTTTTTCAAAATTATTGTGCATAATTAAGTCTCATTAATAAGCTATGTCTGTATTTTGGTCAAAAGAATGAAAACTAGAAAGAATATTCAAATTAAAGTTACAAAAGTCAAACCTTCATTGTTATTCTTCATTAAGGGCTTGTCTGCATTCAACAAAAAAAAGCAGATAAATATATAACACAAAAACTATCAAAATACAGGAATAAATTCATAATACATAAGGACAGAAAATACATAAGGACAGATGCTTTTCATACAGCTTTTTCAGTATTAAACAGCCTACGTACATCAAAAATAAAAGCAAGACTGTAATGAACAAACTTTAAAAAAAGGATAATGATATAAAGCCTTATGTTGCTACAGAGAATGTATGTTTTTTTATATTCATAAATGTGCAAAAATCCACTGTGTACTTATCCATATAAAAATCAAAAATATTCATAATATCACAAGCTATATTTTTTATCACAATCCAATAAAACCAGGAATAAACTAAAATAGTGATCAAAAATGTTATCATACTTTTGAATTAAGAGCTCAGTAATAATCTCAGGATAGAAGAAGAAATCAAAACAAATTAAAATTATATCAATGTTGTAAATAGAAGAACACTTCAAAATAATAGTTTGATAGTTCAAAATAATAGTTAGACTCAGAAGAAATAATATAGTCTCCTCTTTCTTTATTAAAGAAGAAACTTGTTGTTGTTATATGTCATCAAGTCGGACCAGACTCATAGTGGCCAACCTTCCTTCCAAGGAGTGGCTGGTAGGTTTGAACCACCAGCCTTCTGGTTAGCAACCAAATGCCTTAGGCACTATGCTACCAGAGCCCCCAAAGAAGAAACTTATTACATATAATTAAGAAATTTTTGACTCTTAGCGCAAATCTTATAAATCAAAAAAAAAGAACTGAAAAATATAAACCAAGGTAAAAGAAGAAACATATCAAGGCAAAAACTCAAATTACTAGAAAAAAAAATTTTTTAATGTTGCTGTTAGGTGCTATTGAGTCAGCACCAACTCACAGCGATCCTATGTATAAAAGAACAAAAGAGTCCCCAGTCCTGCACCAGCCTCACAATCCTTGCTATACCTGAGCCCATCTTGTTGCAGCAACATAATTAACCCATCTCACTGAGGGCCTTCCTTTTTTTCACAGACCCACTACTTTATCAAGCATGATATCCTTCTCCAGGGAATGAATGCTCCCTTCTGACAATGTGACCAAAGTAGGTGAGACAAAGTCTGGCCATTCTCACTTCCAGAGCATTCTGGCTATACTTGTTCCAGGGAAGATTTGTTAGTTCTTCTGGAATTCCTTGGTACTTTCAGTATACTCTACAAAGACCAAAACTCAAAAACCTCAACTCTTCTTCAGTCTTCCTTATTCACTGTCCAAGTTTCACATGCATATGAGGTGACTGAAAACACCATGGCTTGGGTTAGGCACACCTTAGTCCTCAAAGAGACATCTTTGCTTTTCAGCACTTTAATGAGGTCTTTTGCAGCAGATGTGCCAAGTGCAACATGGCATCTGAATTCCTGACTGCTGCTTCCATTAGTATTGACTGTGGAACCAAGTAATATCAAATTTTAGACAACTTCAATCTTTTCTCCATTTATTCTGATGCTGCTTACTGGTCTACTTGTAAGGATTTTTGTTTTCTTTATGTTGAGATGTAATCCATACTGCAATTGTAGTCTTTAATCTTCCCTAATAAGGGATTCAAGTCACCTTCACTTTCAGAAAATAAGGTTGTGTCACCCACATATCACAGGTTGTTAATGAGTCTTCCTCCAATCCTGATAACACGTTCTTCTTCATACAGTCCAGCTTTTCAGATTATTTGCTTAGCATACAGATTGAATGAGTATGGTGAAAGAATATATCCCTGAAACACTCCCTTCTTGATTTTAAACCATGCAGTATTCCTTTGTTCAGCTGGAACAACAGCCTCCTGGTCTATGTACAGGGTCCTCATGAGCACAATTAAGTGCTCAGGAATTTCCATTCTTCTCAATGTTATCCATAATTTGTTAAGATCCACACAGTTGAATGGTTTTGCATAGTCAATAAAACACAAGTAAAAATCTTTCTGATATTCTTTGCTTTCAGCCAATATCCATCTGACATGAGCAATGGTATCCCTCATTCCACCTCCTCTTCTGAATCCAGCTTGCATTTCTGGAAGGTCTTGTCAGTATAATATTGTAATCATTTTTGAATTATCTTTAGCAAGATTTTACTTGCATGTAAATGATATTAATGATTTTAAAAAGAAAAGAACCAAACTCACTGCCGTCAAGTTGAATCTGACTCACAGCAACCCATCCCTGGGTTTCCAAGGGAGTATCTCTACATAAGCAGATTGCCCAGTCTTCCTTCCAAAGAGTGCTGGTGGGTTTGAACCATCAGCCTTCTGGTTAGCAGTCAAATGCCTTAGGCACTATGCCAATAATTTCTACATTCTGTTGGATCACCTGTTGAATGAGTACCAATACAGATCTCTTCCCATCAGTTGGCCATATAGCTGTCTTCCAAATTTCTTGGCATAGATGAGTAAGTGCCTCCAGCGGGGCATCTGTTTGTTGAAACATCTCAATGGTTATTCTGTCAATTTCTGGAGCCTTGTTTTTTGCCAATTCCTCAGTACCAGCTTGAGCTTCTTCCTTCAATACCAGTGGTTCTTGATCATACGCCACCTCCTGAAATAGATGAATATTGACCAATTTTTTCTTGTACATTGACTCTGTGTATTCCTTCTATCTTCTATTGATGCTTCCTGCATTATTCAATATTTTGCCCACAGAATCTTTCAATATTGCAACTTGAGGCTTAAATTTTTTCTTCAGCTCCTTCAACTTGAGAAATGTTGAGCATGTTTGTTCTGGTTACCACTCTGAAAAGAATATACCACAAATGGGATGACCTTAACAAACAGGAGTTTACTCTCTTACAGCTTGGAGGCTTTAAGTCCAAGTTCAAAGTGCCAGGCTCTAGGAGTTGGGTGAAAGCCCCTCAACCTTGCAGTTCAGCTCTGCCTCCTGCTCCCAGCCCACTGGAGGTAGAGGTGTTTCTTCACTCAGACAGCTGCTGGCTGCTGAGACTGACAAACCCAAAGTTGGCAAGTAAAAAGGCAGAGTCCCGATGTTACCAAACAACATGGCAGGCCATTAATTTAAGTCCATTGAAAGTTGCAAGGTCGGCAGAGCATGGCAGGCTGCTGAACAATGACACGGCTACATGCAGGGTTCAAGCTTGCCATAACCGAGAGACCATTTCCTAAGCTGCTTATTATATACAGGAAGCAGACCATATCCCTAAGGCAGCTACTCAGCTGCCTGTGGTAGGTCCCACCATGGAGTTGACTGCCAGTCTAATCATGGGGAATAACTACCACCAGCTGCCCAGCCACCCAACCAGCCCCAGCCAAGTTGACACATAATGTTCTTCCCTTTTGGCTTTCCAACTCCATGTCTTTGCACATTTCATTATAATAAATGACTTTGTCTTCTCGAGCTGCTCTTTAAAATCTTCTGTTCAGCTCCTTTATCTTGTCATTTCTTCCATTTGCTTTAGCAACTCTCCATTCAAAAGCAAGTTTCAGAGTCTCTTCTGACATTGATTTTGGTCTTCCTTTCTTGTCTTTTTGATGATCTTTTGCCTTCTTCATGGATGATGTTCTTGATGTCATCCCACAATTCCTCTGGTTTTCAGTCACTGGTGTCCAATGTGTCAATTCTATTCGTCAGATGGTCTCCAAATGCAGGCATTTGCCATGAATAAGTTGTCGATCTTGCAAAATTCTATTGTGTGATTTCCAGCATCATTTTTATCACCGAGGCCTTATTTTCCAACTACTGGTGAATCTCTTTTTTTTTTTCCAACATTTGCATTACATCACCAGTAATAATCAATACAGCATGACTTCATGTTTGGTCAATTTCAGACTACAGAAGTTGGTAAAAATGTTCAACCTCCTCATCTTTAGTTTTGGTGGTTGGTGCATAAATTTGAATAATAGTAGTATTAACTGGTCTTCGTTGTAGGCATATGGGTATTTTCCTGTCACTAACAGCACTGTGTTTTAGGATAGACCTTGAAACATTTTTTGTGATGATGAATGCCACATAATTCTTCTTTAATTTGTCATTCCTGGCCTAATAGATCATACAGTTCTCTGATCCAAAATAGCCAAAACCAGTCCATTACAGCTCACTAATGCCTATAATAGCAATCTTTATGTGTTCCATTTCATTTTTGACAGCTTCCAATTTTCCTAGATCCATACTTCATACATCCATGTTCCAATTATTATATTTGCAGCTCTGTCTTCCCATTTTGAGTCATGCCACATCAGCAAACAGAGGTCCAAAAGCTTTAATCCATCTGCATAACTAAGGTCAACTTCACTTTGATGACGCAGCTCTTCCCCAGTTGTATTTTGAGTGTCTTCCAACCTGAGGGGCTCATCTTCTGGCACTGTATCAGACAATGTTTCAGGCCTATTCAAAAAGTTTTCTAGTAATATATTAAACAGTGTTTCACTGCTATTCATAAGGTTTTCACAGGCCTGTTCTTTGGAAGGTGGATGGTCCCTTCCTTCTTCCAAGTCTGTCTTAGTCTAGAAGTGTTGTTGAAACCTGTCCATGGCATGGATGACCTTCCTGGTATTTGAAATACTTGTGGCACAGCATCCAGCCTCACAGCAACATGCAAGCCACCATAGTATGATAAACTGACAGTCGAGTCTATTATTGTTTATAATAGATATTGCAAACAGTCTAAAACTGATATTTATAAAGGTAAAAAAAAATACAGAAAACTCTTTAGAGTCAGTTAATGAAAAATGTGTGCGTGTGTGTGTGTGTATGATTAGAAATAAGAAAACATTCAGAAGAAATTAAAATAAAAATTTAAAAATATGTACAAGTCATGGGGGACATCAAGCTTAACTGACACACCACACTACACAAAAACATTGTTCTACATCCTACTCTGGCGAGTAGTGCCTGGGGTCTTAAAAGTTTGAGTGGCCATCTAAGATGCAACTACTAGTCTCTCTTCATCCAGACCAAAGAAGATTTAAGACAGTCAAAGACACAAGGAAAAAATTGGCCCAAAGTACTAATGGATCATGTGAACTCAGCCTATACAACTCTGAGACCAGAAGAAATAAATAGTGCCAGCTACCACCGACAACCACTCAGAAAGGGATCAAAATTGGAGATCCTTGATAGAGTGGCAGAAAAATGTGGAACAAAATTTAAAAGACATAAAAATGACCAGTATTACTGGTAAGATAGAGACTGGTGAAACCCCTGACACTATGGCCTTTAGTTACCCTTCGGGTCTGGAATTGGACTCACTCCCATGGCTAACTTTCAGCCAAACAACAGACAGACCTATGAGCTGAACAACTAACTATACCAAGGAGATGCACTCCTTAGAACAATCTACCATGGAAGATCAGAAAGGCAGCATTTGTACAGGGAGAAAGCTAGGAAGGCAGGAATACTTAAGTAGGAATGACACAGGGAAAGGGTGACCACAGAGAGCTGTTACACTGTGAGGATTGTAATTAATCTCACAAAACATGTGTGTAAACTGCTGCACATAAAACACATCTGCTTTGTAAAATTTCACCCAAATTATAATAAAAAGTTAATATGTATATGTGTATGTGTGTGTGTGTGTGTGTGTATATATATATATA
>NW_006921827.1:4340780-4361354 GCF_000298275.1 Orycteropus afer afer | reverse complement strand
GGAAAAGGGTAATTTCTTAGAAATGCATAAAAGTCACTAAAATTGACCCAAATAGAGGGAAAAAATTTGAATAATTTCCACAGAAGAGTTTGACAGGGATTAGAAAGCTACCATTTTTAAAGAGACCAGGACCAAGTGATTTCATTAATGATTTCCATATCATCTGTGTGTGGGTGTGTGTAGGATGTTATGCTAATTGAGGTTTATGTCCCCTGAGACCATGGAACCAAGCCATGACTCACTCCCTCAGAGTGTGACTAAGAAGTTATCATAAGTTTGCCCTGTTAGCTATATTATATATATGGACATACTTATAGCACATACAAATACATATGTAGAAATATCATCTGCAAAACTTATATATGGTCATAGATATAGTCCCTTTAACCTAAACACACCCTATCAGTTAATTTCCATATAATTTTCAAGGAACAAGTAATTCTAATATTATTTAAATGATTCAAAGCCATAGAAAAATTTGAAAATCTATACAATTTATTTTATGAAGTACTATTACTTTAGTGGGAGCTCTGGTGGCATAGTGCCTAAGGCATTTGACTGCTAACCAGAAGGCTAACAGTTCAAACTCACCAGCCACTCCTTGGAAGGAAGGTTGGGCAATCAACTTCCAGAGGGATACCGCCTCAGAAATCAAAGGAGGGGTCGATATGAGTCAAATCTAACTTGACAGCAGTGTGTTGTGTTTGTTGCATTTTGTTATTACCTTAGTACCCAAACCTGGTAATAAAGGTATGAAACATATATAAATTATAATGCAATAATATTACATAAAATATAAGCTTCAGCAGTATACAAAAGAATAATACAATAAAGCCAAGAAGAATTCATTCCAGGAACACAAAAATGGTTCAAGACTTCCAGCCTAATTGGAGTGGAGTCAGACATACCACACTGTCACTCTACATCAAAGACCCAAGAAACTCAGTGAAAAAGATAGGTACAGAGGACAATCCTGGAACCCTGAACATCAAATCAAAGGATAAAGAACTACACTGAATACTGGAAGAAGAAACTGAATGAAAACAGCAAATGAGAAGAGACAGAGCCTATGAGCCTTGTCAGCCAGCCCAGCACAGCATGGCCATCTTTAGAAAAAGACAGGAGCAATCCTGGGTGCAGAATACAGACAGCAACTTCATGAAATTCCCAACAAAACATAGAGTACATGGGTAAACATACCCAGGGTGAAATAAAGTCCCAACTACTGGCTGCAGCCAACAAGAAGAACCCAGGTACTCTTTCCTGGTGACCAGAGAAGCACACTCCCCACACCCCACTCTCCACCTTCCTGGTGATTACCAGCAATCTCCCCCCCCCCCACAATCTCTGCAGCCTCAACTGCTGGAGACCAAGGTAAAATCCTCCACCTACACTAGCTAGCCCTGACAATTATACTTCCCCCCATTTAGGCCCCCCTACTCCTCCCCAACACCAAGACCATTACTTCTCCTGCTACCCATCAACAAGTGGCAGCAGACTACTTGCTCCCACCCTTGTCCCCCTGCCCAGCAGAAGCAGCAGCAACATGACCCCATGCACACCTGCTTGCAGCTCCCTCACCCCAACTCCAACCCACCACTCTCCTCCTTCCCTGACAAGGAGGAACAAGAGGCAACACATTTTTTTTATGTTGCTGACAGAAATTATCCCTAATGTCACACAAGACAAGAAGATATCCATCCAAGAAGTTCAATAAGCCCCAAACAGGATAAACTCCATAAAAACTCACCAAGACATATTATAATCAAACTTTCTAAAACCAAAGATAAAGAAAGAATCCTGAGAGCAACTTGAGAAAAGTATAATAATGTAACCTAAGGCTGGGCAATCTACTTCTGTAGCGATACCATCTCAGAAACCCAAAGAGGGGGTCACTATGAGTCAGGTCCAACTTAACGGCACATAACAACAACAACAATATAGGGAACCAATAAGACTATACTCTCATTTCTCAGCAGAAACCATGCAGGCAAAAAAGGAAAACAATGACACAGATCAAACATTGAAAGAAAAAACTGCCAATCCGGAATTACATATCAAGTAAAATTATACCTCAAATATGATGACAAAATTAGGATGTTACACAGAAATTAAGGGAAACTGTAGAAACAAGATCGAGCTTAAAAGAAACACTAAAGAGAATCCTTCAGACAACCTACAGCATCAGACAACAGCCTGAGATTAAGACACATGACAACATCACCCAGAATTCAACCCAGAGAAAGAATTTTCAAAAATTTAATTTAGCTACAAGACTAAAAATAAGGGTACTGGAGATGTCAACCTGTAAATAACTTCAACTTCAAAAAAAAAGGGAATAAAGGATGAAGTTACAGAACTTTCATATGGAGAGTAAGTTAAGGTGATATTAAGATAGAACAGACTGTTTTAAACTTGTTGTTGTTGTTGTTGTTAAGTGCCGTCAAGTCAGCCACAACTCATAGCAACCCCTCCTTGGGTTTCCGAGGCAGTATCACTACGGAAGTAGGATTGCCCAACCTTCCTTCCAAGGAGTGGCTTAGGAAGATAAAAATAAAATTCAAAGAACCACAAGGAAAAGTAATAAATTGTCTCACCAAAATAATAAAAAAAAGAAAATCATAAAGACTCAAGAAACACAAAATCAACAGCAATGAAAGAAATGAAAAGAAAATCCATAAACAAACAAAAAAAAAAAAACTCAGACCAAAGAAATCATCAGTAACACATAAATAAAGCACAATAAAATGACAGCTATAAATTCACACCTATCTGGTAGCATGGTGCCTAAGGCACTTGACTGATATCCAGAAGGCTGGCGGTTCAAACTCACCAGCCACTCCTTAGAAAGAAGGTTGGGCAATCTACTTTCATAGTGATACTACCTCAGAAATCCAAGGAGGTGTCGCTATGAGTCAGGTACAACTTGACGGCACATAACAACAACATTAAAAAGTCAGACATAGAGATACCATATGATTGAACAATTCCACTATTAGGTATATATCCTAGAGAAATAAAAGCCATGATACAAATAGATATATTCATGCCCATGTTCATCACAGCAATATTTGCAAGAGCGAAAAAATGGAGAAAACCTAAGTGCCCATCAGCAGATGGACAGATAAACAAACTATGGTACATACACACAACAGAATATTTTCCAACAATTAATGAATAATGATCAATCTGTGAAACATCTCAAAACATGGACAAACCTAAAAGACATCATGCTGAGTGAAATAAGTCAATTACAAAAGGACAGACATTGTATGAGACCACTATTATAAATCCACTGCCAGAGAGTTGATTCTGACTCATAGAGACTCCCGCTGGGTTTCCAAGGCTGTAAATCTTTACAGAAGTAGATTGTCTCATCTTTCTCCTCAGAGCAGCTGGTGAGTTTGAACCACTGATCTGGTTAGCAACAAAAAGTCTTAACCCACCATGGCCACCAGAGATCCTACTACTACTTAAAAAAAAAAAAAAAAAGGCAAAATGTTCATGCACACAAAGAAACATTCTTTGATGTTTACCAGGAATGGGAAAGAAAAGGAAGGAAAATAACTGGATAGTAGAAGTGTATTAACTTGGGTGAAGAGGCAATATACAATAAAGGGGAGGTCAGCACAACATGACCAAGGCAAAGAAAGACACTGTGATGTATGCAACAATAAAAGGCAACAATAATAAATAATATTACATACACAATACAACAATAAAAATAATAACAAACAATAATTTACAAGTGTATACATAGCTAGATAAGCAAGGTGAACAAATGCAGAATAAACATGTACATCCCTGAGCATATATAGTTTTCAAACCAAAAACTAAACCAAACTCACCACTGTCAAGTCAGATCCGATTCATAGCAACCTCTACTTGGGTTTCCGAGGTAGTATCACCATGGAAGTAGATTGCCCAATCTTCCTTCCAAGGAGTGGCTGGTGCGTTTGAACCGCCAGCCTTCTGGTCAGCAGTTAAATACCTCAGTCACTACATCACCAGAGCTCCTTTATATAGGTTAGACATTGGATATTTCCACATACATATTTGTATGTGCTGTACATATATTCAGGTATATAATAGAGAATACAAGGGGCAAAGTTATGCGAACTTCTTAGCCATAACTAAACAAATTGAGGGACTGAGTCATTGGGCTTGAGAGCTTAGGACCATAGTCTCAGGGGACATTTCGGCCAGTTGGCATAACACAGTCCATTAAGATAATGCTCTACATCCTCCTTTGGTGAGCACTGACTGTGGTTTTAAAAACTTGCAAGCAGCCATCGAAAATACAACTATCGGTATCTTCCTGTCTGAAGCAAAGAAAACTGAAGAAAATCAAAGACTCAAGAAAACAATTAGTCCAGAAGAAAAGGGGAACACCGAACCACAGACCACAGACTCCACTATTGAGAAACCAGAAGAACTAGATGGTGCCTGGCTACCTCTACCAACCTCTCTGATTGGGACCAGAATGGGAAAAAAACATAGTGCAAATATTAAAATCATAAAAAATACAAGACTTGCTGGTCTGATAGACTGGTGAACCCCAAGACGATAGCCCTCAGACACCCTTCAAATGTGGAACAGAGCCCATTTACAGAGATCAACTCTTCTAAAGATCTATTGTTGTTGCTGTTATGTGCCTTCAGGTCAGATCCGACTCATAGAGAACCCTCCTTGGGTTTCCAAGGCAGTATCACTACAGAAGTAGATTGCCCCATCTTCCTTCCGAGGAGTGGATGATGGGTTCGAACCACCAGCCTTCTGGTTAGCAGTTAAGTGCCTTAGGCACTATGCTACCAGAGCTCCTTCTAAAGATCTAGACAGAATCAAATTGACAACAGCAACTCAAAAGATTGACAGGAAGCTTAGGGAGCAGTGAGTTTATGTTAATAAGGAGGGACAATTCAGAAAAGATAGGTAACAATGGTTGCACAACTAGAATGTAATCAATGTCACTGAATTGTACATGTAGAAAGTACTGAATTGGTGTATGTTTTGCTGCATATATTTTCAACAATAACAACAAAAATAAATACATATAGATATATATATAGATATATGGCCATAAAAAAAGAATGGTTCAAAATTAGAAAATATACCATCATAATAAACCAAAAGAATACATTATGTCAAAAAACTGAAGGATAAACCATAAGACAATAGTGATAGATAAAAAAGGTATTTCCTAAATATTTAGCCATTTCTAATAAGAACTACACAATACAGTAATCAGATAAAAGTATTAACTTCTTTAAAAAAAGGAATACATATACAAATAATGAATCCTTAGACTTCTATTATTAAATGTCTGAGAGACTCTTAACAGAACAAAATGCCTAAACTATGGTGAAGTTTGGCAGCGGGAATTGAGAAAAATGAACTAAGCTGAAATTTTCAACACATATACACAAAAAAAACACATACATATCTATCTATGTTCACACATACATATAAATAGCATCAAATGAATATATAAAAAGTATGTATATCCCTTCAGAGAAAACGTATATAATATACATAATAGTATACTTGTATTTATTCTGTATTAAGAAAAAAAAAAACTAGTTTACCTGTCTGGGAAGTCGGAACAAGGAATTCTTATAGAAAATGTCCTTTGCCTGGCTCCAAGTTCCATCAATGATGATGATTGTGGAAGGATAAACAGGAGAATCTAATATAAATTCTTCCAAATTAGCAGCTTCAGCCCCTGGATATAGTATTAATGTACCAGCTTTTTGGCAAACAGCTGAAAGTTCAGGATCCCTAAAAAATAAAAAAAGATATTTACTAGCTTATGGAAAAAAGAATAGTTTTATTGTGTTTATTGAATTTCTTAATGAAAGTTCCCCTCTATTCAGTCACTTGCCTAATCAAACTGAGATACTAATTAGTTCATAAAGTATGAATTAAAAGACTCAAAATTTTGCTTACTCTTTACTCATTCATTAGGCACAACTCTTGCACTGTCCCCTAACCTTCCCAATCTTCACAATTCTCCTTCAATAATTACTCTATCCAATTGTTACCAGTGACCTAAGTTTAAACTTACCAAACATTTAAAAAGAGGAACAATCGGAAATAAATATCCTAAGCTTCCACCTTAGGAAGCAAGAGAAAGAAGAGTAATTGAAGCCTAAAACAAGGAGATGAAGGGAAATGAGTTTGAAAAAAAAAAAAAAAATAGAGCAGAAATCAGTAAAATTGAAAACAGGAAATCAACACAGAAAACCAAGGAAACCAAATGCCGGTTCTTTGAAAAGATCAATAAAATTGATAAAACTCCAATCAAGCCAACCAAGACAAATGAGAGAATACACAATTACCAATACCAGAAATGATAGTAGGAACATCACTGATTCCATAGCTAATAAAAGGATAGTAAAAGAATGCTACCAAAAAACTCATTGCCCCAAAATTTAATAATTTAGATGAAGTTAATGAATCATCTGAATAACCCAAACTGCCAAAACTCACACAAGGAAAAACAAATAACATGAAATGCTCCATATTTGTTAAAAATTTTGAATCAATAATCTTCCAAGAATCAAAAAATCACTTGAGGTGAATTCTCTCAAACTTTTAAGGAATAAATAATAATCAATTCTCTACATGTTCCAGATAGTAAAACCAGAGAGAGCATTTCTTAATTCATTCTTTAAAGCCAACATCATTCTAACACCAAAAGATAAGGAAGGACATTACAAGAAAGTAAAACTGTAGACCAATCTATCACTCAAGAACATAGATATAAAAATCCTCAACAAAATATTGGCAAATTGCATCTAACAATACATAAAAATGATTACATACCTAGATCAAGGGGGATTTACCCCAGGTATGTTAGGCTGGATCAACATTTAAACTCAATAAATGTAATTCACCATATCAACCAAATAAATTTAATAAATAAATGACCATATCAATAAATATAGAATGAGAATGTGACAAAATTGAACACTCACTCATGATCAAATGAACAATAATAAAATTATCTCAGCAAACTAGGACTAGAGGGCAACTCCTTCACTGAAAAGAACATTTACAAAATACTACAGCTTATATCATATTTAACAGTGAGAAAGTAGAAACTCCCTCACTAAAATCAGGAACAAGGCTAGGATGTTTTTTCACTCTTACTCAAGATCATACATGAAGTACTAGCTACTGCAATAGGACAAGAAAAGGAAATAAATTATCATTTACAACCACATCCCAAAAAGTGAACAGTTAAGTGTAAATATAACAAAATATATAAAAAAAAAAACTGATTAAAAAATTAAGGAAGATCTAAACAAATGTTTTAGATGTACAGAATTATGGCAAAGATAGTACATAAATTTCCAATATACCCTACACTCAGTTTCTCCTATTACCTAGAAATAAATTATACAAAAATAATAGAAACCAAAATGAAAAGGAGGTTACATGGAATTACACTTCTGTAAGATTCTTATGTTATACAAATAATGATATAATATCAATTCATGGTAGACTGTGATAAATTAAGAATGCATATTGTAATCCAGAGACTAATCAAAACACAAAAGGACAAACCTAAAAAACCACAAAGAGAAAGAATGAAATATTTTTTAAATACTTGATTAATCCAAAAGAAGGAAGTAAAAGAGGAACAAAGAACTAAAGGGTTGTTTTGGTTCTTTAGTGCTGCTATAACAGACATACAACAAATGGATGGCTTTAACAAACAGGGATTTATTCTCTTACAGTGTAGGAGGCTAGAAGTCTGAGTTCAAAATGCCTGCTCTAAGGTCTGAATAAAGGCCCCTCAACCTTGGGCTTCAGCTCTCACTTTTGTTCCTGGCCTACTAGAGCTGAAGGTGTCTCAAGTCAGGCAGCTGCTGGCTGCTGAGGCTGACAAACCCATGGTCAACCAGTAAAATTGCACAGTCCCAAGATTATCAAGCAACATAGCAGGCCACTAATTCAAGTACAGAAACAGTCCCAAGATCAATAGACAGCATGGCAGGCCACTCAAGGATGACTTGGCCAAATGCAGGATCCAAATCTGCCAAGAAGCTCAAGACCTTTCTCAAAGCATCTTCTTTTGGATTAATCAAGTATTTAAAAAATATTCCATTCTTTCTCTTTGTGGTTTTTTAGGTTTGTCCTTTTGTGTTTTGGTTAGTCTCTGGATTAAAGGGTTAAAGGGACTAACAGAAAACAAATATCAAGGTGGGTAAATTAAAAACAAACACATCAATAATTACATTAAATTAAATGTAATAACTCTCTAATTAAAAGACACTGATAGCCAGACTGGATTTAAAAACCAAGACCCAAATATATGGTATTGGTCTTTCTGGATGACTGGCCCAAAGTAAATAAGTTGAAGTCTTGCCATCCTTACTTCTAAGAAATATTCTGGTTGTATTTCTTTCTAAGATCCATTTGTTTGTTCTTTTGGTGGTATACTTGATATTCTTTGCCAGCACACAGTTTAAATGCATCAACTCTTCTTACTTCCTTAACCAATTTTCCCAGGCATATGAGCTATTGAAAAGATTACTACTCATCTGCCAGTCTGTCATGCCGAGGTCCAGCCTCAGCTGTGGGTCTCTGGAGGGAGAGGTGGTGTCGGCACTGTCATACTGTGTTAATATGATGCTGGAAGCTGTAACACTGGGATTTCAAATACCAACAGGGACACCCATGGTGGATAAGTTTCAGCAGAGCTTCCAGATTCAGATAGACTAGGAGAAAAGGTCTAGCAATCTACTTTCAAAATTAGCCAGTGAAAAGTCTACAAATTCTACAGACATTAAAAAGATAATAAAGAAATGCTACAAACAACTTTATGACAAGAAATTCAGCAACTTATATGACTTGTACACTTTCCTTGAAAGATACAAATTACCAAATCTGATACTCAAAAAAAAAAAAAAATAGAAAATCTAAACTGTCTTACAAATTACATTTGTAATTCAGAACATCCCCACAAATAAAAACTCAAGGATCAGATTGCTTAACTGGTAAATCCTATCAAATACTAAAGGAAAAACAGTAACATCATATATAACTTTTTTCTGCAAACAGAGGAGGAGAAGAATATTACCAAGTCATTTATAAGGCCAGGATAAAACTAATACAAAAACCTGACAAGTTTTGCCAAAGAAATTACAACTCCAAATCTCTCATGAACCAAGATATCTAAATCCTCAACAAAACATTAACAAATCACATCTAACAGTATGCAACATGATAATGATAATAGTATTATAGTAGTACTAATAAAACCCATTGCCACTGAGTCAATTCTGACTCATAGTAACCCTCACTGGGTTTCCAGGGCTGTAAATCTTTACAGAAGTTGATAGCCTTATCTTCCTCCCACAGAGTGGCTGGTGGCTTTGAACAGTGTACCTTCTGGTTAGCAGCCAAATGCTTTACCCACTAAACCACCAGAGCTCCTTAATATAACAATAATAGTAATAAATTATTGTGAACAAGAATGTAACATTGGTTTGGCATTTATAAATCAATCAACATAATTAACTATATTACAGAATTGGTAACAGAACTACATGATCATTTCAATAGAAATTGACAAAACAATTGATGGAACTCAACAACTATACATGATAGAAATTCTCACCATTTTAGGAATAATATGGAACTTTTTCAAACTGATAAACAGCATCTACAAAAATGCATAGCCAATATCATATTTAACGATGTCCCCTGAGATCGGGATCAAGGTACGATGCTGGCTTTTACCACTTCTATTAAATATCGTATTTGGAGAGCCTGGTGTTGCCACTCCTCAGAAAGAATGTTGGATGATCTACTTCTGTAGTGATAACTACCTCAGAAACCCAAGGAGGGGTCGCCATGAGTCAGATCTGACTCAACAGCAGTGTTGTATTGCATTGTGTTGTTGTTAGTTACCATCAAGTTGATTCTGACTCATGGTGACCCTGTGTCTTAGAAAGTAAAACCTGTAATCCTAATTAAAGCAGATCACCAGGACTTTCTTACACAGTACTGCTGGGTAGGTTTCAAACACCAACCTTTAGGTTAGCAGTCTACTGTAAATCATCAGAGACTTTATTAGAGAGCCTAGTTATTGCAATAGGCATGAACAAAAAAAATAAAAAGAATAAATATCAAAAAGGAAAAAGTATAAATTGACTGTACTTGCAATGTTAGCACTGCTTATATAGAAAGACCAAGGGAATCCCCAAAAACAATTCCTAGAAGTAATAAATGAATTTAGGAAAATCATTAGATCCAGGGTTAATACACAAAAAAAATCAACTGTTTTCTTATATACTGCATTGTTTTTATTGTTGTTATCATTAAGTCGATTTCAACTAATAGTTATCCCATGTGATAGAATATAACTACCCACAGACTTTTCTCAACTGTAAGCTTAACAGAAGCAGACTGCTAGGTCTTCCTCCTGCAGAGCCACTGAGTGGGTTCAAGCCACCAAACTTTCAGGTAGCTGTTGATCACTTGACCTGTTGTACCACCAGGGCTTCTTATACAGTAGAGGCAAAAAACTGAAATGAACATTTTTTTCATGCCGTTTATAATATAGCCAAATCTACTGTCACTTAATGAATTCTGACTCATAGTGACCCCATTGGGTTTCCAAGACTGTAAATCTTTCCAGAAGTAGATTGCCTCTTCTTCCTCCTGTGAAGCAGCAGGTGGGTTTGAACCAGCAACCTACTGGTTAGCAACCACATGCCTTACCCACTACGCCACTCAGACTCCTTACCATTTACAATAGCATGAGAAAACATCAAATAACTAGGAATAAATCCAAGAAAAGATCTCCAAAATATCTAACTGAAAATTAACAAACATTACTGAAAAAAATTAAAGAACATCGAGACAAATGTATAATTATACATATACAAGGATTGAAAGGCTCAGTATTTTTTAATATAACAATTTTCCTAAATATATCAATAGATGCAATGCAACCCCAATCCAAATTGCATCAGACTTTTTTCCCCAAAAAAAGAAATTGAAAAACTGATTCTAAAATTTATATGGACTGATGTCTAGTTCCAACCAAGACGGACTAGCTTCACTCTTCTCAGGTCTTCCCTCTTATAGCTAAAAATTCCTGGACATAATACAACAAACACTCATAGGAAGACTCTGAAGAAAATAGTGAAGGGCCTAGGGACCTTAGGACTTAAGGAATGACACAGCAGTAACTTTCCAGCCCAGAATTACCAATAAGCACAGGCAAAATAAAACTCTAAGAGGAGTCTATTCTCTCTATTCAAAGAATACCAAAAACAGTATCTTTCTTAATATCTCCCCCAAGGCTACATAAAGTAAATTAATCATTCAATTACCAGACTAACAATAAACCAATAGTCTTAATCTGTTTTAATTTAAAATCCATCAACAGATAATAATTTACTGTGTAAACAGTATATTGGGCACCAAAGACAAAACTAACTAAATGTAATACAAACATTCCACCATATTGAATGTACTTTTTATAAAAAGTGAAATAAACAAGAAATACACTATTTGCCTTTTAGGTTCAACATGTTTTGCTATGGAATTTAAATAACACTATAATTCCTATGTTTATTCCATTTTGTTGTGTTTGTCTTGTATTATTTTCTTTGAGGGGAGGGGAGAACAGAACTTAATTTTTTTGACCACTTCCAATGAAACATGTTCTGGATCTAATGACTAAGTTGAAGGAAACTTTTATAAAATCTGCAAAAGAGTTCCAAAAATCTAAAAAGAGTTCTTTAAAATTGCCCTAAGCATTATTTTACCTTTCTTCACTGAAGCGACGACCAATCTTGACTTTACACTTTTCTTGGGGGAGGCATGCTGCTAGTAGAGGAACTGTCCGCAACACTTTGTTTTCCTTTAATTAAAAAGTTACATCAATTTTTACTCAAACACAATTTTGAAATTTTTATGATGCACATTTGATTCATAACTTTATGTAACATTTCGAGTCTTTGCTATAGACCATAGTAGTTTTATTTTGATATTTTACTTTTTTCTAAAAATTGTTATAATGAAGCATGTATTACATCAATACTAGGAAATCTTGGTAATTTAAAAGTTGACCTCATAATAATCTATCAACAGATATATAAAATGACCTTTTCATATATTCATATATTTTAATAGAATAAATCATTGCAGATTACTATTTCCTATTTAATTCAAATTAAAGTTTCCTACCCTTAGGATATTTGTTAAACTTCTATATTTATAATTTCAATCTACATTTCTTGTTCTATAATGAAAAATAATTACAAAGCTGTTATATATGCCCTCTAAACTGATTATGGAAAATAAAATCCCCATGATTTACAAACATTCACACAAAATTTTAACAGGAGATAAGACTTATAAGACTTAATTTATTATTAAATAGGAGGATAATTTAAACGATATCAATCAGAATTTTGTGAAATGGTATGGTTAACAAGCTTGTGGTCCATGATCATAGGGTTGATCCCAAAACACAGCTAAAACATATTCTTTCTATAAAACCCAAAAACAAACCCACTGCTGTTAATTTGATTCCAACTCATAGCAACCCTACAGGATAGAGTAGAATTGCCCCATAGGGTTTCCAAGGCTGGAAATATGGAAGCAGACTGTCACAGTTTTCTCCCATGGAGAAACTGGTGGGTTTCAACCACTGACCTCTGGGTTAGTAGCCAAATACTTTAACCACTGCACCATACATGGCCCCTTGCCCTTTAAGTAACTAGCCCAAAATCTAGTATAACATACTTTAATTCTTACTCATCCTTCATAACTCATTTTAATAGTTTGCTTAACAAGCAGATTTTGCAGCCAGTATATTACATCTGTACTAACTGCATCTTGTACCATCTCTTTCATAGCATTTCCCAAATATTGATTTGCTGGGATCTTTCTCTCCATTATACTGCAATTTCCTTGGGGGCAGAGAAAAATACCTTATTAAACTTCATATTTCTAGGACATTGTGCCTGGCACATAATAAATGTTCTGTGTTGGTTGAATGACTACGTGAATAAGTGAGTCAGTGAGCAAGTAACTGAACAAACAAGAAGCAAACTGATAAGCCTTTTCTATTCTGGAAATTCCAAAACATAGATATGGAATTAATATGTCCAAAACAAAAGAATACAGGCTAACATGAATGTCAAAATTCCAAATTCTCTCCTGCCTTCTAGCAAAACTACATTGAAAATGTATAATTTCTCTGAAAGAATAAAAAATAGAAGAAAGCATTAGAGACCAACCATAATTTAAGGGCAAAATGAGAAAAGAGGAGACAGGATACAAGATGGCATGTGGGTGATACATTCCACCCAGCCCTTTTACAACAAAGATCTAAGAAACAAATGAAACAGATACAGATGACAATACTGGAATTAACAGCATGGCCATTTTGAGACTGCTTGAACAATTTCTTTTAGAAAGATCAGCACGAGGCCGGTCCCCATGTCCCAAATGTCCAAACTACCATGCCACTCCATCATTTCAGACATTAACTCCTCCTCCTCCTCCCAGTAATTTCCGCAGTCTTAGGGTTCTGTATTTCGCTGTAACGCCTCACAGAACTCACAGACACTCAAGGGTTGGTCTCACGTAGTAGTGGTGGAGGCTGGCAGGCTGGCGAGTCCTGGGTCTGTGAGTAGGTCTGGAGGATCCTCCCAACTCTCGGGGTTTGATGAACCTCGATCAGCAGATCAGATGACAGCTGCTGTCCCAAATCCAGGGGTGAGATGAGGATGATCCAAGACACAAAGCCAGAGCAAGAGGAGAGCGAATCTTCCCAGGAGATTCGTAGGTATACCCTCAGGGAAGCTAAGGGTGATGATTTGAATTATACCCTCCAGCAAGGCAGGACTTAAGATACATTCCACCTGCATTGCCCCAACAGAATTAACCTAAATCCCATTACAGAGTCGATTGCCAGTCATTATAGGGAATGACTAATACCAGCTGCCCAGCCAAGTTGATACCTAACCTTAACTACCACACCACCCCAAATAGACATGGATAATGGGATTTACAAAACATCACAGAATGGAGGACAATGGCTAGAAGGGCCACATCAAGCAATTCACTGTAGAGACACAGAAGGCAACAAAGAAGCCAATTGCACAGAATCCCCCAATAAGACAGAGACACTGTGTAACAAGTCTGGAGTGAAACAAGGTGAGCAGAACCTGACCTAGATCTAAGAAAAGGAAAGGGCAGGGAAGTGGATGAGAGCTCCAGTAACACAGACTAACACAGAGCAGGAAGCAAGCCAGTAAACATGGGTAAAGGCACTCATTAGTAGTGGTCCTAGTCATTTGGGTCAATGGCTCATGCTGAGGAGAAGGCCTGTGTGGTGGCAACTGGAGATGCCACATTCTGAGCAGCCCAGTCCACTTGCTTGTGCTGGGACAGGAACTAGACAACTGGTTACGCTCACCCAGAAGTGTACTGGGCCAACACCAGTAATGGTGACTACAAAAGTACACTTTCCCACCTTTTTTCCCTTCCACACCTTTCCAATGACCAGGAGTGAGCCCCCTTCCCCCCTCAAACCCAGTGGCAGGTGGCACCCTCCTTCTGGCCCTCACCCACGTAGTTTGCTAGGAGCGTCTCTACACCTAACACCCCCAACAGCCCCCTGCCACACTATGCCACAGTTGGGGTTGCACACTGATGTTGAAGGTCCATCATGCACATGCAACTTCCATAGTTGGGGATGCACACTCACAAAGATTGCTTGTGGCACCCCCAATATCTCCATGGTCAGGAGCACACAAGCACGGATCATGCACCAAGTGTCTGCCACCTCTGCAGTCAGAGATACATGCTCCCATGAATTACATGCCATGCATGAGCCACCATCATTTCCCCAGTGACTGAGGGGGGAACACTTATACATATACTATGGCAGATGTCTGCTGCCACCACAACAAATGGGTGCACATCCCCATAGATAGGGCGTGAAATGCTTACCACCTTAGAGGTGCATATGACCACTGCCATACCATTTTCTCTTTTCCTTTTTCTTTTTATTTCCTTTTCTTTTTTCTACTTCTTCCTTTTTTATTGTTTTGTCCCTCTTCCTGTTCTTCTCCCTTAATTTTTTTCCTATCATTCTTTTTCTTTCTGACCTATCCAGCAGGAAGTGGACAATGTACCCCCCAATAAACAGTCATACTTGCCACACCTGCCATCTACTATCCCAACCAGAAGGGTAAGTGCACCAATGGATCAATGATAGATGGTGGACAACACCATCTCACCCCACACACAGCTGCTCTACATGACCAGCAAAAAGAGAACCATGCCCACACTACCATCCATTACTCAACTCACCTGGAGACAGGCAGGGAGCACCCTAGTACTGCCAAACTAGCAACAAAAGTAGCACGCCTGCCCAGATATATCAAAACATCATGGCAAAAAAAAACAAAACATGATCAACAAACAAGAGCAATACGTCTTAGAGACAACAGACAACTACAATTCAAACAAGCAAACAGAAGATGGCTTAAGCAAGTCACCAAAATAAAGAACCCAGAAGCCTCCCTTAGGAAGAAATGGTAGTGGAACTGCCTGATAAAGAATTCAAAAGACTAATAAATTGAATACTACGAGATATCAAGGAAAAGAGAGAAAATACCTTTGAAGAATTCAAGAAAAAAATACAAGAGGAAAAGGACAAAATAAATAGACAATTAGAAACTATAAAAAATAGTAATTAGAAATTCAGAAGATTAACACTAAAATTTCAGAGATAGATAACATATTAGAAGGACAAAGAAGTAGAACCAAACCAATAGAAAACCAGACCAGTGAATTATCAGGCAACTCTCTTGACACCATTTTGTATGAGGGGAAGAAAAAAAATGAAAACAATGAAGAAAAATGAAGAGAGCTTAATAATTATGTGAGACACTATCAAGAGGAAAAATCTGCATGTGATTAGAATTTCACAACGGGAACAGGCAAAAAAAAAAAAAAAACAGAATTATCAAAGATTTGTTGGCAGAAAGATATCCAAGAAACACAATGAACCCTATGCAGGACAGACCCCAAAAGAAAGTCACCAACACATATTATATATAATCAAACTTGGCAAAATCAAGGAAAAAGGAAGAATCTTGAGAGCAGTGTGGGAAAAATGAAATGTTACCTACAAAAGGCAACCAATAAGACTAAGCTCTGCTTTCTCAGCAAAAACCACATGCAAGCAAGAAGGCAATAGGATGACATATATAAAGCCTTAAAAGAAAAAAAATTCAAACCAAGAATTATGTATTTAGCAAAACTATCCCTCAGATACATGACTGTGAAATTAGGAAATTCCCAGGTAAGGAGAAATTAAATTAGGAGCTCTGGTAGCATAGTGCCTAAGGCACTTGACTGCTAACCAGAAGGCTGGCAGTTCACACCCACCAGCCACTCCGCAGAAGGAAGGTTGGGCAATCTACTTCTGTAGTGATACTGCCTCGGAAACCCAAGGAGGGGTTGCTATGAGTCAGGGCTGACTTGACGGCATATTAACAACAACAATCCCTCAGATATATGACTATGAAATTAGGAAATTCCCAAGTAAGGAGAAATTAAGGATTTGTAAAAACGAGACAAACTTTATAAAAACTACTACAGGTAGTCCTCCGGACAAAAAAACAAAGAAAGACAACAACCTAAGATTAAGACGTGACAATATCACCCAGAAACCAACCCAGAGAAAGAATTCACAAAACTAAAATGAGCTATGAATCTGAAAATAAAGAGCCAGAAGCCTCAGTTGATAAATGACAACTACAAAGCAAAAAGGGGGAATAAATACTATAATTACAGAACTTCCAAATGAAGAGGAAATCATGATGATACTAAGGTAGAATAGAATGTTTTAAACATAGGAAAATAAAACTAAATTACAAGGTAACCTCAGAGAAAATTAATAAGCCTTCTAACAAAAATAAGAGAGAAGATTATCATACGGACTCAGGAAACACAAAATCAACAACAATAAGGAAAATAAGAAAATCTGATAACAAAATAAACTCAGTACAGTACAATATACAGAATAAAGAAATCAATAACACAATTTAAAAAAAAAATGACAGGAGTAAATTCATACCTATCAGTAGCTATACTAAATGTAAATAGATTAAATGCACCAGTCAAGAAACAGAAAGTGGAGGGGGGTTCCGGCAAGATGGCAGACTAGGCAGAAAGACAGCATAGACCCTCTTCAACAAAGAAAAGGGAAACCAATTAACACAGACACAGAGGATAATCTTGGACCCCTGAGCCTTGAAGGGAAGGATATAGAAGTGGACTAAACCCCAACTAGCAGAAGAATTTGCATGAAAATATCAGAAAAAGAGACATGGAGCTGCGGTTTGGCAGGGATCCTGACAGCACAGACAGCTTGGAGATTCCCGAGTGGTGGTAGGACCTAAGAATTAACCTAAAAATCACCCAGCTAGCCAGGGGCTAGACGGAGGACTGTGCACGGTGGCTGGGGAACAAACAAAGAAGGTGAAGAGAAAGGTGGGCTGAACTGTGGACTTCTGCCTGTCCGGAGGGCACCACCATTTTGAAGGTTTAAAAAGTGGCTTGACCATTTAGGATATTTAAAGAAATGGCGCTCTTACAGATTCCTGGGGCTTAAAAACACGTTCTGCTTTCCAGCAACCCCTAGGACATTCAAGACCTGCAAGACTGAAAATGTACGACACTCCTCTTGTTGCTCTAATACCCCACACCCGCTTGGTGAACAGAGGTGTGGCCATCCCACACTCCCACCCAAATTCTGGGCCCACAGGAACGCCATTACAGTTGGTGTGCTCAGACGAAGCCTGGGTGCCCTGCCCTGTCCTCCACAGATATTTTTTCTTTTTTCTTTTTCTTTTTTTACTTTTCTTTTTTTCTTTTTCACTTTCTTTTTTCTGGTGATCAGTTTGCTTGTATTTGTCTGTTTTAAAACAACTATTATTATGAATACTTTTGTCCTATTTATTATAATTCTTAATCTTCCCCTACCAGGTCCTAGTTTTCAGCATTTTTTCTTTTCCCTGTACCTGGTTGAAAATTATTATTATTATTTAATTTAAGGATTTTTTTATTTTTATTTCTTTTCCCCATTTTTCTCATGATTAACCCTGTTCTTTGATTTTCTTTTTGCATTTTTCCCATTTTTTTCATCATTTATTATTCTCCTTTCCTTTTTTTTTCTTAGTGCCCTAACCCCAGAAATAGCAGGTTTTCTTCTTTTATCTTCTTTTATTCCCTTTTTTCTTCTTTTGGTTACTGTTCCTGTGTGATTGCATAGTGTGTTTTTCATCCATGGCCTTCTAGTTTTTTGATGGTTATTCAATTGTAATTTGTGTCTAATTGAGTGTGAAAGAACAACAATCCCCATAAGACACAACTACACCCACAACTCCTTCAACATCACTTAATGAGTGAAAGCCACTACCTCCTTCTACACCAATGGGCCAACGATAAAAAACCACCAAGAAGAGCCTGAAACACCCTTGGCTGCTCTTCACAAACAGCTAAAAGATATCTAAATACAACACCATGATACCTCAGAAACAACAGACCATCAGAGTCCACACAAAGAAGTAGGATAAAGTTGTACAAACAAGGGAGCAGGATACAGACCCAGAACACATCCCTGAGGAAGAAGCAGCATTGGAAATCTCTGATAAGGAATCCAAAAGAATTATCTTTAGGTATCTTCAAAGGATTGAAGGCAAGACAAAAGAAAACACAGAAAAAACTTAGAAGAAATTTGGAAGAAAATACAAGAACAAAATGACAAAATAAATGAAAAATTAGGAATTACTCTAAATCTGCAGATAGAAATCCAGAAGATTAATACTAAATTTTCAGAAATAGATAACACATTGGAAGGGCAAAGGAGAAGAATTGATGGGATGGAAGACAGAATTAATGAGATTGAAGACAAATACCTGAATACTTCTTTGGAAAAGGATCAATCAGAAAAAAAAAATTTAAAAAAATGAAGAAAGCCTAAGGTTCATGTGGGATACCATCAAAAGGAATAACTTACGTGTCATTGGAATTCCAGAACAGGAAGAGAAAAACAAAACCACTGAGAAAATTGTCCAAGATTTGCTGGAGGAGAACTTCCCTGATATGATGAAATATGAGGATATATCCATTCAGGAAGTCCAATGAACCCCAAACAGGATAGACCCCAAAAGAAAATCACCAAGACACATCATCATCAAACTCATCAAAACCAAAGACAAAGACAGAATCCTGAAAGCCGCACAGAAAAAACAAAAAGTTACGTACAAAGGACAGCCAGTAAGAAGAAGTTCTGATTTCTCAGCAGAAACCATGCAAGCGAGAAGGCAATGGGATGGTATATATAAAACCCTTAAAGAGAAAAATTTTCAATCAAGAATTATATACCCGGCAAAACTGTCCCTCAAATATGATGGTTAAATTAGGAGATTTCCAGGTAAGCAGGAACTAAGGGAATTTGTTAAAACCAGACCAACCTTACAAGACATGCTAAAGGGAGTCCTTTGAACAGAGAACCAAAAATACCAAATAACAACTGACCATTAATACACAGGATGACATAACACAGAAACTACAGCTATGGACATATCCAAAATAAAATGAGCTTACAAGATTATAAACAGAGAACCAGAGACATTAATTGGCAAGTGAGGATAACTACAAACAAAAAGAGGGAAAAGACTGTGTAGTTACAGAACTTCTAAATGGCATGGAAGTTAAGAAAGTTGCAAGATAGAATGGACTGTTCTAAACCTGGGGATAAAATTATAAATCATAGGGTAAACTCAAAGAAAAATGATAAACCTTCACATCACAATAAAAAAGAGGACAAGCACAAATATTCAGTATATACTAAAACAATAGCAACAAAGGAAATGATAACACAATTCATAAATATAATGAGCTCACCACAGAAAATAACATGGAACAAAGAAAGCAAGGACACCATGAAAAACCACATAACAATATGACAGCAACAAATTCAAACTTATCAATAATTACAATGAATGTTAATGGATTAAATGCACCACTCAAGATATGGAGATTTGCAGATTGGATAAGAAAACACAACCCATCAATATGCTGCCTACAAGAGACACACCATAGAGATAAAGACAAAAATAGATAAAAAATCAAAGGCTGGAAAGAGTTATATGAAGCAAATGGCGATTATAATAGAGCAGGAATGGCAATATTAATTTCTGATCAAATTGACTTTAGAAAAACCACCATACAAGACAAAGAAGGACATCATATAATGATTAAAGGATCAATTGAACATGAAGATATAACCATAATAAATATCTATGGACCCAATGAAAGGCCCCAAAATACATAAATCACACTTTAAAAGAGTTGAAAAGCCAAACAGATGACTCCACACTCATAGTGGGAGACTTTAATACACCACTTTCTTTGAAAGATAGAACAACTGAAAAGAAACTCAACAAAGATGCAGAAGAACTAAACAATACAATCCACCAACTTGGCCTTATAGACATCTATAGAGCACGTCACCCAACA
>NW_006921827.1:4331752-4336170 GCF_000298275.1 Orycteropus afer afer | reverse complement strand
ACTTGGAAGGGAATCTATGTAGGAGATCCTTGATAGAGTGGGAGAACAATGTGGAACAAAACTCAAAATCATTTGGAGAAAAGAAAAAAAAAAAATGTGGGGACCAGGTTTGCTGGTCCGATAGAGCCTGGTGGAACCACTGATACTATGGCCCTTAGCTGCCCTTCAGGTCTGGAATTGAACCCACACCTGTGGTTTCCAGCCAAACAGGCATAAGAGTTGAACATTTACCTCAAGTAGACACATTTTTGGGAGAGAACAATCATGGGAGAAAGAAGGGCTGCTTATGCACAGGGAGACAGCTCAAGGGGCAGGAGTGTATGGAGTGTATGGAGGGATGGAAGAGGTAACTATGGGGAGGAAGTGGGAGGGGAGCTGTTGCATTGTGGTAAACTGTAGTCAATGACATGATACAAAGTATATGTGAACTGCTGTATGGAAAGTGAATTTGCTTTGTAAATCTTCACCCAAATCACAATTAAAAAAAAAAAAGAAAGAAACAGAAAGTGGTAGTATGGATAAGAACACAGGACCCAACTGTGTCTAAATTAAGAGACTTAATTTAGACAGAAAGCTAAAAATAAATTTATATCAAAGGATGGAAAAAATATGTATTAAGCAAATGGCAACAAAAAAAGAGCAGGAGTGACCATATTAACTTCTGAGAAAATACACTTCAAGGCAAAAACCAGCATATAGCACAAGGAAGAACAATGTATAATGATTAAAAAGTCAATCCAGCAAGAGGACATAACCATAATAAATATTTATGCATTCAATAAAAGAACCCCAAAATACATAAATCACACATTAACAGAATTGAAAAATAAAGCATCTCCATAATAATAGTAAAAAAAAAAAAATTAAATACCATTTTTTATAAACAACAGAACATCCAGAAAGAAACTTAAAAGACAGAAAAGATCTAAAGAACACAATCAACTGACTTGATCTCATTGACATATATAGAGCACTCCACCCAATAACAATGCAATATATATTCTTTTCCAGAAAATTTGGATCATTTTCCAGAATAGACTATACATTAGGCCACAAAGCAAGACTCAATAAATTTTAAAACAATGAATTAATACAAAGCATCTCCTCATTTCACAATGCTGCAAAATTAGGGACCAAGATCAGGGGAAAAAAATATAAAAAAATGGGCACTGAATAACACCCTGCTTAAAAACTACTTGATATTCAGAGAAATAAAAAGTAAAATAAAGAAATTTCTAGAATCAAATGAGAATTAAAATAAAAACACACCAAAACCTTTCTGACACAACAAAAGCAGTGTTCAGAGGAAAATTCATAGGAATAAACACACACATTAAAAAAGAAAGAAGCAAAATCAACACGTTAACTCAACAACTCCAAGAATTAGAAAAAGAGCAGTATAAAAAGACCTCTGGTCTCTAGAAGAAAGGAAATAATAAAGATTAGAACAGAAATAAATAAAACAGAAAAACAATAAAAAGAATAAAGAAGACTAGAAGTTGATTCTTCAAAAAGATTAACAAATTGGCAATCCATTCTGCTTTCAAGAATTATGTCACACCCACATTCCATCTCTATCATTTACTTAGTATTTTCCTTAAAATGTCTGAGATTTAATATCTATAAATTCATACGTTTGATGTGCACGTTGTTTCTTCTAATAGTTGCTAAAGTAATTATTATAACCATTAAAATAAAAAATTAACAACCATGCAAATTTAACAAAGGAAAAGAAAGAGAAGATGCAAATAACACAAAATAACAAATGACATGGATGACATCACAACACAATCATCTGAAAAAAAAGGATGATAACAAAATACTATAAAGAACTGTGCTCCAACAAATTTGAAAACAGTAGAAATGGAGAAATTTCTAGAAACACACAACCTACCTAAACTAATACAGACTAAGATAGAAAATTTGAACAGGCCCACACTAAAACAAGAAACTGAACAGGTCATTAAAAAAAAAAAAAAAAGTCCCAGGCTAGGCAGTTTCACTGGAGAATTGTACCAAACAGAGAAAAGCTGACATCTATCCTACTCAAATTATTGCAGAACACAGAAAAATGTGGAATACTTCCAAATTCATTTTATGAAGCAAGCCTGATAACAAAGCCAAACAAAATCACCTCTAAAAAAAAATCATAGTCCAATATCCATCATGAACATAGAAGCAAAAAAACCCCCAAAAAAAGTTCTAGCCAATAGAATCTAAAACCAAATCAAGAAAATAATACATCATGATCAAGTGAGATTCATGTTATGAATGCAAATGTGGTTCAACATTAGAAAAACCACCAAAGTAATCAACCACGTAAATAATACAAAGGAAAAGAACCACATGATCATATCAATCAACACAGAAAAGGCATTTAATAAAATCCAACACTTATTCCTGAACTCTCAACAAAATAGCAATAAAAGGGAAATTCCTCAATATAATTAAGGGAATATACACAAAACCAACAGCCAACATTATTTTCAACTGAGAGATATTGAAAGCATTTTCCTTGAAAATGGGAATCAAACAAGGATACCATCTCTGCCACAGCTTAAATTCAGGCACGTCTGTATTTTCTTAGCTCTTAGATGTGAACACACAACACCAATAAACCTTTACAAATTGTTGTTGTTGTTGCTGCTGCTGCTACTGCTGTTGTTGGTGCTGCAGAGCAGGCTGCAACTCATCACAACCCTTCATAGACACAACAAAACACTGCCTGCTCTTGCACCAGCCTCACAATCCTTGCTATACCCGAGCCCATTGTTGCAGCCACTGTGTCAATCCATCTTGTTGAGGGCCTTTCCCTTTTCACGACCCTCCACTTAACCAAGCATGATATCCTTCTCCAGGAAATGGTCACTTCTGACATGAAAAAAGTAGGTGAGACAAAGTTTGCCCATTCTTATTTCCAAGGAGCATTCTGACTTCACTTCCTCCAAGACAGATTTGTTCATTCTTCTGGCAGTCCATGGTACTTTCAGTATTCTTCACCAATACAACTCAAAAGCATCAACTCTCCTTCAGTCTTCCTTATTCATTTTCCAGCTTTCACATGTATATTAGGCTATTGAAAATACCACGGTTTGAGTTAGCCATATATTAGTCTTCAAAGACTATCTTTGCTCTTCAGCACTTTAAAGAAGTCTTTTGCAGCAGATTTGCCCAGTGCTATATGTCCTCTGCTTTCTTGATTGTTGCTTCTATTGCTGTTGATTGTGAAAACAAGTACTACAAAATCTTTGACAACTTCAATCTTTTCTCCATTAATCGTGATGCTACTTACTGTCCCACTGTGAAGATATTTGTTTTCTTTATGTTGAGGTGTAATCCATACGGCAGGCTGTAGTTTTCAGTCTTCATCAGTAAGTGCTTCAAGGTAACTTCACTTTCGGCAAGGAAGGTTGTGTCCTCTGCATAGTGCACATTGTTAATGAGTATTCTTCCAATCCTGATGCCATGCTCTTCTTTATATAGTCCAGCTTCTCAGATTATTTGCTCAGCATACAGATTGAATAAGTATGATGAAAGGATACAACCCTGACACACTCCCTTCTTGATTTAAAACCATGCAGTACCCCCTTCTTCTGTTCAAATGGCAGCCTCCTGGTTTATGTACAGGTCCCTCATGAGCACAATTCAGTGTTCTAGAATTCCTATTCTTCACAATGTTATCCACAATTTATTATGATCCACACAGTTGAAAGCTTTTGCATAGTCAATGAAACAAGTAAAAATCTTTCTGGTATTCTGTGCTTTCAGCCAAGACCCATCTGACATCATCAATAATTTCCTTTGTTTTACATCCTCTTCTGAATCTAGCATGCATTTCTGAAAGTGTCCTGTCAATACACAGCTACAACCATTTTTTATTTATCTTCAGGAAAATATTACTTCCATGTGGTATTAATGGTATCCTTCCACATTTTGCACATTCTGTTAAATCACCTTTCTGCAAAATAGGCACAAATAGGGATCTCTTCCAATCAGTTGACAAGCTGCTGTCTTCCAAATTTCCTGGTATAGACAAGTAAACACATCCAGCACTGCATCCATTTATTAAAAAATCCTAATGGGTATTAGGATTGGTGCAAAGACTTGGAGTTAGAAAACCAAAAGGGAAGAACATGTTCGGAATTTCTCAAGCTGAAAGAACTGAGGAAAAAATTTAAGCCTCAAGTTCCAGTATTGAAATATTCTATGGGCAAAATATTGAACAATACAGGAAGCATCAAAAGAAGATGGAAGGAATACAGAGTCACTATACCAAAAAGAACTGGTAGATCTTCATCCATCAGGAGGTGCCTTATGATCAAGAACCAATGGTGCTACCTACCATTGAGGATGAGAAAGACATAGAGAGGTACATGGGAAGTACAGACAACAAATATGAACCCTTTTGCATATACAGT
>NW_006921827.1:4328828-4330457 GCF_000298275.1 Orycteropus afer afer | reverse complement strand
GAAAATAATTCAAAAACAGTTGCAGCAGTATATTGACAAAGAACTTCCAGAGGTGCAAGCTGGATTCAGAAGAGGATGTGGAACAAGGGATATCATAGTGGCTGTCATATGGATCCTGGCTCAAAGCAAAGAATACCAGAAAGATGTTTACTTGTGTTTTATTGACTATACAAAGGCATTTGATTGTGTAGATCATAACAAATTGTGGATGACATTAAGAAGAATGGGAATTCCGGAGCACTTCATTGTGCTCATGAGGAACCTATACATTGACCAGGAGGTTGCTGTTCAAACAAAACAAGGGGACACTGCATGGTTTAAAATCAAGAAGGGAGTATGTCAAGGTTGTATCCTTTCCCCATACTTATTTAACCTGTATGCCGAGAAAATAATCCAAGAAGCTGGACGATATAAAGAAGAACGTGGCATCAAGATTGGAGGAAGAATCATCAACAACCTGCGATACGCTGACACCACAATTGTGCTTCCTGAAAGTGAGGATGACTTAACTATGAACATTGAAGAATACAGTCTGCAGTATGGATTACATATCAACATAAAGAAAACAAAAATCCTCACAACTAGACCAATAAGCAGCATCACGATAAATGGAGAAAAAGTTGAAGTTGTCAAAGACTTCACATTGCTTGGTTCTACGACCAATGCCAATGGAAGCAGCAGTCAGGACATTAGACGATGTACAGCACTGGGCAAGTCAGCTACAAGGGACCTCTCTCAAGTGCTGAGGAGCAGGGATGTCTCCTTGAGGATCAAGGTGTGCATGACACAAGCCATGATATTTTCAGCTGCCTCATATGCATGTGAGAGCTGGACAATGAATAAGGAAGACCAGAGAAGCATTGATGCTTTTGAGTTGTGGTGATGGTGAAGAATGATGAAAGTACCATGAAATGCTAAAAGAACTAACAGATCTGTCCTGGAGGAAGTGCAGCTGGAATGCTCCTTGGAAGAAAGAATGGTCAGACTTCATCTCACCTACTTTGGTCATGTTGTCAGAAGGGCCATTCCCTGGAGTAGGATGTCATGATTGGTAAGGTGGAGGGTCGATGAAGAAAGGGAAGACCTTCAAAGACATAGATTGACACAGTGGCTGAGATGATGGGCTCAAGTATAGCAAGGATCATTCAGCTGGCGCAGGACCAGGCAGTGTTTCGTTCTGCTGTGCATAGGGTCTCTGTGAGTCGGACACAACTCGATGGCAGCTAACAACAACAATGGGTATTCCATCAATCCCTGAAGTGTTGTTTTCCACCATTTCCTTCAATACAGCTTGTACTTCTTCTTTTGATACCATTGGCTCTTGATTATACATCACCGCCTGAAATAGTTGAACATTGACTCTTTTGGTTACCTAGTGCCACTCTGATAGGAATGTACAAAAATGGGTGGTCTTAAAAAACGGATTTATTCTTCTACTATTTAGGAGGCTAGAAGTCCACGTTCAAAGTGCCAAGCTCTAAGGGCTTGACCCTCACCTTGGGTTTCAGCTCTGCCTCTTGTTCCCACTGGAATTAAAGATGTCTCTTCACTCAGGCAGCTGCTGGCTGCTGAGGCTAACAAGCCCAAGGTCAACTAATAAAATGGCACAGTCGCAATATTATCAAACAA
>NW_006921827.1:4326861-4328408 GCF_000298275.1 Orycteropus afer afer | reverse complement strand
GGAAGTAGATTGCCCAACTTTTTTTTTTTTAATTTTTATTGTGATTTGGGTGAAAGTTTACAGAGCAAATTCATTTTCCATACAGCAGTTCATACACATTTTGTCTCATGACATTGACTGCAATTCCTCATGGTGTAACAGCTCTCTTCCCACTTCCTCCCAGCAGTTACCTTTTCACTGTGTCCCCTGCACTCCCACCCCTCAAGCTGTCTCCCTGTGCATACACTGCCCTTCTGTTCTTCCATGACTGATCATTCCAAGTAGTATATCTATCTGATATAAATGTTCAGCCCACATGCCTGTCTACTGTTTGTCTGGAAGCCATAGAAGTGAGTTCAATTCCAGACCTGAAAGGTAGCTAGGCTCCATAGTCTCAGTGGTCTCACCAGGCTCTACCAAACCAGCAAACCTGGTCTTATTTTTTAGATTTTGAGTTTTGGGGCCACATTGTCCTCTCATTCTATCCAGGACCTCTGACATGGATCTCCCTCTGAATGGTTGACAGTAGAACCCAGGCACCATCTGTTTCTTCTGGTTTCATAGTCATACAGGCTGAGATCACATGGTCTACCAGCAAAGTTGACACATAACCTTAACTACGACATCAACCAATTATTTTATGTACAAAAGTATCTTGTTGTGATGCATCCTGCATCGTTCAATATTTTGCCCATAGAATCCTTCAATATTACAGTTTGAGGCTTGAATTTTTTCTTTAGTTGTTTTAGCTTGAGAAATGCTGAACATGTTCTTCCTTTTTGGTTTTCTAAATCCAGGTCTTTGCACATTTCATTATAATAATTCAATTTGTCTTCTTGAGCTGGCCTTTGAAATCTTCTGTTCAGCTCTTTTATCTCAGGATTTCTTCCATTTGTTTTAGCTACTCTCCATTCAAGAGAAAGTTTCAGAGTCTCTGATGACATCCATTTTGGTCTTTTTTCCTTTCCTGTCTTCTTAATAACCTTTTGCTCTCTGCATCTCTTGATGGCATCTCACAACTTGTCTGGTCTTTGGTCCTTGGTTCTCAATGTATCAAATCAGATGCATTAATCAGATGGTTTCTAAATTCAGGTGCAATATAATCAAGGTCATATTTTGACTCTTCCTGGACTTGTTTACATTGTCTTCAGCTTCAGCTTGAACTTGCATATGAGCAATTGATGGTGCATTGCAAAGTCAGCTTCTGGCCTTGTACTGACTAAAGATACTGAGCTTCTCCATCACCTCTTTCTACAGGTACAGTCAATCTGATTCCTGTGTATTCCATCTGATGAACTCTAGATGTATACCTGGCATTTATGTTGTTGGAAAAAGGTATTTGCAATAAATAAGTTGTTAGTCTTACAAAAGTCTATCATGCAAGATAGATACTAGTAGGATAAAGACTGGTAAAACCCCCAATACTATGGCCCAGCCAAAGGAGCAGGGAGGCTGCAACTTCTGACCTTCTCTGGGAGGGGAGCTGTTGCATTGTGGTAAACTGTGGTCAATGACATGAGACAAAGTATATGTGAACTGCTGTATGGAAAGTGAATTTGCTCTGTAAA
>NW_006921827.1:4325042-4326201 GCF_000298275.1 Orycteropus afer afer | reverse complement strand
CCAATCATAACATCAGAATTCTAAGCACCTGAGAGAGAGCAAACTTCCCAGAACATTGCTTTGTGCCACTCTCAACAGAAATACCCCAGGTGGATAACTTTAACAATCAGGACCTCCTCAGTTGCTCACAGCAAATTCCACCAAGGGGTTTACAAATACTTATGGCTACAAAACCCATACCAGGTAATTTACTACACCACAGGCCCCTAGGCATAGGGTCAGGAATTGGACTCAGTCCCCTGGCATAACTCTCAGCCAAACAATAGATAGCCCTACTAGCTGGTATGAGAGGTTTCTAACCAGGAGGCAAACTTGTCTATCAGTTTGTCCTACCATGGTGACGTGTTGATCTGAGTTTTGAGGCTGAGCCACTTGTGTTTCTAACCCAGCAGGATGCACATGGTACACAAGTATCATCCCAGTTTACAGACTGAGACAGACTAGGAAGAAGGAAGAAGCCGTCCATTGTCAAATAATTGGCCAGGGAAAACCTTATGAATAGCAAAGAAACACTGTTTTATACATTACAGTGCAACTTTATGAATAGTCTGGTTAGGTTAGAAGGCTCTCAAAATAGGACTGGGAAAGAGCTGAATCATCTGAGTAAAACCAGCCTTACTCCTATGGATAAGGTAAATAAAGCTCTTGAGACTTCCATTTGCTGATGTGGCACCACTCAAATTGAAGAACAACAGCTGCAGACATCCATTAATCATCGGAACATGGCATGTACGAAGTATGAATCTAGGAAATTGGAAGTTGTCAAAAAGGAAATGGAATGCATAAAGATTGATATCTTCGGCATTAGTGAGCTGAAATGCACCAGTTTTGGCCTTTGAATCAGACAACCATGTGATCTACTATGCCTGGAATGACAGTTTGAAGAGGAATGGAGTGGCACTCATCATCACAAAAGATGTTTCAAGATCTGTTCAGAAGTACAATGTTGTCAGTGATAGGATAATATCCATACACCTACAAGGAAGACCCGTTAACACGACTACTATTCAAATTTATGCACCAACCACCAAAGCCAAAGATGAGGAAATTGAAGAATTTTATCAACTTCTGCAGTCTGAAATTGACCGAACATGCAATCAGGATGTGTTAATTATCACTGGTGACTGGAATGCAAAAGTAGGAAAAAAAGAAGAATCAC
>NW_006921827.1:4318838-4323322 GCF_000298275.1 Orycteropus afer afer | reverse complement strand
ATGGGCTCAAGTATAGCAGGGATCATGGAGCTGGTGCAGGATTGGGCAGTGTTTCGTTCTGCTGTGCATGGGGTCTCTATGAGTTGGAAATAACTCGATGGCACCTAACAACAACAACAACTAGCTGAACAACTACACCAGGGAGAGGCACTCCTTATAAAAATCAACGATGGAAGATCAGAAAGGCAACATTTGCACAGGGAGAAAGCTAGGGATGCAGGAATACATTGGCAAGAAGCATACAGGACAAGGATAACCACAGGTAGGATGTGATAAGAGACATGGCATTAAATTGTGGGGATTTTAATCAGTGTCACAAAACAAAATGTTCATTCAATGAACATTTAAATGAACTGTTTGAAAGTAAAACAAATCTGCTTTGTAACATTGTACCCAAGTCACATGTTGTTGTTGTTGTTATGTGCCGTCGAGTCAGCCCTGACTCATAGCGACCCCTCCTTGGGTTTCCAAGGCAGTATCACTACAGAAGTAGGATTTCCCAACCTTCCTTCTGAGGAGCGGCTGGTGGGTTTGAACCGCCAGTCTTCTGGTTAGCAGTCAAGCCAAGTCACATAAAAAGTTAAATAAATAAATAGACTCAACCTTAATGATGGATGGAATAAAGCTTATGGGACCTTCATTTGTTGATGTGGCACGACTCAAAATTATAACAGATGCAAACATCCATTAGTAATAAGAATGTAGAAAGTATAAAATATGAATCTAGCAAAACTGGAAGTTGTCAAAAATGAAATGGAATGTATAAAAATCAAAATCCTAGGCATTACTGAGCTGAAAAGGCCTGGTATTGGCCATGCTGAATTGGAAGATCATATGGTATACTACACTGGGAATGACAAATTAAAAAGGAATGGAATTGCATTCATCATCAAAACGGGACATTTCAAGATCTATCCTGAAATACAATGCTGTCAGTAATAGGATAATATTCATACGTATAGAAGGAAGATCAGTAAATATGACTATCATTCAAATTTGCGCACCAACCACTAAAGCCTAGAATGGAGAAATTAAAGATTTTTACAAACTTCTGCAGTATGAAATTGATCAAACATGCAATCGAGATACACTGATGTCATAAATCTTTCTCAATTAACCACCCTTCAATTTTATCTATGAAAGAGAAAATTATTACTTTGGTTAAAAGTTATAATTACTATAAACAATTGTGACTATACTTAGGACAAAGAATAACAAGGAATGAAGTAAAATTATGTGCATGTATTTGTTTTTCAAGGAAAGCATAAATTTATTCCAAAGCAGTATTTAAGGTTTTATAATTTCATCTTTCAATCCCTTTTCACTGTTAAACTTTTTGAGGACCCAAAGACCTTGGGAGGAGGCGCTCAGAATTCTTTCTGTGTACCATCTAGAAAGTTGAAAGTGGAAAAAAAAAAAAAGCTTACATATTAATTCATTTGAAAAGAGCAATGATAAATGTATTGCAAGTTAACAATATCTTCACATTATTATGAAATTAGTTATGACTTCATGCCCCTCCTGAGATATAGTCTAAAGTATAAATTGTTCCAGGATATTAAAGAGCTTAATGAGAGACAAAACTGGCAAAGAGAATTGTATGTGTCCTCATTTATGATACTTCAGTCTTAAGAACAAAGAAATGTATTACAATCTTTAAAAAGTTTACTCATTTTGTTTATGCTTATTGCCTTAATTTTCAATATAAAGGGCTATTCTTTTTTTTTTTTCTGTGTAACTTATTTAGATAGGATAGCAAAGATTCTGTGTTGAAAGACACAGAATCTGAATCTGAAATATTACAGACATTTGTTCTTTCAGCTTATAAAAAGAAAGGTGGTAGAAATAATTAGGTTTATTGAATATATTATTATTCATGAGTTATATGAGAAAGGCAGACAAGTCATAAAAGATAAACATCCTTACCCAAGTGAAATTTGTATAGGTAAAATGCTATTAATATAAATACCTCAGAAATTACATGCTATATAAGAAGTCTGTAGAGATTTGTCAGTAAACTCACTATGCGTGGTATGCTTATATTTAATTGAATACTGGCAGTGCTTTGCCTAATGGTAGGTAACAACAGTACAATGTTATCTATCAAAATTTCATTTTTTATTCAAACTGTTAATTTGGTCACAATCTTCTTCAATTTAACACTAACAGATTTTAGGCCACAACTGGAGTTTTGTAAAAAATACAGACATCTTGGGAAAAAGAAAAAAGAAAAAAAACACATTTCCATAAAGTAAATTCTGACTCATAACAACCCTACAGGAAAGACTAGATCTGCCCCATAGGATTTCCAAGGGGTTTTGATGGTGTAGTGGATAAGGCATTTGACTGCTAACCAAAAGGTCAGCAATTCAAACCCACCAGTTGCTCTGTGGAAGGAAGACGGGGCAATCTAGTTCCATAAAGACTTACAGCCACAAAAACCCAATGAGGGTCACTATGAGTTGGAAAAAACTCGATGGCAGTGAGTCTGGGTTTGTTTTTGTTGTTGTTGTTGTTGTTGTTGTTGTTGTTGTTTTGTTTTGTTTTTTAAAATAGGATTTCCAAGGCTGGAAAAGGGTTCTGGTGATGTAGTGGTTAAAGCATTTGGGTGCTAATCAAAAGGTTGGTGGTTTGAACCCACCAGCTACTCCACAGAAGAAAGATGAGGTGGTCTGCTTCCATAAAGATTTATCACCTTGCAAACCCAACAGCGGTTGCCAAGAGTCGGAATCAATTCTATGGCTTTGAGTTTGGTTTCTTGGTTTTTAATTTTAACAGAAGTAGACTACCACATACTTCTCCTGTGGGACAGCTGGTAGTTTTAAACTACCGATCTTTTGGTTAGCAGCCGTAAGCTTAACCACTGCGCTACCAGGTTCTTTAATGTATAATGCTGTTGTTAGGTGCCATCAAGATGGCTCTGACTCATAGTAACCCTATACACAACAGAATGAAACACTGCCCAGCCCTGCACTAGCCTCATAATCTCACAATCCTTGCTATGCTTTAACTCATCATTGTAGCCATATATGTGGTAAAATCTTGGTATATTATGTATACTATGTCTCAGGAGTATGAGATATTTCATATTCATCTATCTTTGCATTTAAGAGATAGCATTCACTGACTTCTCTGAAAAACTGGTTTAATCACTATCCTTAAAAATGTTTTGTCTACTTTGTTTTTAGAAGGCTTTATTAATTTGTTATGTGTGCTACAGAAACAACTAAATTTCTTTGCCAGGTGCATTATTCTTGTTAGGATTTATCATTAGATGTACAACAATTGAAAATTTATAATCTACATCTGCAATTTGTATCTACAGACAGTTTTTCTTTCACTCTGATCCCTGCCTGAAGGCTCTAAAATCAGCCATCAGCTAGATAGAGCTTACATCTTCAATGAAGAAGAACAATTTTAGAGACCTGTGCAAAAAGACTATGCCAGGTACTTCAAAATACTTGACTATCAAGAATACACTGAAGCATGGAGTTCCGGTAACAGCAGAATAGGCAGAAAGACTGCACAGACCCTCTTCAACAAAGAAAAGGGAACCCACTTAACACAGAAAAAGAAGATAATTCTGGACCCCTGAACTTTGAAGGGAAGAATATAGAAGTGGACTAAACGCCAACTAGTAAAAGAATTTGCATAAAAACACCAAAAAAGGAGACATATGGAGCTACGATCTGGCAGCAATCCTGATAGCACAGACAGCTTGGATATTGCCACCTGGTGTTAGGATCTAAGAATTAACCTAAAAAACTCAGCCCTGGTAGCCAGGGACTGCACGGAAGACTACTCTGGTGAAAAGGGGAAGCAGCGAAGAGGAAGATGGGCGGACCTGTGGATTTTTGCCTGTCTGCAAGATGCAGCCATTTTGAATGTTTACAAATGGTTTGACCATTCTGGATATTAAAACAACAGTGTTCTCCCAGATTCCAGGGACTTAAGAACAGGCTCCACTTCCCAGGAACCATGAAGACATTCCAGACGCCAAGTGGAAAGGTTCGATATTCCCCTTGTTAAGCTTATACCCCACACCCTCTTGGTGAGTGGAGGTGTGGCCATCCCTCACTTCGACCCACCTTCTAGGACAGAATGAATTCCATCTTAGTTTGTGTACTTGGACCAGACCTGGGTGCCCTACTCCGCCCACCCCTAGTTTTTTCTGGTTGTTGCTGTTTGTTTGTTTGTTTTTGTCTGTTTTTAAATTATTATTATTACTATTATTGGCCTTTTTATTATTATTCTTTATTCTTCCCCTCCCAGGTTCTAGTTTCCAGGTTTTTCTCTTTTCCCTGTTCTTGGTTCCAAGTTCTTTTTTCTTTCTCAAGGTTAACCCCATTCTTTGTTTTTCTTTTTGCATTTTTCCCATTTTTTTCTTCATTATTCTCCTATTCCACTTTTTTTCTCATATTGCCCTCTCCACAGATATTGTGGGTTTTTTTTTTTTTTTTTTAAGACTTCTTTGACTTATGTGT
>NW_006921827.1:4315369-4317856 GCF_000298275.1 Orycteropus afer afer | reverse complement strand
TCTGATTTCTCAGCAGAAACCATGCAAGCGAGAAGGCAATGAGATGTTATATATAAAACACTGAAACAGAAAAATTTTCAACCAACAATTATATACCTAGCAAAACTGTCCCTCAAGTATGATGGTGAAACTAGAAGATCTCCAGATAAGCAGAAACTAAGGTAATTTGTTAAAACCAGACCAACCTTACAAGAGATACTAAAGGGAGTCTTTTGAACAGAGAACCAAAAATAGCAAACAACAAACAACCATCAATACACAAGATAGCATAACCTAGAAACCACAGCTATGGACATAACCAAAGTAAAATAAGCTTACAAGTTTGTAAACAAGGAACCAGAGACATTAATTGGCAAATGAGGACAACTACAAACCAAAAAGAGGGAAAATACTGTGCAGTTATAGAACTTCTAAATGGTGAGGAAGTGAAGAGTGTTGAAAAACAGAATGGACTGTTCTACACTTGAGGAGAAAATTATAAATCACGGGGTAACCTCAAAGGAAAATGATAAACCGTCACACCATAATAAAAAAGAGGACAAGCACAAATATTCAGCAAATACTAAAACAACAGCAAAAAAGGGAAATGATAACACGATTCATAAACATAATGAGCTCAGCACAGAAAATTATATGGAAAAAAGAAATCAGGGACACCATGAAAAAACACATAACAAAATGACAGTAATCAACTCATATTGGTTGATAATTACACTTACTGTTAATGGATCAAATGCACCAATCAAGAGACAAAGAGTTGCAGACTGGATAAGGAAACAAAACCCATCAATATGCTGTTTACAAGAAACACAGCTTAGAGACAAAGACAAAAATAGACTAAAAATCAAAGGTTGGAAAAAGATACATCAAGAAAATGGCAACTGTAGAAGAGCAGGAGTGTCAATATTAATTTCTGATCAAATTGACTTTAAGACAAAAACCACCAAACAATACAAGGAACGACATTACATAATGATTAAAGGATCCACTGAACAAAAAGATATAATAATAAAAAATATCTGTGGACATAATGAAAGAGCTCCAAAATACATAAATCAGACTTTAAAAGAGTTGAAAAGGAAAATAGATGACTCCACAGTCATAGTGGGAGACGTTAATACACCACTTTCAATGAAAGATAGGACAACTAGAAAGAAACTCAACAAAAATGCAGAAGAGATAAACAATGTTGTTATGTGCTGTCGAATCAGACCCAAGTCAGTGACCCCTCCTTGGATTTCCAAGGCGATATCACTATGGAAGTAGATTGCCCAACCACCCTTCCAAAGAGTGGCTGGTGGGTTTGAACTGCCAGCCTTCTGGTTAGCAGTCAAGTGCCTTAGGCACTACATCCACCAACTTGAACTTACAGACATCTACAGAGTACTTCACTCAACATCAGCACAATATACATTATTTTCCGGTACACATGGAACATTTTCCATGATAGACCACATGTTATGCAATAAAGCAAGCCTTCGTAAATTTTAAAACATTGAAATACTGCAAAGCATCTTCTCAGATCACAATGCTATCAAATAAGAAATCAAAAATAGGAAGATCAATGGAAAAAAAGTGAATGTGGAAACTGAACAACACCATCCCTAAGAAAGACTGGGTAAGAGAAGAAACGAAAAATGAAATTAAAACATTTCTTGAATCAAACAAGAATTAAAATACAACATACCAAAATCTTTGGGACATACCAAAAGCAACAATAAATGCACACATCAAAAAAGAAGAGCCAAAATCAACACTTTAAATGAACATCTTCAACAATTAGAAAAAGAACAGCAAGAAAAGTCTACAGTCACCAGAATAAAGGAAATAATAAAGATTCGAGCAGAAATCAATGAAACAGAAAATAGGTCAACAGAAAAAATCAACAAGACCAGAAGTTGATTTTTTGAAAAGATTAATAAAATTGACACACCACTGGCAAATTTAACAAAGAAAAAGAGGGAGAGCATACAAATAACATGAATAAGAAACAAAATGGGTGACAACACAACAGAACCAACTGAATCAAAAGGATAATATTGGGATACTATGAAGAACTGTAGTCCAACCAATTTAAAAATATGGAAGAAATGGACAGATTTCTAGAAATACACCACTTACTCATGTGGAAATTTTGAACATATCTTTAGCAAAAGAAGAAATTGAACAGGTCATCAAAAAATTACCAACAAAAAAAACTCCTGGCCCAGACAGTTTCACTGGAGAATTCTACCAAACATTCAGAGAAGAACAGACAGCAATCCTACTCAAAGTATTCCAAAATATAGAAAAGGATGAAATCCTCTCTAACTCATTTTATGAAGAAAGCATAACCTTTATACCAAAACCAGGCAAGGACATCACTCAAAAGGAAAACTACAGACGAATGTCCCTCATTAATATAGCTGCAAAAATCTAACAAAAAAAAAAAAATCCAGCCAATAGACTCCCACAACATATCAAGAAAATCATTCATTATGACCAAGT
>NW_006921827.1:4309165-4314328 GCF_000298275.1 Orycteropus afer afer | reverse complement strand
ACCTATGGTTAGCTGATCTTTGACAAAGGGCCAAAATTCATTAAATGGGGAAGAGAATGTTTGTTTAATAAATGGTGCTGGCAAAACCGGAGATCCATTTACAGAAAAATGAAACAAGATCTGTACCTCACACCATACACAAAAACTAACCCCAGATGGATCAAACACTTAAATGTGAAATCTAAAACCATAAAGTTCCTCAAGGAAAAACTAGGGGCAAATTTAGGGGTCCTAATATATAGCATAAATAGACTATCAAGCATAACCCAAAATGCACAAACAGTAGAAAAGAAACTAGATGAATGGGACCTTCTAAAAATTAAATTTTTATATGCTTCCACAGACTTTTCCAAAAGAGAACTACAAATTGGGACAAAATATTTGGCAATGACATATTTGGCAAGGGACTTCTCTAAACTTTATAGAAAACTCCACCACCTCAATAACAAAAAGACAAATAATCCAATTTAAAAAATGGGCAGAAGACATGAATAGACACTTCACCAAAGAGAATATTCATGCTGCCAACAAACGTATGAAGAAATGCTCACTATCATTAGACATTAGAGAGACGCAAAACAAAACAATGAGATACAATCTCACCCCAGTACTAGCAGCAAGGTTCAACAAGACAGAAAATACAACAAATATGGAGAGACTGGGACTCTCATACACTGCTGGTGGGACTGTAAAATGGTACAACCACTGTGGAAAGCAGTATGATGATTCCTTAAAAAATTCAAATTAGAAATACTATTTGACCCAACCATTCCATTACTAGGTAATGCCCTGCCGTCAAGTTGGATCTGACTCATAGCGACCCCTACTTGGGTTTCTGAGGTGATATCACTACGGAAGTAGATTGCCCAACCTTCTTCCAAGGAGTGGCTGGTGGGTTTGAACTGCTAGCCTTCTGGTTAGAAGTCAAATGCCTTATAAAGTGAGAGCCAGGGCAAGAAGTGACTACAACCTTGTCCTTCGTCAGCTCTACTATACATCTGGGAATTCTTATAGAACATACCAATACACTTGTAGAACCATTGTCTGCCAACCCTACATATGATTTTGGGTACTCTCCCCCCCGCAGAGACTTACCTAATAGTTCAGCCTGTCCACCCAACTATTCACCCATATATCCATGTTTGCCTTGATTGACAGTGCAGTACTGTATGTATAAAAGGGTTTATCTTTGTTGTCTGTACCTCCCATGTACCTCTCTCTTCTTCCTCAATGACACCATGTTGATCACTCACATTTGGTACACTGCCCTTATCTTCACCCAAATCAATATTTATTTCTACCTATCTAACAGTGTTCCCTCCCTACCCCTCCCACCCCTGGTAACCAACAAAGAAAATTTCCTTCCATATATAAACCTTTCCTTGACTTTTTACAATAATGGACTAATACAATACTTGTCCTTCTGTGATTGACTTATTTCACTCAGCATGGTGTCCTCCAAGTTCATCCACATTATGCATATTTTTGTAGATTCTACACTATTCTATTGGGTTGTATAGTATTTCATGTGTGTATATACCACAGTTTGGTTATCCATTCCTCAGTTGATGGACATCTAGGTTGTTTCCATCTTTTTGCTATTGTAAATAGTGCTGCGATGAACATGGGTGTGCTCTTGTCATGGCTCTCACATGCTCTCACAGAGGGAGCAAGTAGTTGAACCTGTAGGCTCAGGTCCATAGTCACAGGGGACATCAAGCTCAACTGGCATAACATACTACACAAAACATTATTGCACCTCCTACTTTGGCAACTAGCAACTGGGATCTTAAAAGCTTGCAAGTAGCCACCTAGATGCCACGATGGGTCTCTCCTCATTCAGAGCAAAGAAGATTGAAGAAAAACAAAGATCCATGGAAACAATCCAAGCGACTGGTACACCATGCGATCCTCAGCCTATATGACTGAGACCAGAAGAACTAGATGGTACCGGCTACCACTGTCAACCACTCGGAGGGGAATCTATGTAGGAGATCCTGGATAGAGAGGGAGAACAATGTGGAACAAAACTCAAAATCATTTGGAAAAAAAAAAAAGGGTGGGGGTGGACAAGGTTTGCTGGTCTGATAAAGCCTAGTGGAACTACTGAGACTATGGCCCTCAGCAGCCCTTCAGGTCTGGAACTGAACCCATTCCTATGGCTTCCAGCCAAAAAAAGAAAGACATTTGAGTTGAACATTTACCAAAGGTATATGGTATATACACTCCTTAGAGAGAACAATCATGGGAGAAAGAAGGGCTGTTTATGCACATACAGACAACACAGGGGGCAGGAGTGCATGGAGGGATGGACACAGGGAAGAGGTAACTATTAGGAGGAAGTGGGAGGGGAGCTGTTGTTGCATTGTGGTAAATTGTAGCCAATGTCATGAGACACAGTGTATGTGAACTTCGGTATGGAAAGTGAATTTGCTCTGTAAATTTTCACCCAAATCACAATCTATATGTGTGTGTGTGTGTGTGTGTATGTATGTATATATATGTATATATATATGTATGTATGTATACACACACACGAACATACATATATACATGAAGCAAAAGCTTCTCACGGCATCTCTCAGACAACTGTAGGCCATGCCATTTAGCTGAATCAGCATTTCTAAAACTCTTTCAAGTTAAGACAGAAGAGTTCATCAGACTGCTTATCCAAGATCCAACAGAACAAAAATTAATTAAATGAAAAGGAAATGGTGAAGAAAATTTTATTTTGTAATACTGTTGATGCTATTTTAATATTCTATTTTCTGGGCACATAAAAAAGAACTTTTTCTTTCTTCTTAAGCAACTACATAACAAATATATATTGTTAGCAACATACGGTAAACATGGTACTAATTCATACCAAATTAGTAGATTCTGCTTTTGTAAACAAAAAAGAAAATGATGTATTTTTAAACGGTATTTTGCTAGACTGATCTACCACCCCATTACAAGAATTTGAAACTCTTACTGAGTCTCTCTACTTTTTTGGCCATCAGATATCTGCATAGGTTCAATAAGAATCAATCTTCCTTTTTACTGAACACAGTCAGAAACTAGTTATAGAATCAAGCCTTGCCTGGAATGTCATATTTGAGAATGACACTCAGTTATAAATGACAAGCTGTTTTAAGAAACTAAAGTTACAAAACCATTATCACAGAGACAACAGGAACACTAACTAGCCTGGTATATGGTTTACTGGGTCTCCAGCCTTTACAGGAGAATTCCAATTCACTTATCAAACTAGTAACATAATATGGTAACATTATGAACTTACTAAAGCAATTCAAAACAAATTTAATATTACATATAATTACATTCTTTTCTGTCTATAACAGAAACAAAACCGTTATAGCAGCAGCACTCAATAAGCACACACAAACACACACAAACATCCTTTTAGGGCATTTTTATGGTTATGTTCTATGACCCTGTATCTTTGATATACTGATTAAATAATACGTAAAAAGGAGCATTTAAAGATGCTCAGAGCAGCTAGCTCTGGTGGTGTAGTGCCTAAGGTATTTGACTGCTAACCAGAAGGCTGGGGGTTCAAATCCACCAGCCACTCCTCGGAAGAAAGATTAGGAAGTAGTTCCGTAGTGGTACCACTTCAGAAACCCAAGAAGGTGTTGCTATGAGTCGGATCCAACTTGACAGCAATGAGTTTGGATTGCAGTTTGGTGAAGAGTAGCTAAATTACGGCACATAACAACAACAGAGCAGCTAGCTCTGGTGGTGTAGTGCCTAAGGTATTTGACTACTAACCAGAAGCCTGGCGGTTCAAATCGACCAGCCACTCCTCAGAAGAAAGATTTAGGAAGTAGTTCCATAGTGGTACCACCTCAGAAACCCAAGAAGGTGTCGTTATGAGTCGGATCCAACTCGACAGCAATGAGTTTCGTTTTCAGTTTGGTGAAGAGTAGCTAAATTAATCATCATAATAGAAAGTCAGAAGAGGAAATAGGAGAGTCAGAATTTGTTGGGATTTTAACTAAAAAGAACATGTAACAGACTGGAGTTTTCTGAGACTGAAAAGTGATTGTTGTTGTTGTTATTGTTATGTGCTGTTGAGTCTGTTCTAACTCACAGCAACAGACTGAAATGCGGCTGGCTCCCGCTCCATTCTCACAGTCATTGTTATGCTTCAAACCACCATAGCAGCCACTGTATCAATCCACCTCACTGAGGGTCTTTCCCGTTTTTGCTGACCCTCTACTTCACTAAGCATTATATCCTTCTCCAGGGACCAGTCCCTGCTAACAACGTGACAAAAGTACATGAGATGAAATTGGGACATTCTCGCCTCTAAGGAACATTCTGGCTGTACCTCTTCTAAGACGTATTTGTTCATTTTTCTAGCAGTCCATGTTATTTTAAATATTCCCTTCCAATATCACAATTTACATGGATGAATTCTTCTTCAGTCTTCCTTAGTCACTGTCCAGGTTTCACATGCATTTGAACGGACTGAAAAGATCATGGCTTAGGTTTGGCACCTTAATCTTCAAAGTGACATCTTTCTGAGTGACCCTGACAGTACAGGCGGCTCGGAGATTCCCAACTGGTGGTAGGACCTAAGAATTAACCTAAAAATCACCCTGCTAGCCAGGGACTTCAAGGACTGTGCACGGTGGCTGGGGAACAAACAGAGAAGGTGAAGAGAAAGGTGGGCTGAGTTGTGGACTTTTGCCAGTCCAGAGGATGCCACCATTTTGTAGGTTTAAAAAGCGGCTTGACTATTTTGGATATTTAAAGAGACAACGCTCTCGCAGATTCCTGTGGTGGAAGGACTTAAGAATTAATGGGCTGTGCACAGTGGCTGGGGAACAAACGGAGAAGGTGAAGAGAAAGGTGGGCTGAGCTGTGGACTTTTGCCAGTCCAGAGGCCATGGCCATTTTGTGGGTTTAAAAAGCGGCTTGACTATTTTGGATATTTAAAGAGACAGCGCTCTTGCAGATTCCTGTGGTGGTAGGACTTAAGAATTAAACTAAAAATTACCCTGCTAGCCACGGACTGTGCACAGTGGCTGGGGAACAAACGGAGAAGGTGAAGAGAAAGGTGGGCTGAGCTGTGGACTTTGCCGGGCCGGAGGGCACCGCGATTTTGAAGGTTTAAAAAGCGGCTTGACTACTTTGGATATTTAAAGAGGCAGC
>NW_006921827.1:4289056-4302991 GCF_000298275.1 Orycteropus afer afer | reverse complement strand
CACTTTAAAGAGGTCTTTTGCAGCAGATTTGCCCAGTGAAATGCATAGTTTGATCTCCTGACTGCTGGTTCCATGGGCATTGATTGTTGATCCAAGTAAATGAAATCTTTGACAACTTCAATCTTTTTTCCACTTATCATGATGTTTCTATTGGTCCAGTTGTGAAGATTTTTGTTTTATGTTGAGGTGTAATTCATATTGAAGGCTGTAGTCTTTGATCTTCATTAGTAAGTGCTTCAAGACTTCTTCACTTTCCACAAGCATGACTGTATCATCAGCAAACTGCAGGTTGTTAATGAGTTTTACTTCAATCCTTATGCTGCATTCTTCTTCATGGAAGCAGCAGTCAAGAACAAACAACGTATTACTTTGGGCAAATGGAATGTCTAACAATTTAGAATAATATAAATAAATGTTTCATAATTTGGAAAAGGAAAAAGACTAATTTCTTTTATATTTTGTAATGTCTTCAAATGGTATACTAACTCACTGCTGTCGAGTCGTTTCCAACTCATAGTGACCCCTCCTTGGGTTTCCAAGGCACTATCTCTATGGAAGTATATTGTCCAATATTCCTTCTGAGGAGTGGCTGGTGGGTTTGAACCACCAGCCTTTTATAACAACACAATGCTGAGAGTTACTTCCACTTTAACAAGAAAAGACATTAAAGAATATAAAGCTAAGCCCAAAATTTTATAAAGTAATAAGTTTTTTTAGCTCTTTACTCACAAAATTTCATTTTGCCTTCATGTAAAATTTTTGGGGTTTTAAATTTCTATACTATTCAATAAACACAGTTTCTTATAAAATGTTGTCTGTATGTAATGTATATGACCCTATACTATCACATAATATATGAAAGCAAATATTTTTTCCAAAGAGAAAGCATTATATCATTAATTTATTTTCAGAAATACCAAAGTTAGAAGAAAGGATCATGTGTATTTCATCTATATATTTCCTCTGGCATAGTCAGTATATATAACTGTGTATGTTATACAATCTTACCTCTGCTGGATGCTGAATTATATATAAGTGGGTAGAGATGTGTAGAGGATGCACTGGTAGAAATGGACATAAACACACTTTCAGAGGCCGTCTAAAGGGTAAAAAGAAAATACATCTGTCAATTTTTTTAAAATACAATTATATAATAGTAAGAATTAATTTAATCAAACTTCAGACATGAGCATTTGGAAAAAATTTCAAGTAAATTATTTACTATACATATGGATTCAAGTATTTCCAAAAAATCCCTATCTTACTTATTTTTACTAGAAGAATATTCAGAAATCATTATGGTCCCATTATTCAATGCTTCCACTAATTTTCACTCCAAAGCAATAAAGAGATCTCATGTCAAAGAGGAACCTGGCAACTCTTCTATATCATCTAAAATTGGAAGAAATTAGATGATAAAATATTAGAATATAATTATCAGCTATAGGAGAATCCTAACCAAACTTCTCCATCAATCAATACAAAAAGCTTTCAAATTGTGATGAGAAACTAGACTGGACTACAAAATTATCTTTAGCTAGAATTATATCCAGAAAATACCTTTTCTATTCAATTATTTTTCATTTGTGGTTATTTACTTTCTTTTTATGTTTTAGCTATTTTTTTTAGTTCTTTATTATTGTATACTTTCTACCTCAGTACTCCAAAATAGGATATTCTATATTGGAATTCACTGCCACTGAGTCGATTTCAACTCATAGCAACCCCTCCTTGGGTTTCTGAGGCAGTATCACTATGAAAGTAGATTGCCCAATCTTCCCTCAGAGGAGTGGCTGGTGCGTTTGAACCGCCAGCCTTCTGGTTAGCAGTCAAGTGCCTTAGGCACTATGCCACAAGGAAATACAGCTTCTTACCTACCCTCCCAGTGATATTTATGAATATACATAGATCTCCTATTTGCTATATGTTTTTATAATACAACATTCATCAGACACATAGACACTATGTATCCTGGGAGTAAATTTTCACAACAGATCACTATTTAAGGCAGATGTTACATGCCATTACAATGATATACAAAAAAATAAGATATTATAGGGAATTCCCAGTAGCATACTTATTACCAAAAAACTGCCAATTCTTTCCTAAATTTTACTTATTTAGAGTTATAGCATGAGTTTACAAATGCTTATATTAATAAACCATAAAGTGTGGATAAATTGGATTGAAAACCTGTTATATCTATCACCTCATCCTTCAAGAAACTGCCAAGCCTATGCTCCTGCTGAACAAATTATTGAGATGATATCTTAGGCAGAGGCAGAAACACCACCTCCACTGGACCTGAAGTGAATGATTAACACAAGGAAAACCAATACCCCACTTTCAGATGACCTGAGATGATTCTGTGTAACTTTTCAGTCCCACAATGGATTCTCTCTCAGGAGTATGAGAAGATTTGTGGGCTGGAGAGAGTCTTTCAGTGGTCACAAGAACAAGCAAACACAAGAGGAATAGACGCTGATTGATGAAACTGGGCATAATGACAAAAGGTACATGCAGGAGTGCTATAAGAAAGGATTCCTCATTCAGCAGAAGGATGAAGAGAATGAGGTACATTTAAAATTTAAGATCTTTATTTTTTTTTTTAGATGAAGCTATGTGAATGAGTAAAATGTTTGGATGTCAGTAGGTTTCTTTTATAAGATGCAATTGTAGATCAGACAAAGACATTTAAAAATTCAGAATTTAATTGGATTTAAACCTATGTATCTATAAATTGTATGATTCTTATGTCAAAGTGCCTAAGGCATTTGACCGCTAACCAGAAGGCTGGTGGTTCAAACTTACCAGTCACTCCTTGGAAGGCAGACTGGGCTATCTACTTCCGTAGAGATAGTCTTGGAAACCCAAGGAGGGGTCGCTATGAGTCAGGACCAACTCGACGGCAGTGAGTTTGGTTTGGTTTTTGAAGATAATGAAAGGATGTAAAGTTAAAAAAAAAAAAAAAATCCTATGCATGGAAAAAATTCACATATCAAGAGCCAAAGAACTGAAAAATCCAATTAAGTAAACAAACATGATCAGAAGAAGAGCAGATAAATTTTGTGATTAACTTTTTCAGCTCATGACATACGTAACCAACCAGTGGTCATCGAGTCAATTCTGACTCACAACAAACCCATCTCTATCAGAATAGAACTGTGCTCCATAGGGTTCTCAATGGTTGATTTTTTGTAAGCAGATTGCCAAGACTTTTTTGGGGGGCACCTCTAAGTAAATTGCTTTGAGTAAACTGCTAATCTTTTGGTTAACAGGCAAGTGCATTACCTGTTTGCACTACCACACACTTCTCATTTGCTATAGTTAAGTACAAAATTTGGCTTTAAATTTCCCAATAACTAACCTGATGTTGTTGTTGTTGTTGTTTTTGTTGTTGTTGTTGTTGTTGTTATGTGCCATTGAGTCGGACCCGACTCATAGCAACCCCTCCTTGGGTTTCTGAGGCAGTATCACTACAGAAGTAGATTGCCCCATCTTCCTTCCCAGGAGTGGCTGATGGATTTGAACCGCCAGCCTTCTGGTTAGCAGTCAAGTGCCTTAGCCACTAGGCTACCAGAGCTCCCAACTAACCTGATAAGATTTAAAAAAAAATTGCAGTCAATTTAAAACTTAAAATTCTATGAGAAGATTATAAATCACTCAGGGAGAAACATAACTATATTTGGAACCAAGAACAGACATTTCTCCCAGGGAGTCTTGGTAAAGAGGGTATGTGATAGAATGGCAAACAAAATACTCAACGATGAAATTTGTTTCATCAGCATTATCTGTGCTGAGAGCGTAAAACCAAAAGGCAAATGGCAAAAACAGTATTTTAAATGGCAATACAATGTGGATGCTGTTGTTGTTGTTAGGTGCCATTGAGCCAGATCTGACTCATAGTTACCTTGTGTACAACAGAACAAAACATTGTCTGGTCCTGCACCATCTTCACAATTCTTCTTATGTTTGAGGTCACTGTTTCAACCATTGTTTTAATCCATCTTCCTGAGGGTCTTTCCATTTTTCACAGATGGTCTACTTTTCTAAGCATAGTTTCTTCTGAGAACATGACCAAAGTAAGGGAGATGAAGTCTGCCCATTCTCTCTTCTAAGGAATATTCTATAACACTTCTTCCAGGACAGATTTCATCATTCTTCTGGCAGTCCATGGTATTTTCAGTATTCTTCACCACACCACAATTTCAAAGCAGCAACTCTTCTTTGGTAATCCTTATACACTGCCCACCTTTCATATGCATATGAGGCAATTAAAAATACCATGGCCTAGGTTAGCAGTACCTTAGTCTTCAAAATGACATCTTTGTTTCTCAATGCTTTAAAGGAGTCATTTGCAGCAAATGTGCCCAGTACAACACAATGTCCGACTTCTTGACTGCTGCTTCCATGGGTGTTGACTGTGGATCCAAGTAAAATGAAATGCCTGACAACTTCAATCTTTTGTCCAATTACCATGATGCTGCTTTTAGGTCCACTTGTGAGGATTATCATTTTTTATGTTGAGGAGTAATTCATACTGAAGACTGTATTCTTTGATCTTCATCAGTAAGTGCTTCAAGTCATCTTCACTTTCAACAAGCAAGATTGTATCATCTGCATATCACAGGTTGTTAATGAGTCTTCATCCAATTCTGATGTTGTGTTCTTCTTCATACAGTCCAGCTTCTCTGATTATTTGATTGTCATACAGATTGAATAAGTATGGAGAAATGATACAACCCTGACCCACACCTTTCCAGATTTTAAACCATGCAACATCCCCTTGTTCTGTTCAGATGACAGCCTCCTGGTCTATGTACAGGTTCCTCATAAGAACAATTAAGCATTCTGGAATTTCCATTCTTCACAATGTTATCCATAATTTCTTATGATCCACACAGTCAAATGTCTTTGTATAATCAATAAAACAGAGGTAAATATCTTTCTGGTATTCTTTGCTTTTAGCCAAAATCCATCTGACATCAGCAATGACGTCCCTCATTCCACGTCCTCTTCTGAATCCAGCTTGCATTTCTGGACATTCCCTGCCAATATATTACTGCAATTGTTTTTGAATTATCGTCAGCAAAATTTTACTTGCATGTGATATTAATGATATTAATAATTCCCACATTCTGTTGGATCACTTTTTTGGAATGGATACAAATATATGTCTTTTCCAGTCTGTTGGCCAGGTCTTCCAAATTTCTAGGCATAAATTTATGTCTCCAGAGCTACATCAGTGTGTTGAAATATCTCAAGGGTATTCTGCCAATTTCTGGAGTTTTCTTTTTCCCCAATTCCTCCAGTACAACTTGGATTTCTTCTTTCAATACCATTGGCTCTTGATTATGTGCTACCTCCCAAAATAGGTGAACATCAACAAATTCTTCTTCGTACAGTGACTGTGTATTCCTTCCATTTTCTTTGGATGCTTCCTGCATCATTCAACATTTTGCCTATAAGAATCCTTCAATATTGCAACTCAAGGCTTGAACTTTTTCTTCAGTTCTTTTAGCTTGAGAAATGCCAAGTTGTTTTTCCCTTTTGGTTTTCTAACTCAGTTTCTGCACATTTGATTATAATACTTTATTTTGTCTTCTTGAGCTGACCTTTGAAATCTCTTCAGCTCTTTTATTTCATCATTTCTTCCATTCACTTTTGCTACTCTATGTTCAAAAGGAAATTTCATAGTCTCTGCTGACATCGATTTGGGTCTTTTCCTCCTTTCTTGCCTTTTTAATGACCTTTTGCTTTCTTCATGTGTGATGTTCCTGATGTCATCCAACAACTTCTCTGGTCTTCAGTCATTGGTGTTTGATGCGTCAAATCTGTTCTTCAGATGGTCTCCAAATTCAGGTGGGATATACTCAAGATCATATTTTGGCTCTCATGGACTTGTTTTAATTGTCTTCAGTTTCAACCTGAACTTGCAGATGAGTAATTGATGGTCTGTTCCACAGTGAGCTCCTGGCTTTGTTCTGGCTGAAGATACTGAGCTTCTCCATCGTCTCTTTCCACAAATGTAGTTGATCTTATTTCTATGTATTTCACCTGAGAAGGTCCATGTGTATCACAGCCATTTATGTCACTGAAATCAAGTATTTGCAATGAATAAGTTGTTGGTCTTGTGAAATTCTATCATGCAATCTTCATCATCATTTCCATCACCAAGACTACATTCCAACAATTGATGATGATTCTTTATTTCCAATTTTCTCATTCCACTCACCAGTAATAATCAATGCATCCTGACTGCATGTTTGGTCAATCTCAGACTGCAGGAGTTGGTAAAAAAATCTTCCATTTCTTCATTTTTGGGTTTAGTGGTTGGGACATAAATTACAATAACAGAAGTATCAACTGGTCATTCTTGTAGGTGCCTGGATATTATCCTATCACTGAGCATCACACTTCAGGACAAATCTTGAAATATCCTTTGTGACAATGAATGTGATGCCATTCCTCTTCAATTTGTCATCCCCTACATAGCACACCATATGATTATCTGATTCAAAATGGCCAACACCAGTCCATTTCAGCTCATTCATGCCTAGGATATAGATTTTATGTGTTCCATTTCCTTTCTGACAACTTCCAATTTTCCTAGATTCATACTTTTTACATTGCATGTTCCAATTATTAATGGATGTTTGCAGCTGCGTCTTCCTGTTTTGAGTCATGCCACATCAGCAAATGAAGATTCCTAAAAGCTTTACTCCATCCACATTATTAAGGTTGACTCTGTGTTGGGGAGGCAGCTCTTCCCTGGTCGTATTTTGAGTGCCTTCCAACCTGAGGCACTCATCTTCTGGCACTATATCAGACAATATTTCAGGGCTATTCATAAAGTTTTACAAAAATGTATCACACAGTGTTTCACTGCTATTCATAAGGTTTTCACTGGCCATGTTTTTCAGAAGTGGATGGCCCCTTCCTTCTTCCAAGTCCACCTTAATCTCCACTGAAACCTGTCTACCATCAGTGACCTTGCTGGTATTTGAAATACCTGTGGCATGGTGTCCAGCCTCACAGCATCACACAAGCCACCAAAGTACAACAAAGTTACAGACAAGTGGTGGATAATGCAGACAGATGACCAAATTTCCACTGATATAATGTAATTCAAAATATAGTTTTAGGTTTCTGGAAATGTAGGCAGACTATATGTTCTTTAAGCAACTCTCCATTGAGTTTATTTCTCTTAGTCTGTTAACTATTTCTTCTTGAACATTGTTTCTTTGAGCTCCTACAGTATATTAATGATTAACTTCTTCCATATTTATATAATGCACTGGGGTGTAGTAAATTACATAGTGTGGCTTTTCTAGCCATAAGTCTTTGTAAACTCCATGGTGGAATTTGCCATGAGCAACTGAGTAGTTCCTGGTTGTTAAAGTTATCCACCTGGGGTATTTCTGTTGAGTGTAGCACCAAGTAATTTTCTGGGAAGTTTTCTCTCTCTGGTGTATAGAATTCTGATGTTGGGATTAGTTAGTTTGGCCACTCTGCCAGGCTCAAAAGGAGCCCTCCTAGAAGGAGAAGGAGTCTCTCTGACTGCTGGCTGAGAAAGATGTACTGCTGAGAGAAACCTGCTCCTGAGAGACACGTGCTGCTGTGAGACACCAAAAGACTAGCACTGTTGGGAGAGAGATTGAGACTGACTGTACACTGAGAGATGGCAGGCTGAGAGAGACTGAGTGTTCCTGAACATGAATCATAGCCTGGTGCTTCCCTAATAAACCCCACAATCTGTGAGTTCTGTGTGGCCACTGAAGCAAACTATCAAACCCAGCAGAGAGGTGGTGAGTGCTGTGGGAGGAAGGGCTGGTGTCAGGATTGGTGAAAAGGTTAGAGGGAGGCAGCATGTCTGGCCTCGCAGGGATAGGCCTTGGGCTACTGATGGTGAATCTATCTTCCTCTTGTGGGGTTAGAGGAGGTCAGAAGATGTGACCTCCCTGCCCCTTTGGCATGCACACTCAAGAAATAAAATGAAACATAGTTGAATGTCTGGACTTTGGTGAAAAGCATGGCTGGTTTACCAGAGAATTGAAAAGAGCAAGATTGGAAGATAAAAAATGTTAGGATGGATACTTTGGTGAGTAGCAACTGGGGTCTTAAAAGCTTACAAGAGGCCATCTGAGATGGAATAATTGATCTCTCCTCCTCCAGAGCAAAAAAATGAAGAAAACAAAAGACACATGGAAATCATTAGTCCAAGGAACTAGTGGACCATGGGAACCTCAGCCTAGCCTACATGACCCTGAAACCAAAACCAGATGGTGCTCAGCTACTACTGTCAACTACTTGGAATGGGTTCAAAATAGGAGATCCTGGATAGGGTAGGAGAAAACTGTGGAATAACACTCAAAATCATAAAAGGACCAGGCTTACTGGTCTAATTGAGACTGGTGAAATCCCTAAGACTATGGCCCCTAGTCACCCTTTGGACCTGGAATTGAACTCACTCCCACGGCTTCCAGGCAAAGAAGGATTTCACCCAAATCACAAACCTACAAGGTGAACAAGTACACCAGGGAGAACAATCAACCATGGGAGATCTGATGGGCAGCATTCATGCATGGAGACAGTTTAGAGTACAAGACTGCATAGGAAATAACACAGGTAAAAGAGAACCATAGCAGCAAAATGGGAAGAGAGCTGTTATATCATAGGGATTGCAATGAACGTCAAGAAACAAAATGTGTATGGACCGCTGAATGGAAAACAAATTTGCTCTGTAAACTTTCACTCAAATCATAAATAAATAAATAAAAAGAACTAACAGTATGGAAAAAAAGGATGGACCTATGAGAGGTGGTAGATGACTCATCCAATTGATATTAGCTTTTGTCCTCAGCCATCCTAGGGCTTCAGAATTGGCCCACAAACACAATAATCACGGTGGCAGGTATGGAGGAATGCTTGGACTCTCTCACATCAAAGTTGATCTAGCTCCTATTGCTAATGACTGACCTGTCAGCAGCAGAGACCATCACTGAGCCCTCGATATGATGCCACTCCTTGAGAGAAAGTTAATTAAATCAGACCTATTCTACTCTAAAAGGATAATGATTCACTTTTACTGAGACTGATATATATTCTAGATATGAATTTGCTTTCCCAACCCTCAGTAGCTCAGCAAGCACTACTAGTTGAGGGTTCAAAACTATTTAACTTAAAATAAAGAATTCCTCATTAAATCACTTTAGGCCTGGAACTGATCTCACCCCATGATTCAACCTTCAGCGAAAGGACAGACAGGACTAGAAGGTGCACAATAATACCAGGGAAGTACTCACTCATTAGAACAATCAACTACATGAGATCAAAAGGGTAGCATATACCCAGGGACAAAGCTCAGAAGGCAGGAAGAGACAGAAGGAAGGACAAAGGGAAAGAGTAAAACAGCAAGGAAGGAGGGCAAGTGCTGTTATATTGTTGGGAATGCAATCAGTGTCAGAAAACAAAATATGTATGAATTGTTGAATGGAAAACCAATTTGCTTTGTAAATTTTCACCCAAAACACACACACACACACACACACACACACACAAACACAAGAAGAACATAAAGATCACTTCAGATTAAAAGACTACTTTAAAGCAAAGGAGTAGACAATGGGTACATGAGAATGGGATCCACTGGTCCTCCCATATACTACATGATTCTGAAGCTGTTGACTTACTAATGTTGGAATGACATATTAAAGGTACATCTAAAGTACTAAGGTGAGAATGATCACTGCAAGTCTGGGTATCACCTTTCAAGATGAGGTGTATACTTTTTACCCAACGGTAATAAAATAGGGCTATGGCTCAAATAACTATTATACTTGGGTCCAGAACTCATGAGAGAAAATTAAGAGTGGACTCTTTTGTCATTACTCCCACTGACGGGGAATTTGTGCTTTCTGTCCATTCAAAATTAAGCCCTAATGAACTACAGACCATAATTCTAGGTGATGGGAAGGGTACAGCAGAAGAACTTCTACCAGAGAACAAAGTACAAGCTTTACTAAACTCAAAGCTATGACTTCCATGTGGTCATTTGGGGCTCTACACAATGATAGACTGTTGTTGTTATGTGCCATCGAGTCAGACCTAACTCATAGCAACCCCTCCTTGGGTTTCCGAGGCAGTATCACTATGGAAGTAGATTGCGCAACCTTCCTTCCAACGATAGACTAGCATGCAAAAAAAAAAAAAGGAGTTACTAGGCATTTGACTGCTAACCAGAAGGTTGGCAGTTCAAACCCACAAGCCACTCCTCAGAATGAAAATGGACAATCTATTTCTATAGTGATACTGCCTCAGAAACCCAAGGAGGGGTTACTATGAGTCAAATCCAACTCAACAGCAGTGAGTTTGGGTTTTTTTATACTAGCAGAGTAATTAACCCAATTATTATGAAAAGTAAGGAGTGCTGATTCAAATTAGTGTCCTATACAGTCTCCCAGACATCTCCAGTAGAACTGAGTCCCAAATGTCCCAAAAAATAATCTACTCATTCATCTATGCTCTGTTGGCTTCCTTCCTTTCCTTGTCCTACTGGACCAATACCCTACTGGTTTTCATGAGATCATCATTAGTACTCAAATCTTGGTATCAGGATTTGCTTCTGGGAACCAATCAAAGACAGCAGACACAAAATATATGAGTAAAAGCAGGCCAAACTACATGGAGAACTAGTCAAATCCACAATCAAAATTAGAAATTTTAACAAGGCTTTTCAATAATACATAGGACGAGCAGACACATCCGTAAGCATGTAGAATATTTGAACAATTAACAAATGATCTAACTGATACATAAAACACTAAATCTATAAGCTATAGAAATCATATTCTTCCCAAGTATATGAGGAACATTTAATATAAATTACTATATGATGAGATAGAAAGCAAGTCTCAAATTTGAAAACATTTATATCTGAAAAGTATTTCTAAGAATTAAATTATAATTCAATAACAAAGATAATCAGAAGTTCTCAAACATGTAAAAATATAGCAAACAAACTTCTAAATATATTATTATTTAAAGATGAAATCACAATGGAAAAAAGAAAGTATCTTGAACAAAATAATAACAAAAAATAATAGATCAACTATAACACCAAGAAAGTGAAGGGGAGAGGGATTTCAAGAAAGAAAAAGTCAAATGAGGAGGAAACCCCAATTTCATGTATAAACTATATCCAGAAATGGCTGAATACTAAGCAGCCTACCTGTAGGTAAAGAATTCCTTACATTAAAATACTTTGGTCTTTGTCTTTGGTCCCTGAGAGCGAATTCTAAACTCCTGAAAGTTCCTGAATAAACTAGGTGTTTTTGTTATCTAGGCCTCCAGACCACACCTGAGAATTTATGCTAATAGGACAACTTGGGTGGGAGCTGACCTGGTCAGAAAGACCCACCATATCAGCTGACCTCAGAGGAAGAGAAACTGGATTGAGATCAATCAATCATGCCTACTCCATGAAGCGCTACTGAAGTCTCTAGACAGGAAAGTTCCATGAGCTTGGTTGATGAAAGACAGCAGTACTTGGGTGGATTACATACCCTTTTTAGGACATAGAAGTTTTATGTTGGGGACCCTCTTAGACCTTGCCTTATGCAACTCTTCTTTATAATGGTCCTTTCTTGCTATAATAATTCTGGAAGTATAAATATTGTGCTTATTCAAGTTCTGTGAGTTTTTCTAGCTAATTATTGAACTTGAAGGAGTAGTGGGAGTCAGCAGGTCAGCAGGGAGGGTGCCTTAGGGGCTTTCAAACATGTGGATGATATCTGATGTCTAGGCAAATCTGGAAGTCTAGAGAAGTGTGTCTTTTAATTGCCAAGATCTGACTTAGCTCTGGGTGATTTGGTCAGAATAAAAAATACTATATATGAGTTGAATTGGAACAGATTAATTTCATTCAGCTGATATAAGAAATGGAATAAACTGATTTGGACTGAGCGACACATTTAGCGTCATATATCTGAGATTTGATTTTCCAGTACTGTTGCTGTTGTTAGGTGCCATTGAGTCCCTTCTGACTCATAGCAACCCCATGCACAGCAGAACGAAACACCACCCGATGCTGCACCAACTCCATGATCCTTGCTATACTTGAGCCCATTGTCACAGCCACTGTATCAATCCATCTCGTCGAAGGTCTTCCCCTCTTTCGTCAACCCTCCACCTTACCAAGCATGACATCCTTCTCCAGGGAATGGTCCCTTCTGACAACATGACCAAAGTAGGTGAGACAAAGTCTGGCCACCCTCACTTCCAAGAAGCATCTCAGCTGCACTTCTTCCAGGATAGATCTGTTAGTTCTTTTGGCAGTCCATGGTACCAGCATTCTTCACCAGCACCACAACTCAAAAGCATCAACTCTTCTTCAGTCTTCCTTGTTCATTGTCCAGCTCTCACATGCATATGAAGCAATTGTAAATATCATGGCCTGTGTCAGGTGCACCTTAGTCCTCAAGGAGCTATCCTTGCTCCTTAGCACTTGAAAGAGTTCCTTTGCAGCTGACCTAACCAGTGCTACATGTCATCTAATGTCCTGACTGCTGCTTCCACTGGCATCGATTGTAGAACCAAGCAACATGAATTCTTTGACAACCTCAATCTTTTCTCCATTTATCTTGGTGCTGTTTATTGGTCATTTGTGAGGATTTTTGTCTTCTTTATATTGAGATGTAATCCATACTGAAGACTGTGTTCCTCAATCTTCATCAGTAAGTGCCTCAAGTCATCCTCACTTTCAGCAAGCAAAGTTGTACAATCAGTGTATCTCAGGTTGTTAATGATTTTTCCTCCAATCCTGATGCCACATTTTTCCTCATATAGTCCAGCTTCTTGGATTATTTGCTCAGCATATAGATTGAATAAGTATGGGGAAACAATACAACCCTGACACACTCCCTTCCTAATTTCAAACCATGTAGTGTCCCCTTGTTTCATTCGAACAACAGCTTCCTGGTCAAGGTACAGGTTCCTCAAGAGTACAATCAAGTGTTCAGGAATTCCCAATCTTCTCAATGTTATCCATAATTTGTCATGATCCACACAATCAACTGCCTTTGAATAGTCACTAAAGCACAAGTAAACATCTTTCTGGTATTCTTTGCCTTGAGCCAAGATCCATCTGACAGCAGCTATGATATCCTTTGTTTCACGTCCTCTTCTAAATCCAGCTTGCACCTCTGGAAATTCTCTGTCAATATACTGCTGCAACCGTTTTGGAATTACTTTCAGTAAGATCTTACTTGTGTGTGATATTAATGATATTGTTTTATAATTTCCACATTCTGTGGGATCACCTTTCTTTGAAAATGGGTACAATTATGGATCTCTTCCACTCAGTTGACCAGGTAGCTCTTTTCCAAATCTCTTGGCATAACCAAGTGAATGCCTCCAGTGTGGCATCCGTTTGTTGAAATATCTCAATGGGTATTCCGTCAATTCCCGGAGCCTTGTTCTTCACCAATTCCTTCACTGCAGCTTCGACTTCCTCCTTCAGTACCATTGGTTCTAGATTATATACCACCTCCTGAAATGGATGAAGATCAACCAGTTCTTTTTGGTACAGTGACTCTGTATATTCCTTCCATCTTCTTTTGATGTTCCCTGCATCAGTCAATGTTTTGCCCTTAGAATCTTTCAATATCACAACACGAGGCTTAAATTTTTTCTTCAATTCTTTCAGCTTGAGAAATGACGAGCATGTTCTTCCCTTTTGGTTCTCAAACTCCAGGTCTTTGCACATTTCATCATAGTAATTGGCTTTGTCTTCTCAAGCTGCTCTTTGAAATATTTCGTTCAATTCTTTTATCTTGTCATTTCTTCCATTTGCTTTAGCTACTCTCCACTCAAGAGCAAGTTTCAGAGTCTCTTCTGTCATCTATTTTGGTCTTCTCTTCTTTTGTTGTCTTTTTA
>NW_006921827.1:4266763-4288681 GCF_000298275.1 Orycteropus afer afer | reverse complement strand
ACTGGTGATTCTTCATTTCCAACTTTTGCATTCCAGTCACCAGTGATAATTAACACATCCTGATTGCATGTTCGTTCAATTTCAGACTGCAGAAGTTGATAAAATTCTTCAATTTCCTCATCTTTGGCTTTGGTGGTTGGGGCATAAATTTGAATAGTCATATTAATGGGTCTACCTTGTAGGCATATGGATATTATCCTATCACTGACAACATTGTACTTCCGGACAGATCTTGAAACATCCTTTGTGATGATGAATGCCACCACATTCCTCTTTAAGCTGTCATTCCCAGCATAGTAGATCATATAGTTGTCTGATTCAAAATGGCCAAAACCAGTCCATTTCAGCTCCCTAATGCCTAGGATATCAATCTTTATGCGTTCCATTTCATTTTTTACAACTTCCAATTTTCTTAGATTCATACTTCGTACATTCCATGTTCTGATTATTAATGGATGTTTGAAGCTGTTTCTCCTCAGTGTGAGTGGTGCCACATCAGCAAATGGAGGTCTCGAAAGTTTTACCTTATCCATATGAGTAAGTCTGATTTTACTCTGATAATGCAGCTCTTGCCCAGTCCTACTTTGAGAGCTTTCTAAGCTAAGTCACTCATCTTCCTCCTCTGTATTGGACAATGTTTCTGGACTACTCATAAAGTTGTGCAGTAATGTATCAGACAGTGTTTCTCTGCTATTCATAAGGTTTTCCCTGGCCAATTCTTTTATTAGTGGATGGCCTCCTCCTTCTTCCTAGTCTTTCTCAGTCTGCAAGCCGGGTTGATACCTGTGCAATAGGTGCACCCCACTGGGTTTGAAACACCAATGGCACAGCCTCAAGCCTCACAGCACCATGTCACCACAGTACTTTGAATATTTACAAGTGGTAACCATTTTGGATTTTAAAGTGATAGCATTTTCATTCGGATTCCAGGGACCTAAGAATAGGCAGCAAGGCAGAAATATTAGTATTAGCTAATACTAAAAGAACTAAAAAGAGATTTCAAAATGTTACTCACTATAAGAAAAACACTGCATTAAGTTTAAGACTAACCAAGACAACTGTCTGCCCAAATAGAGTCCTAGACAGAAAAGAATGAGAGAATGGGTTAGAAAAAAATATTTGAAAAATATAATGGCCTACTTTCAGTAAAATGCCAGAATAGGCAGACAAGCTCTACAGACCCTCTTCAACAAAGGAGAAATCAATTGATGCAGATACAGAAGATAATCCTGAAGCCTTAAGCTTTGAAAGGAAAGATACAGAAGTGGATTAAACACCACCAACGACAACAGTAGAAAAACCTGAATGAAAACAGTAAATAAGGAGACAAATGGGGATGCAGACTGTCAGTTATCCTGATGCACAGAAAGCCTGGATATTTCAAAGTCATGTTAGGACCTGAGAATTAACCTAAAAATTGGCCCTGCTCACCAAGGGCTATATGGAAGATTGTGCTGATGGCTGATGACTAAAAAGAGAAACAGCAAAGAAGGAGACAAACTGAGCTGTAGACTCTTGGCTGTCCAGGGGACACAGCCATTTTGAATGTTTACAACCGGTAGCCATTTTGGATATTTAAGGCGACAGCATTCTCATTCAGATTCCAGGAACCTAAGAATAGGCTCCACTTGCAAAGGACAGCAGGGACATACGGCTGATAACTGGAAAAGAGACAGACAGTGAGTGCATAAGTGCTGCCAACTAGTGAATAGAGAAGCACAGTACCTTGCTTGCTCAGATACATCCAAACAAAAGAAAGAAAATAAAAATCTTGGGAAAATCACTCCAACATATAATCACCAATTAAGCAGAAACACAAAAACATCACAATGTCTCAGAGACAACAGAGCATCACAGTCCACACAAAGAAGCAAGATAAAGAAGAGACCAGGATACAGACCCAGAACCATCCCTGAGGAAGCAGCAGCATTGGAACTTCCTGATAAGGAATTCAAAATAATTATATTTAGGTACCTTCAAAAGACTGAGAGATAGATCAAGGAAAACACTGACAAAATTGAGGAAAACAGACAAAATCCTAGAACAATTTCAGAAGACAAAATAAGAATAAAATGATAAAATAAATGAAAAGTTAGAAATGATATAAAATCTATAGATAGAAATCCCGAAAATTAATACTAAGTTTTCAGAAATAGATAACACATTGAAAGGGCAAAGGAGTAGAATTGAGTCTATGGAAGACAGAATTAGTGAGATGAAAGATATATACCACACTACTTCTTTGGAAAGGGATCAGTCAGAAAAAAGATCAAAGCAAAATGAAGAATGTTTAAGGTTCATGTGTGATACTATCAAAAGGAATAACCTACATGTAATCAGGATTCCAGAACAAATAAAACCACAGAGAAAACTGTCCAAGATTTGTTGGAAGACAACATCCTGATATGACGAAAGACAAGACTATGTCCATTCAGGAAGTCCAATGAACCCCAAACAAGATAGACCCCAAAAGAAAATCACCAAGACATATATATCATCATCAAACTCACCAAAACCAAAGAGAAAGAATCTTGAAAGCAGCACGAGAAAAATGAAGTTACCTACAAAGAACTACCAATAAGATTAAGCTCTAATTTCTCAGCAGAAACCACACAGGTGAGAAGGCAATGGGATGGTATATATAAAACCCTGAAAGAAAAAAAATTCCAACTAAGAATTATATACCCAGCAAAATTTTCAATCACATATGATGGTGAAATTAGGACATTTCCAGATAGGCATAAATTAAGGGAATTTGTTAAAAACCAGACCAACCTTCAAGAGATGATAAACAGAGTCCTCTGGACAGAGAACCAAAAACAGCAAACAACAAGTGATCATTAACACACATGATGACATAACCCAGAAACCAACCTAGTTATGGAAGCATCCAAAGTAAATAATCTTAGAAGATTGTAAACAGGGAATTAAGGACGTCAATTTGCAAATGAGGACAACTGCAAATCAAAAAGAGGAAAAAAAAAAAACTGTGTAGTTACAAAACTTCTAAATGGTGAGGAAGTCAAGACAATTGCAAGATAGAACGGACTGTTCTAAACTTGGGAAGAAAATTATAAATCACCGAGTAATCTCAAAGAAAAATGATAAACCTTCACTTCAAAATAAAAAAGAGGACAAGGAAAAATATTTAGCAAATAATAAAGCAACAGCAACAAAGAAAGTGATAACAATTCATAAACAAAATGAGCTGAGCACAGAAAATTAAATGAAACAAAGAAATCAGCAACACCACAAGAAAACACAACAAAATGACAGCAACAAATTCATACTTGAGAATAATTACAATTGTCAATAGATTAAATGCACCACTCAAGGGATGGAAAGTTGAAGAAGAAGGACAGAGTAAGAGGTCTCATACTCCCGGATCTCAAAACCTACTATACAGCCAATGCAGTCAAAACAGTCTAGTATTGGTACAACAGACACATAGATAAGAGGAACAGAATTGAGAATCCAGAAATAGATCCACTGGCCTATGGTCAGCTGTTCTTTGACAAAGGGCTGAAATCCATTAAGTGGGGAAGAGATGGTCTCTTTAACAAATGGTGCTGGCAAAACTGGATATCCATTTGCAGAAAAATGAAACAAGACCCATACCTCACACCATACACAAAAACTAACTCCAGATGGATCAAACACTTAAATGTGAAACATAAAACTATAAAGTCCCTCAAGGAAAATATAGGGGCAAATTTAGGGATCCTAATTTATGGCATAAATAGACTGTCAACCATAATCCAAAATGCACAAACAGCTGAAGAGAAACTAGATGAATGGGACCTCCTAAAAATTAAATTTTTATGTGCTTCCAAAGACTTCTCCAAAAAGAGTCAAAAGAGAACCTACAGATTGGGAAACAAATATTTGGCAATGACGTATTGGATAAGGGACTTATCTCTAGAATTTATAGAAAACTCCAACACCTCAATAACAAAAAGACAAATAATCCAATTAGAAAATGGGCAGAAGACATGAATAGACACTCCACCAAAGAGGATATTCAGGAGGCCAACAAACACACGAAGGAATGTTCACCATCATTACCCCTTGTTGTTGTTGTTGTTGTTGTTGTTCTTGTTGTTGTTATGTGCCATCAAATCAGACCCGACTCATAGCGACCCCGCCCTGGGTTTCTGAGGCAGTATCACTACAGAAGTAGATTGCCCCATCTTCCTTCCAAGGGGTGGCTGGTAGGTTTGAACCACCAGCCTTCTGGTTAGCAGTCAAGTGCTTTAGGCACTATGCTACCAGAGCTCCCATTAGAGAGATGCAAATCAAAACAACAATGAGATGCCATCTTGACCCAGCACTAAAAGCAAAGTTCAACAAGACAGAAAATAAGAAATGCTGGCAAGGATGTAGAGAGTTGGGACTCTTGTACACTGCTGGTGGGACCGCAAAATGATACAAACACTGTGGAAAGCAGTACAGCAATTCCTTAAGAAGTTAGAGTTAGAAATATCATTTGACCTAGCAACCCCATTACTAGGTATATATCTTAAAGAAGTGAGAGGCAGGACAAGAACAGATATATGCACACCCATGTTCATCATAGCACTGTTTACAATAGCCAAAAGATGGAAACAACTAGGTACCCAACAACAGAAGAATGGATAACCAAACTATGGTACATACACACAATGAAATACTATACAACACTAAAGAATAATGCAGAATCTCCAAAACACCACATAACATGGATGAACTTGGAGGATATTATGCTGAGTGAAATAAGACAATCACATAAGAACAAATATTGCTGTTGTGGTTAGGTGCTGTCAAGCCATCTCCGACTCATAGTGAACCTATGTGCAGCAGAACAAAACACTGCCCAGTCTTGTGCCAGCCTCATGATCCTTGCTATACCTGAGCCCATCGTTGCAGCCACAATGTCTATCCACCTCATTGAGGGCCTTCGTCTTCTTCATTGACCCTTCACTTTAACAAGCACGTTATCCTTCTCCAGGGAATGGTCCCTTCTGGCAACATGACCAAACTAAGTGAGATGAAGGTTGTCAGTTCTAGCTTCTAAGCAGCATTCCAGCCGCACTTCTTCCAGAACAGATCTGTCCATTCTTCTGCCATTCCATGGCGTTTTCAGCATTGTTCACCAGCACCACAATTCAAAGGCATCTACCCTTCTTTTACTTACTTCTGCTTTTTTTTTTTTTTTTTTTTTTACTAACTTTTACTAACTCTGCTCCAAAATTTACTAAAAGTTGGTTGTCTGGAACTGATTAGATTCTTAGTCCACTCCACCAAAGCCAATTTAAGCCATAAATATGTGGAATACTCACCACATTATTTTAAGTACAGTGCCTAACCACAACCACATTGTTTATGCTGCAGGACTTTCCTTTCCTCCCTTGTTTTCAAGTTTCTCTTACTCTCAGGGCTGAATACACTTGTCCTTTATTTACATTCCTATTTATTTCCTTTATACTATTTGCACTTCTACTTTAACATATTACTATGTTTTATGTTCACATCTGCCCCGCCCTTCTAGTTAGTGGACCCTCTAAGATCAGGTGTTTCATTCAACTTTGCATCCTCAAGTACAGTTGTTCCCAAACTTCAGCATTTATCATTATCACCTGCAGAGCTTCTTAAACTACAGATTGCTAAGGTAGAGGCTGAAAATCTGCATTTCTTACAAGTTCCCTGTTGATAATGGTGGTGCTGTAGGGGGTTAGAGGTTGAGGGTGAATAGTAGTGGAGAATAGGGAGGGGAACACAGTTTGAGAACCAAAGCCCTAGAGGTGTCCATTCTGATGCGTTTCCAAGTGGAATTAATTAATATTTAAATCCTGCCCAATTTTCCATTCTTATCTCCACTCGGTAACTGGAAACTACTGATGAAATTCTGTAAGTTATCAGAGAATAATAAACAACATTTTTGTGGAAAAGGGGTTAACCAAACTCTCTCTGATTGAAAATTTGGCCTTCTGATCACTAATTAGCTCTGACAGTCTTGCAACCCAACAACTACTATTGGCTATATATGATATCAAAAGTATATAGGCCAGGATCCACACTTGTATTAGAGCAGTCTCAAGTGTTCCTTTCCTGCAGTCTAGCATTGCAATACAGCTCAGGTGGGCTATGACAGTCTTACATGCTAATTACTAGTTTTCTGACTATATCTTCCCCCAGATAATCTGCAAGGCTTGATCCTTCACTTCATCATAGCCTTTGCTCCAATCTCCCTTTCTAAAATAATCTACCTCTTCTATTGCTCTCACTCTCTCTACTCTTACCCTGATTTACTTTTCTTCAGGGCACTTTATCGCTATTTGACACTATGTTATCTAAAGGTAGGTTCCCTTCCCACAGTGGAGGTAAACGACATGAGGGCAAGGCCTTGGATTATCTTTTTCATTATTTCACCAGAACCTGGCATAGTAGGCTCTCAGTAAGTACTGTCAAATACATTAATTTAATACCTTTACATTCATTCCCTCTTATCTCCACCTACAGATGATAAATTTCTCCTTCTACAATTTCTTATCCCACCCCTTCATTTTCTTACATATCAAATTTTAATCTCTCCTTCACTTTCTCTATAATGTTCAAACAATTAGTGTTTGTATTATACATGAAATTCAGAGTCTCACATCTTCCTTTGTTATAATCTGTGATCATTCTGATAAACTGCACTACATAGAGAAGAAACAAAAATATTTACTAAAGGAAAAATAGCTAAGCACTTTATGTGTGACTGTGATTTAAGTTAAAAGTTAAAGTGGAGTTAACATTACTTTGGCTCATGCTTTGATATGCTCATAAAACATCATTATTTAAAGCATATCCTCTTCATTAAAATAATTACTTCAAGGTAATAAAAGAATACTTCCTTAAAAATTTTAGTTTGCCAACTGACCAGCTTTATATTTAGTGAGTTACTTTCCAATATGAATTTGTGCTTACTAACTTTAACATCAATCTTCATACTTTCCACTTCCTCTACAATGCTCTGTGCATGTACTATGCTGGTGACTAGCTTTCCAACTGTTACACTATCTTTTACCAAACTAGTAGGTAAGCACAGTGTATCTAGTCTTAGTTCTAAAATGTTTTCCTAAAGGTAATAAACTCTTCCTAAATCCACATTTAATTCCTGAAGGCTTAAATATTTTAAATCAATAATGCATTAAATAATTTGTAAATTCAACAAATTTTATTCAAATATTTATTGCACACCTAGCCAGATGCCAGATATCAGTCTTGCGGGGTAAGAAAACAAAGATTCTTGCCTTCCTATAAACTATTATGATTGGCAGATCATAAGAAAGGAAGATCTGAAACTCTGAATTTCATGTATAATATAAACTCTAATTGTTTAAATATTATAGAGAAAGTGAAGGAGAGATTAAAATTTGATATGTAAGAAAATGAAGCTTTTTTTTTATTATTTTAAGAACTGGTTTTTACATTCAACATTACGTGTACGTTTAGTTTCACTCCCCATTTACCATGTTCAACCCTAACTCAGTCTCCTCCCCTCCCTACTCCCTTCTCCACACCCTCCCTCTGTGCCCCTCATATTTATGCACTCCTGTTTGTCCTGCATTTCCTCAGTTTGAATGTTGGTCCTTTGGTGCTCTATGGTCTATTGCTCTAAGGGATATATTTATTACCATAGAGTATGTGGGTGTGTCATTGTGGGATGAGTGGTCTGTGTGTACATCTTGTTAACTATTGGGCTGAGAGCCAGCCCCGGGGGCACATTTTGTTCCAAGGGCAGAATGTATTCCAGGGACATAGTACTAATTGGGGGTCTCATCAGATTTCATCTGACCAGTAATTCTTGTCATTTTTGAGTTTTTGGATTTTATTTCACGTTTTTCCTCCCACTCTATCCAGGATCTCCAGATTTTATCCTTTCCTAAGTGGTTGGCATTGGTAGCTGGGCACCATCCAGTTCTTCTGGTCTCAAGGGCCATCATGTCCTATGGCTGGTTGCTTCCAAATGCCCTTGTGGGTTTGTTTTTTGTTTTTTGTTTTTTTTTTGCATTCTTGTTTGCTTCAGACGCTAGGAGACCGTTAGCTGCATCTTAGATGGCAGCTTGAAAGCTTTTAAGACCCCAGTCGATACTCACCAATGTAGGATGAGGAACAAGGCTTTTATGTATTTTGTTGTGCCAATTGAGTCTGGTGTCCCCCAGTACCATGGTTCTGAGATGGTAGACCTACTGGATCTCTCCCATAGTGTCTGGGTGTCTGAGAGAAATTACTCTGTTGTTCTATTGTTTCTGTAAGGATTGCAGATATTTTGTATCACTGGTGTCTGTGCAAGATTAGCCTCAGCAGAATCTATCCTTGGTCTAGCATATATTCCTGTTCACTGACCCCCATCTGATCCTCTCAGGTGTTTATGTGTTTACCTGTAGCCTGGTATTTGGTGTTAATGGTAATGCAGTATTGTTGATGCATTGGTTGGTATTAGTATCTGTCATCTATCTCTTTTGTGCACAATTCGGTGTCCTCCTTTTTCCTAATGTTATCATCGTGGTCACAGATCCTTTCCATATATCCCTTCCCTGACCCACATCAGCGTGTGGGCCCCAACTAACCCAAAATTAATCCCTCTCCTTCCCTCTCCATCCTGGTAACCTACAAAGTGAGTTCCCTTTCTCAAGCAAACCCTTGTCTTTTTACAGTAATGGGCTCATACAGTACTTGTCTTTCTGCGACTGATTTATTTCACTCAGCATAATGTCATCCAGGTTCATCCACATTGTGAGATGATTTGCGTATCCCTCATTGTTCTTTGATGTAGCATAGTATTCCATTGTATGCATGTACCATAATTTGGTTATCCACTCATCCATTGATGGGCATTTAGGTTGTTTCCATTTCTTTGCTATAGTGAATTGTGCTGTGATGAACATAGTTGTACATATGTCTATTCATGCGCTATCTCTCACCTCTTTAGGATATATTCCTAGTAATGGAATTGCAGGGTCAAATGGTACTTCTGTTTGCAGTTTTTCAAGGAAACGCCATACCATTTGCCACAATGGTTGTACCATTTTACAATCACACCAGCAGCGCACAAGAGTTCCAAACTCTCCGCAACCTCACCAGCATTTGTTACTATCTGATCTGTTGAACTTTGCTATTATTGCTGGATTGAGATGATATCTCATTGTTGTTTTCATTTGTATAGCTCTCATGAATAATGATTGTGAGCAATTTCTCATGTGTTTTGTTGGCTGCCTGTATATCTTCTTTGGTGAAGTGTCTGTTCAAGTCTTTTGCCCATTTGTGAATTGGGTTATTTGTCTTTTTGGTGTTGAAGTGTTAAACTTTTCTATGATTTTGGAGATAAGTCCTTTATTAGTTATGTCATAGGCAAATATTTTCTCTCAATCTGTGGGTTCTCTTTGACAAAGTCTTTTGATGTGCATAAGAATTTAATTTTTAAAAGATCCCACTCATCTAGCTTCTCTTCTACCTCCTGCACATTCTGGGTTATGCTTGACAGTCTATTATAGTCATAAATTAGGGCTCCCAGATTTGCCCCTATTTTATCTTTGATGTATTTTGTAGTTTGGGGTTTTACATTTAAGTCTTTGATCCGGCTTGAGTTTGTTTTTGTGTATGGGGTGTGGTATGGGTCTTGTTTCATTTTTCTGCAGGTGGATATTCAGTTTTGCCAGCACCATTTGTTAAAGAGGCTGTCTCTTCCCCATTTAATGGGTTTTGGACCTTTGTCAAAGATCAGTTCTCCATAGATGGATGGGTCTATATCTGGACTTTCGATTCTGTTCCATTGGTCTATTTGTCTATCATTGTACCAATACCATGCTGTTTTGACTACTGTGCCTGTATAGTAGTTCATAAGATCTGGGAGTGTGAGACCTCCCACTTTGTTTTTCTTCTTCAAAAGAGCTTTGCTTATCCGAGGTCTCTTTCTTTTCCATATGAAATTAGTAATTGGTTTTTCCATGTCCTTAAAAAATTTTGTTGGAATCTGGATCGGGATTGCATTAAATGTGTAGGTTGCTTTAGGTAGTACTGACATTTTCACAATATTCAGTCTACCTATCCATGACCAAGGTAGGTTCTTCCATTTATGTAGTGCCCTTGTTGTTTGTTGTCGCAGTGTTCGATAGTTTTCTTTGCATAGGTCTTTTGTGTCTCTGATGAGGTTTATTCCTAGATATTTTATCTTTTTAATAGCTATTATAAATGGTATTGTCTCCCTAATTTCTTTATCAGAGGACTCTTTGTTGGAGTAGAGGAATCCAACTGATTTTTGAATGTTGGCCTTGTATCCTGCCACTTTGCTGAACCTCTCCATTAGTTCCTATAGTTTTTTTTTTTTTTTTTTTGAGTCCCTTGGATTTTCTATGTACAGGATCATACCATCTGCAATTAGAGATAGTTTTATTTCCTCTTTGCCAATTTGTATGCCTTTTATTTTTCTTTCTTGCTTATTGCCCTGGCCAGGACTTCCAATACAACGTTAAATAGAAGTGGTGACAGAGAGCATCCCTGTCTGGTTCCCGTTCATAAGGGGAATGCCTTAAGTCTTTCTCCATTAATTATGATGTTGGCCATTGGTTTTGCATATATACCCTTTCTTATGTTGAGGAATCCCTTCTATTCCAATTTTGCTAGAGTTCTGAACAGGAATGGATGTTGGATTTTATCAAATGCCTTTTCTGCATGGATTGGTATCATCATATGGTTCTTTTCTTTTGTTTTCTTTATGTGCTGGATTACACTGATTGTTTTTCTGATGTTGACCACCCTTGTAAACTTGGTATGAATCCCACTTGGTCTGGGTGTATTAATTTTTTGATATGTTGTTGGATTCTGTTGGCTAGGATTTTGTTAAAGATTTTTGCATCTATGTTCATGAGTGATATTGGTCTGTAGTTTTCCTCTCTAGTGGTGTCTTTCCCTGGTTTTGGGATTAGTGTTATGCTTGCTTCATAAAATGAGTTTGGGAGTACTCCATCTTTTGCTATGTTCTGGAATAGCTTGAGTAGCATAGGTGTCAACTATTCTCTGAGTATTTGATAGAATTCCCCAATGAAGCCATCAGGGACAGGACTTTCCTTTGTGGGAAGTTTTTTTTCTTATGACCTGCTCAATTTCTTCTTTTGTTACAGGTCTTTTCAAGTGTTCTATCTCTGAGTGGGATAGTTTGGGTAGGTCTTGTGATTCTAGAAACTTGTCCATCTCTTTTAGGTTCTCAAATCTGTTCGAGTACAGATTTTCATATTCTGTCAGTATCTTTTTTATTTCAGTTGATTCTGTTGTGATGATACCCTTTTTGTTTACAATTCTTGTGATTTGGATCTCCTCTTTCTTTTGTTAGATCTGCCAGTGGTTTACTGATTTTATTAATCTTTTTGATGAACCAGCTTTTTGTTTTGTTGATTTTCTCTATTGATATCTTGTTTTCTGTTTCATTTATTTCTGCTCTGATCTTTACTATTTCCTTGCTTTTAGATGCTGTAAGATTCTTTTGTTGTTCTATTTCTAGTTGTTGGAGTTGATGAGATAGAGTGTTGATTTTGTTTCTTTCCTCTTTTTTGATGTATGCTTTCATTGCTATAAACTGTCCTTTGAGAACTGCTTTCATTGTGTCCCATAGGTTTTGGTATGATGTATCTTCATTCTCATTTGTGCCTTGGAATTTTTTATTTCAGTTTTTATTTGTTCTATCACGCAGTAGATTTTGAGCAGTGAATTGTTCAGCTTCAACATGTTTGCTGTTTTTTTCCTTTCTCTTCCTATTATTATTTTCTAATTTTATATTATTGTGGTCCAAGATGTTTTGCAGTATTTCTATGCTTCTGGATTTATTGAGGCTTGTTTTATGTCCTAACATATGGTCTATTCTGGAGAAGGATCCATGTGCACTGGAGAAGAATGTGAATTGTGCTTTTGTTGAGTGAGTATGTCTATGAGGTCAAGTTGGTTGATTGTATTCTTGAGTTTTTCTGTATCTTTATTGACTCTTTTTCTAATTCACCTGTCCCTCCTTGAAAGTGGTGTCCTACTACTATTGTAGAGTTGTTTATTATCCCTTTTAATTCAGTTAATATTTGCTTCACGTATTTTGGAGCACTTTCCCTGGGCGCATAAATATTTATCATTGTAACGTCTTCTTTGTCAATTGACCCTTTCGGCATAATATAATGTCCTTCTTTGTCTCTTATGATGTTTTTCACTTAATGTCTATTTTACCAGAAATTAATATTTTCACTCCGGGTCTTTAGTTATCATTGGCTTGGTATATTTTTTTCCATCCCTTAATTCTTAATTTGTTTTTATCTTAGTGTCTAAGGTGTGTCTCTTGTAGGCAGCATATCGATGAGTCTTCTTTTCTTATCCAGTTTGCCACTCTCTTTCTCTTGATTGGTGCATTTAGTCCATTCACATTGAGTGTAATTAGCGACAGATATGTATTGATGCTGTCTGGTGTTTCCCTGGTCCATACACTCTTCCATGCTGAGTTCAGTTCGTTGCCTAATGCTTCCTTCCTTTTCTTCTTTATTCTTGGTTTTGTGTTTTCCTTCCTTCTGGATTTGCTTAGGGGGACTGTTAATTTTCTCTGTGGTTACCCTGGAGTACATTCTTGTCTCCACATTTTTAGAACAGTGCGTACTGTGAAGACATTTCCTATTTTCCTCTTCATTTGGAGGTTTGTACCTAGAATTTTTATTCCCTCTAATAAGTTAGCTGCTGTTGTCATGTGCTGATTGACTTGATTTTTAGTGTACAATGTTTTATGGTTTTATTTGGAGTTTCTATTTCTCATTAAGTTTTAGTGTTGATGCCACATATCCTGATTTTGTTGATCTCTGTTGTGGGTTCTCTATTGGAAGGGCTCCTTAAGAATTTTTTGTAGGGTTGGTCTGGTTTTCACAAAATCCCTTAATTTCTGTTTGTCTGAGAATGCCTTGATTTCACCCTCATATTTGATGGATAATTTGGCTGGATATAGGATTCTTGGTTGGAAGTTCTTCTCCTTCAGTGTTTTATATATGCCGTCCCATTGCCTTCTTTCCTGCATGGTTTCTGCTGAGTAATCAGAGCTCAGCCTAACTGTTTGATTATTCTAAGTAATATTTATTTTGTCCCAGGCAGCTCTCAAAATTTTTTCTTTGTCTTTGGTTTTGGAGAGCTTGATTATAATATGCCTCGGTGTTTTCCTCTTGGGATCTGTCTTGTGTGGGGTTCTCTGAACTTCTTAGACAAATATCTTCTCTTCCTTCTTGATATGTGGGAAGTTTTTTGTTAGCAGGTCTTCCACAATTTTCTCAGTGTTTTTTTTTTTTTTTCACCTCTTCTTGTTCTGGAATTCCAATGAGTCTTATGCTGTTGTTGTTGTTGTTTTTGTTGGTTTTTTGTTTTTTCATGTCATCCCATATAATTCTTAGGGTCTCTTCATTTTTCTTTAATCTTTATTCTGATTTTTCTTCATACAGGCTGATGTCCACGGATTTGTCTTCTAGTTGGGATATGCATTCTTCAGCCAGTTCTAACCTACTCTTTTGTGCTTCTACTGTGTTGTGTAATTCTGTAATTTTGTTATTCATCTTTTGGACTTCTAACTGCTGTTTTTGTATGAGTTCTGATTCTGCATTCATCTTTTTATTTTGTTCCTGAATGATTTTCCTGAATTCTTCCAGGGAACTGTCTGTGTTCTCCTTGCTTCTGTTTGGGGTTTCCTTAGGCTCTTGTAAAACTCTATAAATAAAGCTCTATATTTTCTAAATTCCTTCTCAAATAATTCTATTGCCTTCTCTTCCTCCATGTTTAATGAGACCTTTGTTTGTGGTTTTGCTTCTAATGCCTGGTCCTGTTTTTTTTGTTTGATTTGAGGTTGCTTGTTGTTTCCTAGACATTTTGAGGTTGTCTTTATCTGTTGGTTATGTATTGATTTGTTTTGCCTTGGTTTTATTATTTAATATTTTGAAAAGGTGAAGCTGGTGTATTTTACCTTTTTTAGTTATTAATTCAGGTATGCTGGATTGCTCTGCAGTTTTCTTTGTGATGGTGGAATCACTGTGTGGAATGTGGATATGGGTTTCTGTTTATCTTAAAAAGGTTTAGAATTTGAACCAGGAGGTATTAAGGTGGCTGAATGTGGTTTCTTCTACTGAATAGTGAGGTTATTGGTGGAAAAAGTGATAGCAGAAGAAGGAAAGCTCCCTGTTGCTAGGCACATTTTCTAGGGCTTTGAGCGGGCTGCTAATGAAGATGTTGCACTGTTATTCAGAGGCCTGCAGCTCAATTTCAGAAAACACTCCCATTGTTAGGGGGTCGCCACTTTCTGCCAGGCTCAGACACACGCAAAAATCTCATTCCTGAGGCCCCTCGGTGCCAAAAAGCTGGCTCAAGACAACTGTCTGGCTTCACGATGTGCTGTGGGAGTTCCTCTCTGGGCCCGCACACCTGTGGCACTGGCCCAGACTGCAATCAGCTATGAGAGTTCCTCTCTGGCTCCGCCCACCCACAGTGCCAAAGATCCACTCAGTTTCAGCAGCGCTGGAGTCAGGCTAGTGCCCACTCCTAACCTGTAGTCCCAATATTACTGACAAAGTCAAGCGTGGGACCCTCAGTGCCACTAGGCTGACCCAAGCCTGATCGGTGATCCACTGCGGGGAGCCCTCCCTAGGCCACCCTCCTGCAGCACCAGTAGACTCTCTTTTCGGATTTCAGCAGTGCTGGACATGCCCATTTGCACCTAGACAACCCAAGTTACCAATAAAATCAGGTGCTAAATGTAGAGCCTTGGGGTGATCGCTGGTATGCTGGTGTGGTGTGTCTTCTTCCTTAACCGGGAGGTCTCAGCTGGCCTTTCTCACCTGCCAGTAAGCACTCCCCCAAAAAGGTCTCCAATGGCCTTTCTCAGCTGCCTGTCAGCACTCCACAGGATATATCTCCTGACCTTGTTATTTTTTCCCCATCCCTTCCTCCTTTCTAATCTGCTCTCCTGATTTTGGTGCACTCTGACTCAGTGAGCTGTTCAGAGCACCAGAATGCCTAATTCAAACTGCCGTTAGTTTTTCAAGCACTAAGATGTTAGAGGAGAGCTCTGATAGTGTAGTGCCTAAGGCACTTGACTGCTAATCAGAAGGCTGGTGGTTCAAACCCACCAGCCACTCCTCAGAAGGAAGATGGGACAATCTACTTCCGTAGTGATACTGCCTCGGAAACCCAAGTAGGGGTCGCCAAGAGTTGGGTCTGACTTGACAGCACATAACAACAACAACAAGATGTTAGAGGGAATTAGCATGATTACTGATGAGACTCCATTTTTAACTCCTCAGAAAATGAAGCTTTTAAAACAAAGATTACACACTAAAATTGATTATTAGTAAATAATGAACATTAATTTGAACATAAAAGTCAAACTCCTTCTAGAATTTATATACATGTGAGGAAGGAAAATTAGTATCTGAAGAAATACAAACTGGTCAAGTGAGCATAAAAACCAAAACCATACCCACTGCCATCAAGTCAGGTCCAACTCATATCCAAGGCGATATCACTACAGAAATAGATTGCCCAACCTTCCTTCCAGGGAGTGGCTGGTGGGTTTGAACCACCAGCCTTCTGGTTGGCAGTCAGATGCCTTAGGCACTACACCACTAGAGCTCCCATAGTTTGGGAATTAATTATTAAGACTTATCACTAACAATGTCATTGTCTTGCTATGTGACCTTGGGCATGTCAGAGGTATTCAGTTTCCTCTTCCATAAAACTGGTAACAAAGAGGCACCAAGAAAGTCTGAGGAAAAACTGCTGATCTGTAGACAAAAGTTACAAAAATATAATCATGTTAGATTTTAGCTTTCCAGTTAATATTACCAAAGTAACAGCTGAGTTATTTTCTCTTCTACACAATTCAATACATTATAAAAATGTATTTCCACTCAGTAGTGTTTATTTTCTTAAAAATCTATACAATCCAATTAATGTTAATTATATTCTTAAACTACAGATAGAATCTTCAAATACTTTTTCTAAGGAAAGTTTATCAAATAAGCTTTTTCATGTTTTCTATTTAAGGATGCAGGAATAAATATGGAGGCTTTCTGTAAAACTGAAGTTGACTCACTTCTGAATAGAATGCTGTAATAGAATGGTAATCTGTCACTCTGTGCTTGCTGTCTCTGACAGCCTGTAGGCTAATAAAATTATATCTCACATGATTATAGATGCTAAGACCTAGAAAAAACATCTTTCAAAAGTTTAATTAAATTTCTTATATAATATTCACTGAAAGCCATTTTTCCCAAAGTACTGATTTTAATCAAGATAATCTCACACAGGCAAACTTGAAGGATTAGTGAATAGATTTACAAGAATTACTATTTTAAAAGGATTTCCTTTATTCAGTAAATAAAAGCAGTGTAGAACTCAGAAATAGAGTGAACCTCAAATTTTCCAATATTCAACAAAATTTTACAGTCCCAAGAGAGTGAAAAAGTAAAGAACAAAGAGTACCATAGCTTTTCATTGGGTACTTACATATAAAAATGTCAGCTTTCTAATTTCAATATAGGCTTTGAAAAGCTAAATGCCACACTGCCCTCTACTGTCATTTTAAATAAACCAAAATAATCTATAAAGTAAACTGTATAGTTTTAAAGGGAGCTCTGGTAGCATAGTGGCTAAGACACTTGCCTGCTAACCAGAAGGCTGGTGGTTCAAACCCACCAGCCACTCCTTGGAAGGAAGGTTGAGCAATCCTACTTCCGTAGTGATACTGCCTCAGAAACCCAAGGAGGGGTCGCTATGAGTCGGGTTTGACTCTACGGCACATAACAACAACACAACATAGTTTTAAAATTTCTAAACGTCTATTTAACATAACCAATGAAAGAAGAAACATCTTTCCGTTATTAATGTAATAGGATGATAAACTTTTACCTTATAAACAGAAAAAAGGTAGGTAATATCTTCCATATATTATTGATCTAAATATAAATAACAATGACATTACTATATCCCCTGAAAATCATTTTGATTCCTACATTCCTTCAACATTACTGACTTTAGAAAAGGAGGGAAGATGGACCTAAAAAACATCACTGTTGTAGGAGAGGAAGTAACTGAAATGAAAAGAAATATCTTTAGATGAGAGTTTCAGAGACCTGTGCAAGACAGCAAGCCTAGAATAGTGATCTCCAAGTGTATTAAGATGATACAATGGGAAGCAAGAAGAAAATATTCCGTATATAATTTCTATTTATAAAAATTATCATTTATCATTAAACTATTCTATTTATAACTAACTTTACTAATATTTATTATATAGAAAAACACTCTCTCCTTAGGTAGGTATATCAGATGACCATGTGTCATCCTGACGTGGTATCCTGAGAGAAAAGCAGGAGTTCCATAACTCCTACAGATCAGATACTCTGTACTGTACTTACCTACACAGAGAGTTGACAATGGCACTCTCAGAGAAACTATATATACCCAGAAAAAATCTATATTGAAGAAATTCTATATAGCACAATCACAAATGAACAATAATATAGCAGAGTAAATCACTAACAAGAGGGTAGACACATTTTCTCTTGGATGAAGGGAAAGGCAACATACAGTAAGGGGGAGGTGAGCGCAAAATGATCACAGCAATGGAAGACACAAAGAAGAGGCCAAGACTTAAAAGCAACAGAGGGGAATAGTGTTACACACACTATCCTACAATAACAGTAATAACAGTGATCTAAAAATGCATACATAGACAGATACTAAAGCTGAACAGAGGTGGGAAGATGATTCAGACTACACTCATGAACATATATAAGTTTGACAGAGGTATCTACCTATGTATTTGTATGTGCTGTAAATGTATCTATGACTATAGTAGAACTTAAAAGGAGAAAACTTCTTAGCCACACCAAACACCTTGAGGAAATGAGTCGCTGCACCTGGGGGTGCAAGACCATAGTGGCAGGGGATGCTAAGGTCAATTGGCATAACAGAGTCCACAAAGACAACGTTCTACATCCTACTTTGGTGAAAAGCAACTTAAAAGCTTGTGAATGGCCATCTAAGGTGCAAACTATTGTTGTCTCTTCATCCAGAGCAGTGAAGAAAATCAATGATGCAAGGGAACAATTGCTCCAAGGGACTAATGGACCACGTAAACCCCAATCTCCGTGACCCTGCGACCAGAAGAACTAGATGAACACTCTGAAAAGGATCACAATATGAGGTTCCAGATAGAGCAAGGGAAAAATGTGGAATGAAACGCAATCATACAAAAAGACCAGACTTACTGGTCTGATGAAGACTGGTAGAACCCCAACACTATAGCCCCTAGACCTTTCAAGCTGGAAATTGAACTCAATTCCCATGGCTCAACTTTCAGACACATGATAGGTCTATAGGGTGAGCAAAATACCAGGAAGGTTTGCCTGCATTAGAACAATCAACCACACGAGATCAAAAGGGCACATATGCCAGGGACAAAGGTAAGGAGACAGGAAAGGATAAAAAGAAGGACAAAGGGAAATGGTAAACACAGGGAGAAAGTGGGAAGACTTCTGTTACATTTTTTGCATTGTTACAAATGTTGCAAAACAAAATGTGTATGAATTGTTGAATAGAAAACCAAAACTAAATAAATAAAATGAAACTAAAAAAGAAAATAGCAGAGCTGTTTCTTTCTCTCTGTTCATACTTTTCATTTGAATTAGGAAATCTAATCAGGTCAGATAAAAAGTAAAAATAAGTAAAAATTATCAAGAAGACTATATATACTGTACATTTACATCTACTATTGCTAACAATCAACCACTGGTCTGTCAGTTGTCATGCTGTGCTGACTTGTGCGTAGCTGTGAGGCTGGAAGCTATGCCACCGGTATTTCAAGGACCAAGAGGGCCACCCATGGTAGACAGGTTTCAGTTGAGATTCCAGACTAAGACAGACTAGGAACAAAGATGGGGTCATCCACTTCTGAAAAAATTGGCCACTGAAAAATGTATGACTAGCAGTGAAACACTGTCTGATGTAGTGCCAGAAGATGAGCCCCTCAGGTTGGATAGTACTCAAAGTACACCTGCGGAAGAGCTGCCTCCCCAAAGTAGAGCCTACTTTAATTGATGTGGAAGGAGTAGAGCTTTGGGGACCTTCATATGAAGATGGGGCACCTCTCAAAATAAGAAGAAACAGCTGCAAACATTCATTAATAATTATAACAAGGAATTACAAAGTATGAATCTAGGAAAACTTGAAGTTGTCAAAAATGGAACTTATACAGATCAATATACTAGGCATTAGTGAGCTGAAACGGACTAGTATTGACCATTCTAATTAAGAAAATTATATGGCTTATTAGCTCGGAACAACAAGTTGAAGAGGAATGGCATCGCATCCACCATTACAAAGAGTATTTCAAGATTTTTCCCAAAGTACAATGCTGTCACTGACGGGGTAATATCCATATGCCAATAAGAAAGACCAGTTAAAATAACTATTATTTAAATTGACACACCAATCACATAAGTCAAAGATGAAGAAATTGAAGAATTTTCCCAATGTCTGCGGTCTGAAATTGACCAAACATACAATCAAGATGTACAGATACACACAAGGATAGAAGATTGAACACTGTGAAAATATCAGCACTACCCAAAGCAATCTATACAGTCAATGCAATCCCAATCTAGATTCCATTAACATTCTTTAGGGACATGGAAAAAACAATCACTAATTTTATATGGAAAGGAAAGAGACTTTGGATAAACAAAGCATTACTGAAGAACAAAGTAGGAGGTATCACACTCACAGCAGATCCCAAACATACTATACAGCTGCAGTAGTCAAAATAGCCTGATGCTGGTACAACAATGGATACATAGACCAGTGGAACAGAATTGAGAAACCAGAAACAGAGCCATCAACCTATAGTAAGCTATCTTTAACAAAGGGCTGAAATCCATTAAATGGGGAAGAGATAGTCTCTTTAAGAAATGATGCCGGTAAACCTTGATATACATTCATAGAAAACTGAAACAAGATCCATACCTCATATCATACACAAAAACTAACTCCAGATAGATCAAACACTTCACTATGAAACTTAAAACTATGAAGATAATCAAAGATAAAACAGAGGCCCCTAATTGATGACATAAAAGGAGTACCAAGCATAGCCCAGCAAGCATAAACAACAGAAGAAAAACTAGATGATTGGCACTTCACCAGAGTTCCAGTAAGAGGGCAGAATAGAAAGGAAGACTGCACAGAACCTCTTCAACAAAGAAAAGGGGAACCAATTAACACAGATACAGAAGATAGTCCTGGACCCCTGAGTCTTGACGGGAAGGATATAGAAGTGGACTAAACTCCAACTAGCAGAAGAATTTGCAAGAAAACACCAAAAAGGGAGATACACGGAGCTACAGTCTGGCAGCGATCCTGACGGCACAGACAGCTTGGATATTCCTGAATGGTAGTAGGACCTAAGAATTAACCTAAAATTTGGCCTGGTAGCCAGAGACAGCATGGAGGACTGCTCTGGTGGCTAAGAAATAAAAGGGGAAGAAGTGAAGAGGAAGGCGGGCTGAGCTATGGACTTTTGTCTGTGTAAAGGGCACAGCCATTTTGAATGTTTACAAGCAGCTTGACCATTATGGATATTTAAAGTGACAGCATTCTCCTGAATTCCAGGGACTTAAGAACAGGCTCCACTTGCTGGGAACCCCAAGGACATTCCAGACCTGGATGACTGGAAAGGTGCGACATTCCCCTTGTTACTCTTATGCCCCACACCCTTTTGGTGAACAGAGGTGCAGCCATCCCTCACTCCCACCCACCTTCTGGGCCAGCAGGAATTCCATCCTAGTCTGGGTGCTCAGAAGGAGGCTGGGTGCCCTGCACCGCCATGCCCCAATTTTCTTTCCTTTTTTTCTGTTTTTTAGTTTGTTTGTTGTTGTCTGTTTTAAAACTTATTATTATTATTATTACTTTTGTCTTTTTTACTATTATTCTTTATTCTTCCCCTCCCAGGTTCTAGTTTTCAGCTTTTTTTATTTTCCCTGTTCCTGGCTACAATATTTCTTTTTCTTTCTCGTGGTTAACCCCATTGCTTGTTTTTCTTTCTGCATTTTTCCCATTTTTTCTTCATTATTCTCCTCCTTTACCTTTTTCCTCTTATTGCCCTCTCCCCAGTTATTGCTCTTTCTTCTCCTTCTCCTTCTCCTTCTTTTTCCCTTTTTTCTTTTTTTGGTTACTGTCTTTACATAATTACATGGTGTAGTTTTTGTTCATTTGCTTTTACTTTTTGGATGATTAGTCAATTGTTATTTTTGTCAAACTGAGTGGAAGACAGCAACAGTCCCCATATGACACAACTACACTCACATCTCCTGCAGGTTCACTTACTGAGCGAGAGCATCCACATCCTTCTCCACCAACAGGCCAACAATAAACAGCCACCAAGAAAAGCCTGACTTACCCTTGGCTGCTCTTCACAAACAGTTAACAGAGATCTAAATATAACAATGCCATGATGTCTCAGAGACAACAAACCATCACAGTCCACTCAAAGAAGCAAGATAAAGAGGTAGAAACAGGGGAGCAGGATACAGACCCAGAACACATCCCTGAGGAAGAAGCAGCATTGGAACTCTCTGATAAATTCAAAAGAATTATCTTTAGGTTTCTTCAAAGGATTGAGAGACAGACTAAGTAAAACAGAGACAAAACCCTACAAGAATTCTGGAAGAAAATACAATGACAAAATAAATGAAAAATTAGAAATGAATCAAAATCTCCAGATAGAAATCCAAAAGATTAATACTACATTGCCAGAAATAGATAACACATTGGAAGGGCAAAGGAGTAGAATTGATGCAATGGAAGACAGAATTAATGAGATTGAAGACAAATACCTGAATA
>NW_006921827.1:4256946-4259768 GCF_000298275.1 Orycteropus afer afer | reverse complement strand
AAAAAAAAAAAAACCACTGCCCTCAAGTCAGATCCGACTCATAGCAACCTCTCCTTGGGTTTCGCAGGCGGTATCAGTACAGAAGTAGATTGCCCAACCTCCCTTCCAAGGAGTGGCTGGTAGGTCTGAACCACCAGCCTTCTGGTTAGCAGTCAAATGCCTTAGGCACTACATTCTTCTACTAGTTGGTATTTAATCCCCTTTTGTATCCTTCCTTTCAAAGCTCAGGACTCCAAGATTATCTTCTGTATCTGTGTCAACTGGTTTCTCATTTCTTTGTTGAAAAGGGTCTGTGTAGTTTGTCTGTCTATTCTGCCATCTTATCAGAAGTCTTTATCATCTTTTTAAGTATGTTTTATAAGGCACATCACATGTATATAATAAACATTGTTAGGTGCCACTGAGTTCACTCCAACTCACAGGAACTCTATGTACAATAAAACAAAACAATGCCCAGACCTGCACTCTTCTCACAATCCTTGCTATGCTTGAGCCCAATGTTGTAGTCACTGTTTCAATCCATCTCCTTGAGGGTCTTCCCCTTTTTTATTCTTGGGTCATGTGCACCTTAGTCTTCAAAGTGACACCTTTGTTCCTTAACACTTTAAACAGGTCTTTTGCAACAGATTTGCCCAGTGCAATATGACGTCTGATTTTTTTACTGCTGCTTCCATGAGTGTTGATTGTGGATCCAAGAAAATGAAATCCTTGGCAATCTCAATCTTTTCCCCTTAATTGTTATGTTGCTATAGGTCGGTCCATTTGTGAAGATCTTTGTTTTCTTTATGTTTAGGTATAAACATAGTCTTTGATTTTCATCATTAAGTGCTTCAAGTCATCTTAACTTTCAGCAAATAAAGTGGTGTTATCTGAATACTGCAGGTTAATAAACGTATGTAACTATAAATAAATAACTATACCTGCTAGAAATAAAAGGAGTTCTGGTGGTGCAATGTTTAAAGTATTCAGCTACTAACCAATAGGCCAGTGGTTCAAACCCCTTAGCCACTCCATGGAGAAAAGATGAGGCAGTCTGCTTCCATAAAGATTTATAGCCTTGGAAACTCTACAGGGCAATTCTATGCTCTCCTATATGTTTGCAATGATCAGAATTCACTCAATGGCAGTGGATTTTGGTTTGGGGTTTTTTTTTTTTTTTTTAACGTTTTCATTTATTAGAAATACATACTAGTTTGTTTGGTTTTATTTAACCAACTTGGGGTATGTGATCGAAATAATTCAGAGATCACTGACCTAGAGATAAACTTGTTCCTACAATAGTGTCTATATTTAAGGAAAAATCTAGTGAGTCTTACAATAATTGTGGAAGCCTTCAGAGAAACCAGATGCACTCAGAATCAAAGCTTCTGTCTGTCATATGGGCTCCAACATAGCAACAATTGTGAGGATGGTGCAAGACCGGGCAATGTTTTATTCTATTTACACACATTTGCTATTAGTCTGAACTAACTTTGTACCTAACAACAACATTATAATGGAAGATGCCTTCAAAGGGGGCATATGTGCTAAGAATAAAAGCTTCTTGTCCAAAGACCTATCTGTCTACATTGTTGTTGTTGTTATTTGCTGTCACATCAGCCCCAACTCATAGCGACCCCTCCTTGGGTTTTCAAGGAAGTATCACTACGGAAGTAGGATTGCCCAACCTTCCTTCCACATTAGCTCTATAAAACCACAACCAAACCCACCACCCTCAAGTTGATTCCAACATAAGTCCCCTATTAAAACTAGGATGACAAAATGATAGATCAACTAAAACTGTAAATCTTGCAATAAAGAAAGCATCTTGTATTCAGTTGCCCTTTTAGCTTCTTTCTCCTCCTTCAGAGTACTACAAACAAATACAAAAAAGAAAAAAAAAAAGGCAATTTTCTTGAATTAGTTAATGACTCCTCTCTAAACTCTACTTTTACATTTCCATAATTTGACTTGCATATTACTTAACTGATACATGTTTCTTTCACACTCAATCCATTATAAATTGTGAGGGAAATAATTTCTGTATGACCCCCACTAGGTATTTATTCAAAAAAAAGAAAAAGAAAAAAAAAACTCACTGCCATGGAGTCGATTTCACCTCATAGCCACCCCTCCTTGGGTTTCTGAGGTGGTATCTCTATGGAAGTAGATTGCCCAATCTTCCTTCTGAGGAGTGGCTGGTGGGTTTGAACTGCCAGGCTTCTGGTTAGCACTCAAATGCCTTGGGCATTATGCCACCAGAGTTCCCTCAGAACTGGATATTGGTGCTCTGGTAGCATAGTGTATAAAGCATTTGGCAGCTAACCATATGTTGGTGCTTCAAACCCACTAGCCACTCCATGGAAGGAAGATGGGCAATCTACTTCCATAAGGATTTACAACCTTCAAAACCCAATGGGGGTAACTATGAGTTGGAATCAACTACATTTGGCAGTGAGTTTTTTTGGTTTTGGATATTGAATAATGCTTAAATGAATAAAGAATATCCATATGGGAGGTCTGGCAAGATGGCAGACTAGGCAGAAGGACTGCACAGACCCTCTTCAACAAAGAAAAGGGAAACGAATTAACACACACACAGAAGATAATTTTGGACCACTGAGATTTGAAGGAAAGGATACAGAAGTGGACTAAAGCCCAACTAGCAGAAAAAATTGTGTGAAAATACCAAAAATAGGAGACATATGGAGCTGCGGTCTGACAGCGACCTGAGCAACCCTAACGCAACCCCAAGGACACTCGGAGCCTGCAAGACTGAAAAGCAATGGGCCAATGATAAAAAACCACCAAGAAGAGCCTGAACCACCCTTGGCTGCTCTTCA
>NW_006921827.1:4245250-4250274 GCF_000298275.1 Orycteropus afer afer | reverse complement strand
CTTCACCCAAATCAAAATAAAATAAAATAAATAAATAATAATAATAAAAAAAAAAAAAAAGAATATCCATATGCTTTATCAAACTGAATCAGTAAGTTCCAAGCATAGTAGAATTCTATGCCCCTTACTCACTGTCCAATTAACACTTAAGTGTCCATCTTTATAAGCAAGGGGTCAAAGGTTAAAGAGGTCCCAAGGATCACTCTTCTTTATTCTTTTTTCCCCTTTCCCTTAAAGAAAAACTATCAATATTTAAAACACAGATTTTGCATAAGTGATTTACTTGGGGAGTTTTCCTCCTAGTTTTATATAAATGTCTATTTCTTAAAAAAAGCACAAAGTAAATTTTGAGACTTTTCTTTGATAGAAGATAGAGAAAATGTTTTGCAGTTGAGCTTAGTGATGCTTTACTACATAAAAGAAAACAACAGTGCTACTGATTTTTTATGTTGCAGCTGGGTTTTCAATTCATTTCCTTAGTACATAATTTGATGCTTACACGCCAGAGAGAGAAAGTGAAAAATAATTTAAATACCTACGTTTTTAAAGCATATTTTACCAACACACACAATCACCTTTCCACTTTAGTAGAATTTGTGATAAAGTTTTCTGCATGCAACCACAGATTTTATCAGTGCCTCATTCATACCACTCAGACCTTAACCATTTCTGTGTTCCCCTGCCAACATCCAATTACACATCTTTGTGCCTAACAACTTCTTCCAGAACCCCACAGGGCCTGTTGCATGCACTTCCCTCAGATATGAGTGGCTCGCTACCTCAGCTACCTCATCCCTCACAGAGATAATTCTGAGGCGTATGTTTTATAGTATTTCCCAGAGTTTCCCTGTATGTCCCTAGGAGATTGAGCTCCAATTGCACAGTATGATGTGTGGCTCCAAATACCCTTCCCTATATCACTGTACAATCCTCAACCAGTGTTCCCTGAATCCCCCAAATAAACTATTTACACTCAAGCCTTTGTCTCAAAGTCAGAGTTTAGGAGGACAACTATGAAAAATGTACATTATTTGTATTTGTATTTGTCTTTCTAAAATGCCTTACTAGAACATTGAGCATTACTAGTTCCTTAAAATATAAAGATATGAACCACAAAATCTTAGTACTTATTAATTAGTGAAGTATATGTAACCAGTTTCATAAGTAAAGGGGAAAAAATTCCTAACCAATAATCATTCTTCAAAATTGCTGATACAGACACCCCTTTTGTCACATTTGTCACTACTGCTACGTAGCATGTCCTCTGCTCTGCAAGTAATGATCACAACAGTGGCTATAATGTCTATGTCAATAACAAAATCACCCACACGCAAGTATTTGTGGGTTTTGACATATTTATCCTAAATTTTTTCATGAAGTGAAAGAAAGTTGATCAATCATTTTTTTTTTACTATTCATTTTGAGTTGGGTGAAAATTTACATAGCAAATTCATTCTCCATTCAAGAGTTCATACACATTTTGTTTCATGACATTGCTTGTGTGCTAGTTAAGGTTATGTGTCAACTTGCCTGGGCCTAGTTTTGAGTGGCTGGGCATCTGGATATACTTATTCCCCATGATGAGACTGGTAATAAACTCCATGGTGGAATCTACTGTGAGCAGCTAAGTAGCTGCCTTAAGGATATGGCCTGCTTCTGTATACAAGAAGTTTTGAGAAAAGTCTCTAGCTTTTGGCACATCTGGATCCTGAACTCAGCTGAGTCTTCATCTCAATAGCCTGCCATGTTGTCTGCCGATCTTTATACTGTTAATAGACTTGAATTAGTGCCCTGCCGTGTGGTTTGGTAATTTGGGGATTGTGCCATTTTACTTGTCAACCTTGGGTTTGTCAGCCTCAGTAGCCAGCAGTTGAGTTAAGAGAAGCCTCTAGCTTCAGTGGGCCAGGAGTAAGACACAGAACTGAAGCCCATGGTTGAAGGGCTTTCACCTAGCTCCTAGAGCTGGCACTGTGAACTTGGACTTCTAGCCTCCTAAACTGTAAGAGAATAAATCTTTGTTTGTTAAAACCACCCACTTGTGGTATTTTCTGTTACAGCAGCATTAGAGAACCAAATCAGAGGCAATCCCCACAATGTAACAGCTCTCTTTGCAGTTCTTCCTTGTGGTAACCATTTGCCTATGTCCCTCTTCCCTATGCATTCCTGCCTTCTGAGCTTTTCCCCTACACAAATGTACTATTCTGATCTCCCATGGTTGACTGTTCTAAGGAGTGCATCTCCTTGATGTAATTGCTCACCTCATAGGCCTATTGTTTGGCTGAAGGTTAAGCCACAGGAATGAGTTCAATTCCAGGCCCAGTGGGTGATGAATCAACCAATATTTGCAGAATCTGTGCTAGAGACTCTTGCTCTAAAGACCATAAAATCATCTGATTCTGACAATTGTACAGATAATATACTAGAATACAATTTTCTCTGAGATCTTCTTATCATCTGGCTTTGAAAGAATTCCACTCCTAAACAACAGTAAAATCTGCATCTTTAATAAAAATAATCAGATCTTGAACTAGCATGTGTATGATGACATAACTTTCTCATGGAAGTCCGTCTATAATAAAATTTTTTATTCTGACACACTTTTACCCAAAATCTGAGGCTTAAAAGGTAAAACTCAGGAACTATTCCCAGAAACCAACACTGTAAACTCTACTACTATCTATCTCTAAATAGCTAAAGAAATCTATTGCTCTTGAAATGTTTGGCTACTAAAAAGAGAAAAATGTACTGAACTAATCAGGGAAACAAATATTGTTTCTTCATCAACGAAACATGTATCTGTAGCTGATAAGTGTATGATAACTTTTGAAAGCCCCCAGAATGATAAAAATCTCCATAATGAGGTAATTTATTTTATGGGGACTTGTGATACAGCATTAAGGAAGGAGCTCTGGTAGTATACTGGTTAAGGAATTTGGCTGCTAACCAAAAGGTCAATGGTTCAAACCCACCACCTGCTCCATGGAAGAAAAATGAGGCAGTCTGCTTCCTTAAATATTGACAGCCTTGGAAAACATATGCGGGTCTCTATGAGTCACAATCAACTCAATGGCAGTGGGGTTTTGGTAGCATTAACACATGTGAAATGATATACCTTGCCCTTAACCTTTGAATATAGAAAAGCTACCCTGCCAGGGAAGAAATTATAACAGAATAATTTTATCAAAAATAGCAATGAAGAGAAAAAAGGAAGAAGAAGGGTAAGAAAGGAAAATAATGAGAGAACAGGAAAGAAAAGAATGGAAGAGAGAGGAGGAGGAAAATATGAAGAGAAAGAATTTATCATTTATTGCAAACTCTTTTGTTACAGACACTGAAAACTTTATCTGCACTCAATCCTCACAAAAACTTCACATTATTATTCAGTTTAATTTTTATTTCACCCCACTGAAAAGCTAATAAATTAGTCTGTTTCACGGGTGCTTGGGAGGAAGGTTGGGCAATCTACGTCCGTAGTGATACCGCCTCGGAAACCCAAGGAGGGGTCGCTATAAGTCGGGAGCGACTCGATGGCACATAACAACACTAACACATGGACACAAAGAAACAATTCTCACAAAAAATGGGTATATTAGTGTTCTAACTTACAAATGAAGAAACAAAGGTTAAGAAAGGATAAGTAATGCTCCCGAGATTAAAAAAGATGGGGCTACAACCCACTTCTATTTGACTCCAAATCTTATGCCAATAATCACTACATTTTAAAGATTCTGTAAAAATAATTTAATATTCAATGAAAAGTTTTAACACATAATACTATCCAGCTGCTCTAGGCCATAGAAGGTCCAACACTAGAATTAAAACACTGGGAGGTAAACAAATAAACTTTAGAATCTGAAACTGTTGACCCAGAAGCAAAAAGTAAAAGCTAATACACTCATGAAATTCTTCAGTATAAAATGGCTAAAAGTAACTAAAGATTACTGGCTAAAGATACAAGAACTATGTATAAGAGGCTGCCCCATATGAAGCTAACAGCATAGTAGAGTAAACAAAAGAAAGAAGTTCAGAAGAAGAAATTATTCAAACTTGGAAGAAAGCAGGAAAGAAGAAAAGATGATTTCCTGCAAGCATGGTACTTAGGCTGGGGCTTGAGATAGAGTAGGATTTAAGACAGCAAAGGTAAAGGAAGAATATTTCATAGAGCGAATACAATAGAACAAAGACTGTTGTTTCTGTTAGAGTAGGTTCCGATTCATAGCAACCCTATGTACAACAGAACGAAATGCTGCCTTGTTCTGTGCCATCATCACAATTGCCGATGTTTGAGCCCACTGTTACAGTCTCTTTGTCAATCTACCTCAGTGAGTGTTTTCCTCTTTTTATCTGGTCCTCTGCTTTACCAAGCCTGATGTCCTTCTCCAGGGACTTGTCATTGCTCCAGACAACACGTCCAATGTACTTGAGACAGAGTCTAACCATACCTGATTCTAGGGAACATTTTAGCTATACTTATTACAAGACATATTGTATCATTCTTCTGGCAATCCAAGCTATATTCAATATTCTTCACCAGCATCATAATTCAAATGCATTCCTATTCTTTGGTCTTCTTGTTTCATTGTCCAGCTTTCATATACATATGAGGCAATTGAAAATACCATGGCATGGTCAGGTGCACCTTCGCTCTCAAAGTGGTATCCTTGCTTTTTAACACTTTAAAGAGTGCTTTGGAGATTTGCCCAATGCAATACGTCATTTGATTTCTTTTTTTAACTATTATTTTGTTGTTATTCTTAAGAATATACACACAGGAGAGACTTCCGGCAAGATGGCAGACTAGGCAGAAGGATTGCAAAGACCCTCTTCAACATAGAAAAGGGAAACCAATTAACACAGACACAGAAGATAATCTTGGACCCCTGAGCCTTAAAGGGAAGGATACAGAATTGGACTAAACCCCAACTAGCGAAGAATTTGCGTGAAAATACCAAAAAAAGGAGACATATGGAGCTGCAGTCTGACAGCAAACTGAGTGACCCTGACAGTACAGGCAGCTCGGAGAT
>NW_006921827.1:4226787-4238783 GCF_000298275.1 Orycteropus afer afer | reverse complement strand
AAATACCATTTGACCCAGCCATCCCATTACTAGGTATATACCCTAAAGCAGTGAGAGCCATAACAAGAACAGATATATGCACGCCGATGTTCATTGCAGCACTATTTACACTAGCCAAAACATGGAAACAACTTAGATGTCCACCAGCTGAGGAATGGATTAAAAAAAAAAAAAAAGAATATACACACGGGGACTTCCAGCAAGATGACAGAATAGGCAGACAAGCTACACAAACACTCTGCAACAAGGAAACAAGAAACCAACTGAAACAGATACAGAAAATAATCCTAGAACCCTGAACTTTGAAAGGAAGGACAAGGAAATGGATTAAATACCAATCAACAGAAGAATCTAAATGAAAACTATGAATAAGGAAACACGGAGCTGTGAACTGCGAGACATCCTGAAAGTGTGGCCAATTTGAATATTTCCAAGTACAGTTTCAATCCAGGCAACAACCTAAGAATCAGCTCTGCTGGCCAAGGACAGCATGGGAACCACACTGGTGGCTGATAACTAGAACAGAAAACAGCAAATAAGGAGACAAATGGAGCCATGGAATTTAGGCTGTCCGCAGGCCACAGCCATTTTGAATATTTGCAAGCAACCTCTTACTCTGAGAAGCAAACCTAAGAATAGGCTATGCTTGCTAAGGACAAAACCACACCAGAAGCTGACAATTAGGTATAATATTCTTCTTATTACTCTACTATCCTACACACTGTTGTTGAACAGAGGTGTGGGCATCTACCACCTCCACCCTCCTTCTGGATGGTCAGGAATTCTATCCCAAGTCTATGATACAATCACTGTGGAAATCACTATGGCTATTCATTAAAGAGTTGGAATTAGAAATACCATTTGATCCAGCGATCCTATTACTAGGTATATAACCTAAAGAACTAAGAGCCAGAACAAGAACAGATATATAAACACCCATGTTCATCGCAGCACTATTTACAATAGCAAAAAGATGGAAATATCCTACATGCCTACCAACTGAAGAATGGATAACCAAAATATGGTACATACACACAATGGAATACTGTGCAACACTAAAGAATAATGTAGAATCTGCAAAACACCATACAACATGGATGAACTTGGAGGAAATTATGCTGAGTGAAATATGTCATCCATAGAAGGACAAATATTGTATTAGTTTACTATTGTAAAAAGTCAAGGAAAAGTTTGTACATGGAAGGAAATTTTCTTTGTTACTTACCAAGGATGGGGGTGGGGAGGGGAGGGAATACTGCTAAATAGGTAGAGACAAGTATTGATTTGGGTGAAGGGAAAGGTAATATACCAAAAATGAATGATTAACACAGTGCCACTAAGGAAGAGAAGTACATTCCATTATAGTACTTTACTTTGTCTTTTACTTTACTTTACTTTGCTCTTTGAAATCTTCTGTGTAGCTCTTTTAGCTTATCATTTCTTCCATTTGCTTTAGCTACTCTCCACTCAAAAGCAAGTTCCAGGATCTTTTCTGACATCCATTTTGGTCTTTTCTTCCTTTTCTGTGTTTCTAATGACCTTTTGCTTTCTTCATATATGATGTTCCTGATGTCATTCCACAACTCGTCTGTTCTTCACCCATTGGTGTTCAGTGCATCAAATCTCTTCTTCAGATGGTCTCTTAATTCAGGTGGGATATAATCATGGTCATATTTTGGCTCTTGTGGACTTAACTGTCTTCAGCTTCAACTTGAACTTTCATAAGAGCAACTGATAGTCTGTCCCACAATCAGCTCCTAGCCTTGGTTTGGCTACAGATATTGAGCTTCTCCACTGCCTTTTTCCACAGATGCAGTCGATCTGATTCCTGTGTATTCCAACTGGCGAGGACCATGTGTATAGCTGTCGTTAATGTTGTTGAAAAAAGATATTAGCAATGAATAAGTTGTTGGTCTTGCAAAATTCTATCATATGATCTCTAGCATTATTTCTATCACCAATGCCATATTTCTATCATCAAGGTGATTCTCCTCGGTTTCCAACTTTCACATTCCAATCACCAGTAATCACCAATACATCTTGATTGCGTGATTTCAGACTGCAGAAGCTGGTAAAAATCTTTAATTTCCTCATCTTTGGCTTTAGTAGTTGGTGCATAAATTTGAATAATAGTAGCATTAACTGGTCTTCCTTGTAGGCGTATATGTATAAGATCCATCTGACATCAGCAACGCTATTTCTTATTCATGTCCTCTTCTGAATCCAGCTTGCACTTTGGGAAGCTCTGTCAATATACTGCTGCAACCATTTTTTAATTATCTTCAAAAAGATTTTACTTGCTTGTGATATTAATGATATTGTTCGATAATTTCCACATTCTGTGGGATCACCTTTCTTTGAAATAGGTACAAATATGGATCTCTTCCAGTCAGTTGGCCAGGTAACTGTCTTCCAAATCTCTTGGCATAGCCACGTGAGTGCCTTCCATGGGACATCTGTTTGCTGAAACATCATATGAATGATACTATTCAATAATTCCCATATTCTGTTGGATCACCTTTCTTTGGAATAGGCATAAATTCAGACCTCTTCCATTTGGTTTGCCAGATAGCTGTCTTCCAAATTTCTAGGCGTAGATGAGTGAAAACTTCCAGGTTTGACTCCATTTGTTGAAACATCTCAATTTATACTCCATATTTTCTGGAGGCTTGCTTTTCCACCGATGCCTTCAGTGCACTGGGACTTCTTCTTTCAATACCATTGGTCCTTGACCATTTACTACTTCCTGAAATGGCTGAATGCTGACCATTTTTTCTTGGTACAGTGATTCTGTATATTGCTTCCATCATCTTTGTTGCAACTTCAGACTTGTGTTTTTGTTTTTGTTTTTTTCCTTCAGTTCTTTCAGCTTGAGAAATGCCATACATAGTCTTCCCTTTTGGTTTTCTAACTCCAGGTCTTTGTCCATTTCATCAACATAGAGGCAGTCTCTGGCTTATGAAAATCCAACATACAAACCATTCCCACTGGCCCTTTAATGCAAGGCTTCAATTCAGATCTGTCATGGCTGATAAAGTGAAAGAGGAACATACTTGAATTTTTACAATCTGGTTGATTCCTCACAGTAACTGGAATGGGAAAAATTACAGGTAAAAGCCATGGATTGAGAGACCCAGAAGAGGTGTAATGAGCCTACTGTGAGAAAATGGATTACTGATAGGGCTACAGAAAGCCACACATATTCAAAGCAGCACAGTCTGCTGCCATATTTGAGCAGGGCACTACCATCTTTGAGGAGGGCAGTGACGTTTCAAACTCCTGCTTTAATGTTACATAAATCTGCTATCACTTTGAAATGTTTGAGCCAGCCCCTATGGCAACAAATTCTTCATCACAATCACCTTCACTTGCTGCATTGAGTAATCATCTTCACTTCACAATCACCTTCACTTCCTGACTCCAGACTTTCTTCCACTAAAATAAATCTAAATAGAATTGTATGTGCCTGTTCCAACTGACCTACAAATTCTTAAGGACACAGTTAGGAATGGGTCTTGTTTGTAACCTGGTATACTTTACTTTATCTTCTCAAGTTGCCCTTTGAAATCTTCTGTTCAGCTTTTACTTCATCACTTCTTCAATTCCCTTCAGTTACTCTATATTCAAAATCAAGTTTCACAGTCTCTTCTAACATCTCTTTTGGTATTTTTTCTTGTCTTTTGCTTTCTTCATGGATGGTGTACTTGATGTTATCCCACAATTCGTCTGGTTTTTGGTCTTTGGTGTTCAATGCATCAAATCTGTTCTTCGGATGGTCTCTATATTCAGGTGGAATATAATCAAGATCATATTTTGGCTCTTGTAGACATGTTTTACTCTTCTTCAGCTTCAACTTCAACTTTCATATGTAACTGACATTCTCATTCACAGTCAGTCCCTGACCTTGTTCTGATTGATAATATTGAGCTACTCCTTTGTTGATTTTCACAGATGTAGTCAATTTGATTCCAGTATATTCCATCAAGTGAGGTGCATGTGTATAGTCACCACTTATATTGTTGAAAAAAGTTATTCCAATGAATAGGTCATTGGTCTTGCAAAATCCTATCATGCAATTTCCAGTGTCACTTTTATCACCAATGTCATATTTTCCAACCACAGATCCTTCTTTGTTTTGAACTTTTGCATTCCAATCACTAGAATTATCTATGCATCTTGATTGCATACTTGATCAATTTCAGACTGCAGAAGTTGGTATAAATCTTTAATTTCTTCAACTTTGGCTTTAGCACTCAGTGTATAAATTTGAATAATACTTATATTAACTGGTCTTCCTTGTAAGCATATGGATCTTATCCTATCACTGACAGTGTTGTACTTCAGAATAGACCTTGAAATCTTCTTTTTGACAATGAATGTGATGTTGTTCCTCTTCAATGTATCATTCCCAGTACTGTATATGATTTTCTGATTCAAACTGGCCAATACTAGTCCATTTCAGCTCAATAATGCCTAGAATATTCATTTTCAAGCATTTCATTTTTGACAACTTCCAATTACTCTGACTCATACTCATGCAATCCATTTTCCAATTACTATGGGATGTTTGCAGATGTGTCTTCTCATCAGTATATGAAGGTCCCAAAAGCTTTAAGCCATCCACATCATTAAGGTCAACTCTAGTTTGAGGAGGCAGCTCTTCACTTCATATTTTCAGTGCCTTCCAACCTCAGAGGCTCATCTTCCAGCACTTATTAGACATTCTTTTTTTTTGTTAAGGAAATCATCAGGTACTTCTTCCTAATTTTAGTCTAGAAGCTCTGTTGAAAACTGTCCACCATGAACGACCCTGTTAGTATTTGAAACACCAGGGGGATAACTTCCAGCATCACAGTAACATGCAAACACGAGATGCAAAAATAAAAATCACTTGTTTTTAAGAAGTAGTTTGGTATAGGTAGAGAAAAGGCTATGTGAAGGATATGGTTGGGGAAGAGGCAAAGAAGAGAGGTTGAGGTCTGACCTAAATGGCTTTGGATGCCACACTAAAGAGTCTTATACTTCCTTTTTCACCTAAAAGATAAAGTCTTAGACTTGCATATATGCATAAAAGGTCTTCCAAAGAGAAATAAAATGAGCAGATGCAGAGGTTAAGAATATAGAACTCTGCTGAAAGAGGATTGGATAGATGACAAAATGAAGTTTGGAAAACTACTTCCATTAGTACCAAACCAAAACCAAACTCACTGCTGTCAAGTCAGATCTGACTCACAGTGACCCCTCCTTGGGTTTCGAAGGCGGTATCACTATGGCAGATTGCCCAATCTTCCTTCCAAGGAGTGGCTGGGGGCATTGAACCACCAGCCTTCTGGTTAGCAGTAATATGCCTCAGGGAAGAAGCAATGGCACTGAGAAAAGCCAGGTACAAATGAGTGGCTTAAATACCATCTCCCTTGTAAATCTCCAGGCAGTGGATTCCTCCCAGTGCTGTGCTTTTAGAGTACATTATTCATGTTATATTATAATTAATTGCTTATGTGTGCTTCTCTCCCTAAAAATAAAGTACTTTGATGGTTAATAGCCAAGTTTCATTCCTCTTAATACCCCAAGTACCTAGCTCAGTGAAATCATTCATACAATAAATACATGCAATATGAAAAGTCTGAGATGTGTTTACTCAGAAATGAGATGAGAGTACAGAACAAGATTGGTTTCAAATGCCAAAGTACTAAATTGTACCACTCAGACTAAAAAATCATGCTATTGAAGATGGAAGAATAGGCAGACAAGCTAGATAGACCCTCTTCAACAAAGAAAAGACAAACAAATTGACAGAGATACAGAAGATAATCCTGGAACTCTGAGCTTTGAAAAGAAGTGTACAGAAATGGATTAGGCACCAACTAGTGTAAAAACCTGAATGAAAACAGGGAATATGGAGACAGTGGACTGTCACCTACTTTGATGGGACCAACAGCCTGAATATTTCCAAGTGATATTGGACCTGAAAATTGATCTAAAGATCATCCCTGGTCGCCAAGGGCTGCAGAGATGACTGTGCTAGTGGCCTTTGACTAGGAAGGGAAACAGCAAGGAGGGAGACAACCTGAGCTGTGGACTTTCTGCTTTCAGGAGAGTGAAGCCATTTTGATTGTTTATAAGCAACAGCCATTTTGGATATTTAAAGTGACCAAAGGCACAGCCATTTTGAATGTTTACTAGTGGTGGTGGCCATTTTGGATATTTAAAGTAACCAAGGGCACAGCCATTTTGAATGTCTACAAGCAGCAGCCACTTTGGATAATTAAAGTGACCAAGGGGGCAGCCATTTGAATGTTTACGAGAAGTGGCCATTTTGGATATTTAAAGTGACCAAGGGCACAGCCATTTTGAATCTTTACAAGTGGTGGTCATTTTGGATTTTAAAGTGACAGCAGCCTTTAAATTCCAGTGACCTAAGAATAAGCTCTGTTTGCCAAGGACAACAGGGACATGTGGGAGGCTGACAGCAGGAAAGGAGACAGGTGGTGAGTATATAAGTGCTGCCAACTACCGAATAGAGGAGCACAGTACTCTGCTTACTTAGATAAAATTCAAAGAAAACAAAAATCTTGGGCAAGTCACTTCAACATACAATCACCAATTAAATACAAACATAAAAATATCCTAATGCCTAGGAGACAACAGAGCATCACAGTGCACACAAAGAAGCAAGATAAAGCAGGACAAACAAGGGACCAGAATAAAGGCCAAAACACATCCCTGAGGAAGATGCAGCACTGGAACTCCCTGATAAGGAATTCAAAAGAATTACATTTAGTTATCTTCAATAAATTGAGAGACAGATCAATGAAAACACTGACAAAATTGAGGAAAACACAGAAAAAACCCGAGAACAATTTTGAAAGACAATACAAGAACAAAATGATGAAATAAATGAAGATTTACAAATGATACAAAATCCAAACATAGAAATCCAGAAAATTAATACTAAATTTTCAGATGTAGATAACACATCAAATGTGCAAAGAAGTAGAATTGAATCAATGGAAGACAGAATTAGTGAGACTGAAGACAAATATCTCAACATTTCTTTAGAAAGTGATCACTCAGAAAAAAAGTTCAAAACAAAATAAAGAAAGCCTCAAATTCATGTAGGAAAGCATCAAAAGGAATAACCTACATGGCACTGGAATTCCAGAATAGGAAGAGACAAATAAAATCACAGAAAAAAATGGTCAAAAATTTCTTGGAAGAGAATTTTCCTGGTATGATGAAAAATGAGAATATATCCATTCAAGAAGTCCAACAAACCCCAAACAACATAGACCCCAAAATAAAATCACCAAGAATTATTATCATCAAACTCACCAAAACCAAAGACAAAGAAACCATCCTGAAAGCAGCATGGGAAAAACAAAAAATTACCTACAAGGGGCAACCAATAAAACTAAGCTCAGATTTCTCGGCAGAAACCATGCAGGCAAGAAGACAATGGGATAGTATATATAAAACCCTGAAAGAGAAAAATTTCCAACCAAGAATTAAGTACCCAGCAAAACTGACCCTCAAATATGATGGTGAAATTAGGACATTTCCAGATAAGCAGAAATTAAGGGAATTTGTTAAAACCAGATCAACCTTACAAGAGATGCTAAAGGGAGTCCTTTGGACAGAGAACGACCAAGAGTAAACAACAACCAACCATTAACACACATGGTGACATATCCCAGAAACTAACCCAGCTATGGAAGTATCCAAAGTAAATAAGCCTACAATTGTAAACAGGGAACCAGATACATCAATTGACAAATGAGGACAACTACAAACCAAAAAGAGGGAAAAAAATGTGTAGTTACAAAACTTCTAAATGGTAGGGAAGTCAAGACAACTACAAGATAGTACAGACTGTTCTAAACTTGAGAAGAAAACTATAAATCACAGAGTAACCTCAAAGAAAAATGATAAACTTTCACATCAAAATAAAAAAAGAAGACCAGCACAAATATTTAGCAAATACTAAAACAATAGAAATGAAGGAACTGAAAATATGATTCATAAACAAAACGAGGTCAGTACAAAAAATAATATGGAACAAAGAAATTGACACCATGAAAAAGCACAAAACAAAAATTACGGCAACAAATTCATACATGTCAATAATTACATATCTGGCAAGAGACTTATCTCTAAGATTTATAGAAAACAACACCTCAACAGCAAAGGAATTACCAATCCAATTGAAAAATGGGCAGAAGACATGAATAGACATTTCACCAATGAGGATATTCAGGTGGCCAGCAAATAAATGAAGAGATGCTCACGATCACTAGTCATCAGACAGATGCAAATCAAATCAACAATGAGATACCGTCTAACCCCAGCACTGATGGCCAGGTTCAACGAAACAGAAAATAACAAATGCTGGCAGGGATGTGGAGAGATTGGGACTCATACACTGCTAGTGGGACTGTGAAGTGACACAACCACTGTGCAAAGCAGTATGGTGATTCCTTAGAAAGCTGGAACTGGAGATACCATTTGATGCAGCAATCCCATTACTAGGTATATATCTAAGAGAGGTGAGAGCCAGGACAGGAACAAATATATGCACACCTATGTTCATCGCAGCACTATTTACAATAGCAAAAAGATGGAAGCAACCTACGTGCCCATCAATGGAAGAATGGATGACCAAACTATGGTACATACACACAATGGAATGCTATGCAGCACTAAAAAATAATGTAGAGTCTGTGAAACACCACATTACATGGATGAACCTGGGGGACATTGTGCTGAGTGAAATAAGTCAATCACAGAATGACAAATACAGTATTAGTTTGTTGTTGTGGAGGGTCAAGGAAAGGTTTATATATGGAGGGAAACTTTCTTTGTTGATTGCCAGGGGTTGGAGGGGTAGGGAGAGAACACTGTAAAAAAAAAAAAAAAAAAAAATGCATTGACCCTTGTCACTTTAGTTTTATGTATTTCATTGTACGAATTATATTTCAATAAAATGCATTTTAAAAAAAGTCATGCTACCTACTTTCTCCCCAAGAAAGGATGCTGCTGATATGATTTCAGTCAATTTGATTCTCAACATTGACTAAGTTTCATTTCCTAGAAACTGATGTCAATAAGTGGTAATAATAGGGCCAGTACTGGGGTGGTCTTCTCTGTCTTCTGTTTCTTCCTTCCAGAGGGCTAGATGCACCTTGAGACAGACTTGAACACTCTTTTTATCCTCCTTCAATCTGTGTTCAGGTGCTATGTATTTACTCTTTAGTGGTAATATTTGGGCTTAGCAAAAAGGTAAAGACCCTCCTTTACACCTTAGGCTGGGTCACATATTCCTAGGTCAGATGTTCCAGACCAGCTGTATAGAGAACCTGTAATAGCGACTACAGTCACAAGCAAAGCTAAAAACAATGTAGTACCTTTTGTCACAGTCTGGAATTTTATTTCACACCACTAGCTAGTAAGTTAGCCTATCTCATGGATGCTAGCAGAAAATATGAGAATCCTGGATTAGACGCAAAGAACTCTACTATTCATGAGACAACAAATAGTACAAACATTTACATTGGTTCCCTATGCTCCCAAATCTCACAGGGGTGAAATGTGGGACCCAGATGGATGCTCCTCAGAAGCGAGGATGGCAAGAGCACTTCAGCTATTGTATTTTCATGATGTTGTCAGGAAGGAACCACTCCCTGGAGAAGAACATCATGTTTGGTAAGGTGAAGAGTCAGAAAAAAAGACAAAGACTTTCAAGAAGATGGACTGACACAGTGGCTGCAACAACTGGCTCAAACATAGCAGCGATCATAAGGATGGACAAGACCAGGCAGTGTTTGGTTCTTTTATACCCAGGATCACTGTGAGTCAGAACTAACTCAAGGTTTCTCCAATAATCTATAGTGTTCAGATTTTTTCAAAAGAGAAGATATTTAACATTTTCTAATGATCATACTTATGCAAATTAATTGACAACAATATGCTACAAAGCCAGTCATTTTATTACATTACATTACATAAGGCAAAGTCACGAAAGTAACTATGAAAAGGAAAAGTTGACCAGAAGCTATACTTAGAGTATTTAATAAAAGTAATCATCATTAGAGTCCATTTCTTTGCAGTTTAGTTACTAATATTTCTCCAGAATTAAAAACTGAAAACCCATCATTATTTCTTCAACAGATGGTCCAGGGACAACTGGATCTCCACATGCAAAGAATGAAGTTGGACACGCACCTCATACCACATATAAAAGTTAACTCAAAATGGATCAGTCACCATAATATAGGAACTAAAACCATAAAAGTCTTAAAGAAAACATGGGTAAAGCTTCAAAATATTTTTTATAATGAATCCTTAGATATGATACCAAATGCATGAGCAACAAAATAGACAGATAAATTAGACTTTGTTACTATCTCAGTTAGTAAAAACTGAGCTACAAAGATGTTTAGTAATTTGCTCAGAGTCATAATTCAAATCCAGGCAGCCTAACTCTAGAGTCTATACTTTATGATTAACTTGCATAGTAATTTGTAAAGAAAATGACTAGTGTAAGGTTCCGGTAAGATAGTGGACTAGGCAGAAAGACTGCACAGACCCTCTTCAACAAAGAAAAGGGAAACCAATTAACACAGACACAGAAGATAATCCTGGAACCCTGAGCCTTGAAGGGGAGGATACAGAAGTGGACTAAACCCCAACTAGCAGAAGAATTTACATTAAAATACCAAAAAAAGGAGAGAGACGGAGCTGCAGTCTGGCAGCGATCCTGATGGCACGGCAAAGATAGCTTGCAGATTCCCGAGTGGTGGCAGGACCTAATAATTAACCTAAAAATCAGCTCTGCTAGCCAGGGACTGCATGGAGGACTGCTCTGGTGGCTGGGGAATACACAGAGAAGGTGAAGAGAAAGGCAGGCTGAGCTGTGGATTTTTGCTGGTCTGCAGGGTGCCACAATTTTGAATGTTTAAAAGTGGCGTGACTATTTTGGATATTTAAAGAGACAGTGCTCTCACAGACTCCTGAGGCTTAAGAACATGTTCTGCTTTCCAGCAACCCCAAGGACACTCCAGACCTGCAAGACCGAAAAGGTGTGACATTCCTCTTGTTAGTCTTATACCCCACAACTGCTTGGTGAACGGAGGTGCGACCATACCCCAATCCCACCTACCTTCTGGACCCACAGGAATTCCATCACAGTTTTTGTGCTTAGACGGAGCCTGGATGCCCTGTCCTGTCCTGCACCAATTTTTTTTTTCTCTTTTTTAATATTTTTCTTTTTCACTTTTTTCTGGTAATTAGTTTGCTTGTATTTGTCTGTTTTAAAACAACTATTATTAATAATACTTTTGTCCTTTTTACTATCATTCTTATTCTTCCCCTCCAAGGTCCTAGTTTTCAGCAATTTTTCTTTTCCCTGTTCCTGGTTAAATTTCTTTTTTTTTTTTATTTAAATTTTTTCCCCCGTTTTTCTCATAGTTAACCCTGTACCTTGATTTTCTTTTTGCATTTCTCCCATTTTTTTTCCTTCACTATTCTCCTTATCTACCTTTTTACTCTTAGACCCTATCCCCAGATATTGCAAGTTTTCTTGTTTTTTCTTCTTATTTTTCCCTTCTTTCTTTTTTTGGTTACTGTTCCTGTGTGATTACATGGTGTGTTTTCTGTCCATGTGATTTTAGTTTTTTGAAGGTTATTCAATTGTAATTTGTGTCTAATTGAGTGGGAAACAACAACAGTCCTCATAAGACACAACTACACCCACATCTCCTTCAACTTCACTTACTGAGCAAGAGCCACTACCTCCTTCTCCCCCAATGTGCCAATGATAAAAACCACCAAGAAGAGCCTGAATCACCCTTGCCTGCTCTTCACAAACAGTTAACAGAGATCTAAATACAACAACGCCATGATACCTTGGAAACAACAAACCATCACAGTCCACACAAAGAAGCAGGATAAAGTAGTAGAAACAAGAGAGCAGGATACAGACCCAGAACACATCCCTGAGG
>NW_006921827.1:4217406-4223782 GCF_000298275.1 Orycteropus afer afer | reverse complement strand
CTGTGGTCAATGTCATGAGACAAAGTGTATGTGAACTGCTGTATGGAAAGTGAATTTGCTCTGTAAATCTTCACCCAAATCACAATAAAAAATAAACATTTTATATGAAAACATTCACAAAAAAAAAAAATTACTAGTGTACATAAACAGTCCTCTAACTCTTTGCAAGATCAGCAGGCTCTTTTAATACCTCTTGTTTCACCTTGAGTAATCCTGGAACTTCTTTCACTTACTTCATGATTCCTTTTTTCCCCACAACCTTCTGATTAGGCTTCCAATGTAAAAAGCAAGAAAGAGAAAGGGAGGGAGCAGGAAGAAAGGAAGGAAAGAAAACAAAACTCAGCAGACAAAAAAAAATTCTTAATAATATCCTCATCTAAGGAGCCCTAGCAGCACAATGCCAAGACATTTGACTGCTAACCAGAAGGTATCTGACTGCTAACCAGAAGTTAGTGGTTCAAACCCACCAGCAGCTCCACTGAAGGAAGATGAGCCAATCTACTTCTGTAAACAGTTACTACCTTGGAAACTCAGTGGGGGACACTCTGAGTCATAATCAACTCAATGGCAGTGGGTTTTTATTTTGTTTTGTTTTCTTCATATCTACTTTCTGAGTAAACAGTGAAATAGGAATGAGAACCTGGTCATATGCAGATAGTGGTAAAGGATTTGCAATATATAGGCTTGTCCTTAAAAAAGAAAATTAAGTATTTCTCATCCCCAAATAACTAGAAGTGGCATGGAGAAAAGGAGAAGAGTCATGGATTAGAAAGCAAAGAAACATATCCCTGCAAATACTTTTCATATGTAACAGAAAAATAAAGGTAACCATACTGGTCACTTAAGTATAATTCATTATTATGTGATACAGCAATGAAATCTAAAGGTAGCTCTGACTTTAAGAAGTTGTCTTCACCTATAAAACTGAATAACACTATTTAAATCACAAGACTGTCTTACATATTAAATGAAAATGTATACACATGAAAGCACTTTGTAATTTATGAATACCTTATAAATGTTACTAAATTTTAGACCAGACTACTCTGAATATATTCCCTAAATTATATAAGCATAGCATATCTATGAATTATTAATTTTGGACAAATAAATTTAAGAAATTAATGTGTTTTTATGCTCTTTGAAGAAAATATCTGATAGGGAATAATAATATAATCCTTATTTTTCTTGAGGAAAAGAAACAGTTAGAAAGTTCTAATGTGGTTTTTAAAACTTGTCACTCTCTTTAGGGATTTAATTAAGATTAAGAAAAAAATTCCCAATTGACATATATCATCTTCACTCAACTTTGAACATATGATTATTGTACACGGTAATTTAGAAATCAGCTTCTCACATATATTATGAATGAGCTACTTCAAAGGATAAGTAGCTATTTTCTGTACTAACAGGAAGAACAAATTACTTAATCATTTTCCCTTGAGTATATGATACTTTTGTTAGTACAAAGAATTAAATTTCCAGGACAAAAGTTTTTCTGGAAATTTTCACCTAAAAAATATCAATAATCAAGTTGATTATAAATTTACAAAAACAGCTAAATTATAAGTGGTGACACCAAGTCAACAGTCTCAATTATTCTAAATTAGTAACACTGGGAACTATCATTTTTCACCTTTACCTACCAAACCCACAGACTGATTTACCCTGCTGCTCAGTCAGATCAGCCTCAAAGGCTTCAATGACCTAGAACCCCATAGCCATCAAATCAGTTCTGACTAACAGCAATCCTACAGAACAGAGGAGAACTGCCCCCATAGGATTTACAAGGCTATAAATCTTTTTGAAAGGAGACTGACACATCTTTCTCCCATGGAACAGCTGGTAAATTCAAACTGTCGACCTTTAGGTTAGCAGCTGAGCACTTAACTACTGGCCACTAAGGCTCTTTATCAATGATGTATAAAAAACCAAACTCACTGCTATCAAGTCAGATCCGACTCACAGTGACCCCACCCTGGGTTTCCAAGACAGTACCACTATGGAAGTAGATTGGCCAACCTTCCTTCTGAGAAGTGGCTGGTGGGTTTGAACCACCAGACTTCTTTCTGGTTAACAGTCAAATGCCTTAGGCACTACACCACCAGAGCTCCCATGCAAATGTCTACATTTAGAGGCAGGCAACCAGTAACCAGCTGTTGCTGAGTTGACACCTACTTATGGCAACTCCATGTGTTTCAGAGTAAAATTGTACTCCATAGGGGTTTTAGTAGCTGAGTTTTTAGAATTAGATTACCAGGCCTTTCTTCTAAGCCACCTCTGGTAGATTGGAACCATCAATTTTCAGTTAGTAGTTCAGTGCTTAACCATATGTGCCACTCAGGGACTTCCATAGGTGGCAGGCAATTAACCACAAATGAGTTAAGCAGAAACCCTCTAGTGCTGTCAAATTAATTACAACTCACAGCACTACAGGACATAGTAGAACTGCCATGGAGTGTCCAAGGCTGCACTCTTTATGGAAGCAGACTGTTTTCTCATCTTTCTCTCATGGAGCAGCTGGTGAGTTCAAACACCCAACTTTTCAGTTCACAGCTGAGCACTTAACCACTGTACCACCAGTTAAGCAGGCAGGGTGCAAACTATGGTAACTGGACAAACCCTGTTCAATCTTGGGAACTCAGTTAATACTCAATTCAGCCAACTGTCACTCATGAAGGTGGTCCTAGAATGGCCAGATCTTCCCATTCTCACAAAAGGCAGAATTCTGAATGTATATGTAAAATATAGGAGCTCTGGTAGTGTAGTGCTTAAGGCATTTGACTGCTAACCAGAAGTCTGGTTACTCAAACCCACCAGCCAGTCCTCAGAAAGAATGTTGGGCAATCTACTTCCCTAGTGATACTGCCTTGGAAACCCAAGGAGGGTCTGACTCGATGGCACATAACAACAACAACATGTAAAATATATCGATTTTTAATTGTTAGTGTCTTAGTTATCTAGTGCTGCTATAAAAGAAATGCCACACAGTTGGATGGCTTTAACAAATAGAAATTTAATCTATCACAGTTTAGGAGGCTAGAAGTCCAAATTCAGAGTACAAGCACTAGGGGAAGGCTTTCTCTCTCTGTCAGCTCTGGGGAAAGGTCCTTGTCTCCTTTCAACATCTGTGGGCTTGGCATTCCTTGACGATTTCCATGTGTCATGGCATCAATCTTCTTCTAGGTCTAGGAGGTTCTTAGAGCAGGGACTCCAGTTACAGAGGACACATTTTGCTCTGGCTCTTCTTTCCTGGTGGTAATATGTCCTTCTCTCTCTGCTGGCTTCTCTCTCCTTTTCTCTCTTAAAAGAGAAAAGGTGATGCAGGCCACACCCAGGGAAACTCCCCTTACATCATATCAGGGTTATGTGCTGAGTAAGAGTGTTGCATCTCACTCTTATCTCCTGACAAATGATTGACTGATCACATCAGATCATATCACAGAGGATGAATGCATCATCATACAACTGCCAAACCACTGAGAATCATGACCCAGCTAAGTTGACATATATTTGGGGGGCGGGGGGGACACAACTCATCCATTATAGCAAATAATTTCAGAGCAAAGTATGTGTGGGCTGCCAGTATGTGACTCCTGCAGTCTTCTTAAACACCTACAATCCACCTTCTATCACATGACTTTATCCCCTTCACTTTTTATCCAGAATATCTAAGTCTAAAGAATAAGCAAAAGGTTAACATATACAGACTAAAGAAGCTAGAGAAAATACCACAGCTCAGGCGTCATGCTTCTACCTTTAAAAGCATGGAAACTACAGCCACTCTTCCAGCCTTAGTGGAATCAGCAAATAAAATTATAAGGCTGCTTCAGCAAGGAGCATGGAGTAGAGTCAAGAGCTTGAATGAGCCGAGAGCCAAGTAGAATAGAGCTGGAAACACAACTCTCTTACTTGCTTCTTACCTCTAGTTCCTCATCAGTTAAAAGCAAACAATATCAACTCCAGAAGGTTGTTTTTTGAGAAATGAAATACCACATACAATATGTATAGGTCTGCTAAGTACCTGACATATGGTCAGTACTTATGCATGCAGTTTATCATAATCCTTATACTTGATACTTCCTTGGAAAAAATGGCTTGGAGAGAGAAAATTCTGTCTCAGGGTTTAATTGCATAGAAGTTGGCATTCACACTCTGTGTTTCCCTTCCTTATACAGATTTTTAAAAAAAGAAAAGATAAAGTACACTGTAATTAGACATCATTCCATTAGCAATGATTTTGCAAGTGGTTTCCAACTCCTGTCCTCAGTCTCCTAGCAATAATTACATAAAACATAAAAGTATAATTAAAGATGGCTAAAATCTTTTCTGGAATGAGGTCCTAACTCTTCCCAGTCAAGCTTTCACCAATGAATCATCATCAAATTCGTATTTTTTATAAAATAGAATATAAATCATGAAACCTAAAGCCACTTCTAAAATACAAACCACCATACAGATATAAAAATGCTTCACTGGCTACCTTACTGAGTTCTAAACTCTGTAACATACCTTATTTGGCTCTTCCTGGGGCAACTACCACTTTCTCTACAGTGTTGTCTCACACTATTCCTTTCTCCTGCTAAGCTTTCCAAACACCCTATACACTATCCTCTCCATGGCACATCTTTTCCCTTTACCAGGAATACACTTTTCCCTCCCTCCACTCACCTTCCACTCTCTGCCCTAATCAGTCCGAAATATTAGAACCCAGATTAAATATTAACAACAAAAATATTTAATCCTTCAGTCTCAGCTTAGATGTCACTTCCTTTCAGAAGCCTTCCTAACATTCTTCCCATTCCCACCCCAACCTATTTGGGGTTAGGTGCCCTTCATAGGTGTTCCCTAACACTCTATACACCCTGCACCTGGGAAAAAAGCTAACACTATGGAATCCAACAAGAAAAAGTCAGTATATGTGTCAGCATTGCATATACACTACATCTGACTTCCAAATGGAATTAAACATTCAAGTAAAGTCACTGGAACACTAATAATTGGGTGAAAATGCATTTTCTTCTGACCCTTACTCCCATGATCTCTTAATTTCTAAACTGAGTAAAGGATATCACATACATATAAATAGTGTTTAAAACTTCCTATTCTGATTTCACATAATTTTAATTCTTTCAAATTACCAAAGTGATCCTTAACCTGAACAGTTATTTTATGAAGCATTTTTAATTTAAAAAATTCAGTAGATCCTTTTCCTATTTCCTGTAGAACCTCAAAAATTCAGTATTTTTCTAACTCTTTTGACCATAACCAACAGTAAGAAATATATCCTCTACTGTACACATGTATGTATGTATGTGCATCTATGTGTGTCTGTGTATATAATACATATAAATACAAAATGAAATTTTCACCATATACAATGTATTTTGCTATTCTCTTTTATTTTTTAAATGCTAGTTAAACTCCACTAAACTAATTTATTGACATACCAATAACCTACATTGACATACCATGACCTACATTTTGGAAAAAATTGCTCTAAATTATCTTACTTTTAATGTGAGACCTCCCAAATCAAATGAATATGCCATAGATCATAACCTCCTGGAGAATTGGAGCTATTCCTCATTCACCTTTATATCTCATATTTATCTGTCTATCATAATTCCTGTAAGTTGTTGTTAGATGCCATCAAGTTGGCTCTGACTCATAGTGACCATATACACAACGGAATGAAACACTGGTCCTGCCTCATCCTCACAATATTTGCTATGCTTCAGCACAACATCCCAATCATTGTGTCAATCTATCTTGTTGAGGTTCTTCCCCTTTTCTGCTGACCCCCTTCTTTAATAAGCATGGTATCGTTCTCCAGGGACTGGTCTCTTCCCAAAATATGACCAAAGCATCCAAGACAAAGTCTGACTGTTCTTGCTTCTAAGGAGCATTCTGGCTGTATTTCTTCCAAGAAAGATTTGTTTGGTGTTTTCAGTATTCTTCACCAATACCACAATTCAAATGCATCAATTCTTCTCAGTTTTCCTTATTCACTGTCCAACTTTCACATGCATATGAGACTATTGAAAATACCATGGCTTGGGTCAGGAATACTTTCGTCTTCAAAGTAACACGTTTGCTCTTTAACACTTTAGAGAGGTCTTTTGCAGCAGATGTTGCCCAATGCACTAGTCATTTCACATCCCAACTGCTGCATCCATGAGCACTGATTGTGGACCAAAGTAAAATGAAATCCCTGACAATCTCAATCTTTTCTTCATTTATCAGGATGTTGGGGCTTCCGGCAAGATGGCGGACTAGGCAGAAGGATTGCAAAGACCCTCTTCAACAAAGAAAAGGGAAACCAATTAACACAGACACAGAAGATAATCTTGGACCCCTGAGCCTTGAAGGGAAG
>NW_006921827.1:4207777-4213071 GCF_000298275.1 Orycteropus afer afer | reverse complement strand
ACAACATATCAAGAAAATCATTCATCATGACCAAGTGGGGTTCATACCAGGTATGCAGGGATGGTTCAACATTAGAAAAACAATCAATGTAATCCACCATGTACATTTATCAGGATGTTGCTTATTGGTCCAATTGTAAGGATTTTTTTTTTTTTTACATTGAGGTGTACTTCTTACTAAAGTTTGTAGTCTTTGATTTTCAAGTCATCTTCACTTTCTCCAAGCAAGGTTGTGTCATCTGTATATCACAGGTTGTTAAGGAGTCTTCCTCCAATCCTGATGCCACATTCCTTTTATGTTGTACAGCTTTTTAGACTTTTTGCTCAGCATACAAACTGAATTGTATGATAAAAGAATAAAACCCTGATGCACACCTGTGGCAGTAAAGGTTGTGTGTTAACTTGGCTAGGCTGTGCTACTGAGTGGCTTGGCAGATGGATATAGTAATTCCCAATGAAGAGACTGTAATCACCCCCATGGTGGAATCTGCTGTAGCTAAGTAATTTAAAAGGAGTTACTTCTGAGGTATGGCCTGCTTCCAATATGTATGGATAAGCTTTGGGAAAAATCGCTAGATTTTTAGTACATTTTGGACCCTGAACTTGCCTGAGTCATCATCTCCAGTTCTCAGACTTAAAACAGTGTCCTGCTGTGTTGCCTGCCAATCCTAGAATTGTTCCTGGATTGAACCAATGGCCTGCAATGTTGCCTGCTGATCTTGGGATTGTGCCATTTTACCTACCAATTTTCAGTTTCTCGACCTCAGTAGCCACCAGCTGCATAAGTAAGTAGAAGCCTCCAGCTCTAGTAGGTCTGGAACAAGAGGCAGAGCTGAAGCCCAAGATTGAGGGGCCTTCACCTAGCCCCTAGAGTCAGTTCTCTGAACTCAGACTTCTAGCCTCCTACACTGTAAGAGAATAAATTGCTGTTTGTTAAAGCCATCCACCTATGGTATTTCTGTAATAGGAGCACTAGAGAACTAAGACATCATCTTTCCTGATTTTAAGTCATTCTAATGACTTGCTCTATCTAATGACTGCCTGTTGGTCTATGCACAGGTTTCTCATAAGCACAATTAAGTGTTCTAGAATTTCTATTCTTCTCAGTGTTATCCATAACTTGTTATGATCCACACATTTGAATACCTTTCCATAATCAATAAAACAGGTAAACATCCTTCTAGTATTCTTTGCTTTCAGCCAAAATCTACCTGACATTAGCAATGATATCCCTCGTGCCATGCCCTTTTCTGAATTCAGCTTGAATTTCTGGAAGTTCCCTGTCAATATATTGCTACAACCATTAATTAATGATCTTCAGCAAAATTTTACTTGCATGTGATATTATTGATATTGGTTGATGATTTCCACATTCTGTTGGATCACCTTTCTTTGGAATGGACGTAAATATGGATCTCTTCCAGTCTGTTGGTGAGGTAGTGCTCCTCCAAATTTTTTGGCATAAACATGTGAGTACCTCCAGAGCTGCACCCTTTTGTTGAAACATCTCAGTGGGTATTCTGTCAATCCCTGGAGCTTTGTATTTCACTAATTCCTTCAGTGCAGCTTGGGCTTCTTCCTTCCATAACATTGATTCTTGAGCATATGCTACTCCTGAAATGGTTGAACACTGAAAATTCTTTTTGGTACAGTGACTCTTTATACTCCTTCCATCTTCTGTCGATGTCTCCCATATCAGTCAATATGTTGCCCACAGAGTCCTTCAATATTGCAACTCAAGGCTTAAATCTTTTCTTCAGTGCTTTCAGCTTGAGAAATGCCATGGGTGTTCTTCCTTTTTGGTTTGCACATTTCATTATAATACTTTATTTTGTCTTCTAAAGCAACCCTTTGAAACCTACTGTTCAGCTCTCTTATTTCATTTCTCCCATTTGCTTTAGCTACTCTGCATTTAAAAGCAAGTTTCAGAGTCTCTTCTGACAGCCATTTGGTCTTTTCTTTCCTGTCTTTTCAATGACCTTTTGCTTTCTTCATGAATGATATTCTTAATGTTATCTCACAAACTCACTTGGTCTTCAGTCACTGGTGTTTAATGCATCAAATCTAATCTTCAGATGGTCTCTAAATTCAGGTGAGACATAACCATGGTCATCTTTTGGTTCTCATGAACTTGTTTTAATTTTCCTCAGCTTCAACTTGAACTTGCATAGGAACAACTGATGGTCTGTTCTATAGTCCCTTCTGGACTTGGCCTGACTGATAACATTGAGCTTCTCCATTGCCTGTATCCAGAGATGTACTTGCTTTGATTCCTGTGTATTCCATCTGGTGAGGTTCATATGTATAATCACAATTTATGTTGTTAAAAAAATGTATTTGCAATAAATATGTCATTGGTCTTGCAAAATTTTATCATATAGTCTCTGGCATCAATTCTATTAAGAAGCTATATTTTTCACTCCCTATGGTTCTTCATTTCCAAGTTTTACATTCCAGTTACCAGTAATAATTACCCAATACATCTTGATTGCATGCTTGGTCAATTTCAGACTACAGAAGTTGATAAAAATCTTCAATTTCTTCATCTCTTGCTTTAGGAGTTGGTGCATAAATTTGAATAATAATAGTATTAACTAGTCTTCTTTGTAGGCAAAAGGATATTATTCTATCACTGACTGCATTTACTTCAGGATAGATCTTGAAATATTCGTTTTGAGGATGAATGTGATGCCATTCCTCTTCAATCTGTCATTTTCACCATAGTACACTTTATGATTATCAGATTCAAAATTGCCAATACCAGTCCATTGCAGCTTACTAATGCCTAGGCTATCAATCTTTATGTTCCATTCATTCTTAACAACTTCCAATTATCCTGGATTCACACTTCATACACCCCAAATTCTCATTACTAATGGATGTTTAGAGCTCTTGTCATTTTGAATTGTTCCACATCAGCAAATGAAGGTCCAGAAAATTCTGCTCCATCCACATCATTAAATTTGACTCTACTGTCAAGAATCAGCTCTTTTCCAGGTATATTTTGAATGTCTTCAAACCTGAGGGGCTCATCTTCCAGCACTATATCAAACGCTGTTTCACTGCTATTCATTATGTTTTCCAGTAATATATCAGAAAATGTTTCACTGCTATTCATAAAGTTTTCAGTGGCCAATTTTTTCAGAAGTGGACAGCCCTGTCCTCCTTCCCAGTCTGTCTTAGTCTGGAAATTCCACTGACATCCGTCCACAATGGGTGACCCTGCAGGTATTTGAAATACCGGTGACATAGCTTCCTGCATCACAGCAACACACATGCCACCACAGTACAACAAACTTAAGAGTGTTGGTTCTGTAAGTAGGCTGTCCAAAACTTTTTGTTGAACAAAATGAATTTTGCCGATTCATTCAACGAATATTTTGCTCACCAATCATGCTCATGATTCTCAGTCTTTTTATTTCCTCTCAAAGAGTTGCTAATGACACATACAATGGGGAGATCAACCAAGATTTTATATTTATCAGAAAACAAAATAATATTTTATGTCTGGAAATGGGAATAGTAAAGGACACAAGAGGTAAATAGGATACAGTCAGGTTGTATAACAAAACACACATAGAGGAAGGAATAAATACATAGAATCTATACCTTACAACAATAAATTACCAAGTTTTGTTCAAAAGAACATTCATGTTTAAGAAATGTTGTATTTCTAATCAGTAAGATTCTGCTAAGAAGTTAAATTGAGTGTCTACTTCCTGAACAAAACCAATTTCTAGAACCCTTTAGGCTGTGACAATTACAGTAATATACTAAAATAAATGAAAACTGTTTATTTAAGTAAATGGTCAAATAATTGTGACTTACTGATCATTCACATCTTAGAATGCATTTTAAAACTATTATGAAGAGAAATGTATAAAAGGTCACTCAGGGAACTATTAAAATTTAACAATCTGAAGAAATAAAATATAAAGTCATTGATTATTTTATATTTAATTGATAACACCAAATATTCTCCGTATTTCTAGAACTGAATTTTGTGCAGCTAAAATAGATAAAATGTATAGCACACTAAAGGGGGAAAGAGCTTCTTAAAAGTAGCATATTTCACTGGAAATAAGTTCAGAAATGTTGGAATGAATTATAACTCTAAAGTATTAACTAAATGTAATTGCAAACAAGCTAAACTCCAACACATCCTTTTTATTATTAAAAGAGCAATTTGAGAAAATACATTACTTGAGGACTTCTGGCAAGGTGGCAGTATAGGCAGACAAGCTACATAGACCCTCCACAACAAAGAAATGAGAACCAATTGAAACCAATACAGAAGACAATCCTGAAAGCCTGAGCTTTCAAGGGAAGGATAAAGAAGTGGATTAAATACCAACTAGTAGAAGAACCACTGACTGAAAACAATGAATAAGGAGACAAAGGGAGCTGCAGATTGCCTGCTGTCCCGAGGGAGCAGCCTTATTCAAGATCTGAAAGCAGTATCCCTATCTGGCAGCAACCTAGAATCAGCTCTGCTTGCCAAGGACTGCACAGGCAAGGACTGTCCTGGTGCCTGACAACTAGAAAGGAAAACAAGGAAGAAGGTCAAAAACAAAGCTGTGAACTGCTGATTGTCCTGAGACTGCAGCCATTTTGAGTATCTGCAAGTGGCATGGCCATTTTGCATATGTGCTAGCAGCATTCTGACCTGGGCAGTGACCTAGAAATAGGCTCCACTTGCCAAAGACAGCACAGGGAAATGCACTGGAGGCTGACGACCAGAAAGGTACTATATTCCCCTTGTTACGGTTAACACCCTTTGGTGAACCAAAGTATGGTCTTCTTCCACCTCCACCTACCTTCTTGACCAGCAGGAATTCCATCAAAGTCTGTGCCCAGACAGAGCTTGGGTGCTCTGCAGCACCCCTCATGGTTTTGTTTTTGTGAGTTTTAAAATTATTCTTTTTTCTTTCTCCTTTCCATTTTTATTTTTTATTTTTCCCATCCCTGGTTCTTTTTTGTTTGTTTGTTTTATTTTCTTTTCCTCTCCCTTCTTCTAGTTCCATTGTTTTTTCTTTCTTTTCTTCTTTTGGTGTTTCTAACCCCTTGTTTTCTCTTTAGTACTTTTCCCACTTTTTCTTTACTATGCTTTTATTCTTTCTCTTTTCTTTCATTCCCCTGTCCCCAGATACTGTGGGGTTTTTTACCACTTTTTCTCATTATCTTTCCTTTGTCTTTTCTTTAACATATTTTTTAAATTTTTCTTCTCACTTATAGCATTTCTTTTACCCCAAATGTTCCTGTTTGTTTATGCAGTTTGTATTTTTTGTTCTCTTG
>NW_006921827.1:4206773-4207357 GCF_000298275.1 Orycteropus afer afer | reverse complement strand
CAGCACACCTGGTCCCCCCCCCTTTTTTTTCCTCCAAATGATTTTGACTTTTGTTCCACATTGTTCTCCCTCTCTATCCAAGATCTCCTACATAGAACCCCTTCCAAGTGGTTGATATTGGTAGGCAGGCACCATCTAGTTCTTCTGGTCTCATAGTTGTATAGGCTGCAGATTGGATGGTGTACTAGTCGCTAGGACTGATTGTATCCATGAATTTTTGGTTTTCTTCATTTTTCTTTGCTCTGGACAAGCTTATTTTAATTTTTATGGTGTATTATTATTATTATTATTATTGCCTACTGAATGGGAGACAGCAACTGTTCCCACACAACCCAATCATGCCTATACCTCCTGCAGCCCCACCCACTGATTGAGGGCCACCACTTGCTTTTGCACCAATTGACCAATGATAGATGGCAATGAATACCAGTTTAATTCACCCTCAACTGTTTTTTATGAATAGCTAACAGAGATCTGTGTACACAATCTCATTCTCTATCACACACACTGTTGTTGTTGTTGTTAAGTGCCGTCGAGTCGTTTCCGACTCATAGCGACCCCATGCACAGCAGAACGAAACACTG
>NW_006921827.1:4200953-4203958 GCF_000298275.1 Orycteropus afer afer | reverse complement strand
GGACTTCACCAGATGGAACACACAGGAATCAGATTGACTACATCTGTGGCAAGAGGCGGTGGAAAAGCTCAATATCTTCAGCCAAAACCAGGCCAGGAACTGATTGTGGAACAGACCATCAATCACACACACTAGGAGACAGGTAATGAGTGCCTAAGTGCTACCAACTAGAAAAAAAGAAGTAGAGTACCCTGCTCACACAAATACATCAAAAAAAAAAAGAGACAAAAAAATAATATTGGGTGAATCACAGCAAACTACAATCATAAATTAAACATAAATACAACAACTTCACATCTCCGAGAAAATTGATCATCCCAGTCCACACAAAGCAGCAAGATAAAGTAACACAAACAAGAGCCAGTATACAGACCCAAAAAACATCTCTGAAGAAGCAGAAGCTTTGGAACTGCCTGGTAAAGAATTCAAAAAAATTATATTTCAGTACCTTCAATGGATTGAGAGATAGCTCAAAGAAAACAATGGCAAAAATAAGGAAAACACAGAAAAATACTCAAGAACAATTTAGGAAAACAATATAAAAGCAAACTGACAAAATATACAAAAAATCAGAAACAATACAAAAGCAAGAAATAAAAAGTCACAAGACTAATAATAGTCAAAGGAGAAGAATCAAACAAATGGAAGACAGAATTAATGAAACTGAAGACAAATATGTCAATACTAATTTAGTAAAGAATCAATCAGAAAAAAAGATCAAAACAAAATGAAGAAAGCCTAAGATTCACGTGGGATACCATGAAGAAGAATAACCTGTGTGGAACTGGCATTCCAGAACAGGAAAAGACAAATAAAGCCACAGAGAAAACTGCCAAAAAATTTATTGGAAGAAAATTTCCCTAATATGATGAAAGATGAAATGATATCCATTCAAGAAGTTCAATGAACCCCAAAAGAAAATCACTGAGACGTATCATAACCAAACTCACCAAAACCAAAGACAAAGAAAGAATCCTGAAAGCAGCACAAGAAAAACAAAAGTTACCTACAACAGGCAACCAATGAGACTAAGCTTGTATTTCTCAGCAGAAACCATGCTGGTGAGAAAGCAATGGAATGATACATATAAAACCTTAAAAGAAAAAATTGCAAACCAAAAATTAAATAAACAAAAAAAAACCTTACTGCCATGGAGGCAATTCTGATTCACCGTGACCTCCACTAGGTTTTCAAGCTGTAAATTTCAATAAAAATCTACAGAAGTAGATTTCCCCATTTCCTTCTGTGGAGTGGCTGGAGGGTTTGAACCACTGACCTTCTGCTTAGCATCCAAATGACTTATCCACTACACCATATATACACAGCAAAATTGTCCCTGAAATATGATGGCAAAATTAGGACATTTCCAAAAACAAAAAACTGCCATCGAGTCAGATCCAACTCATAGTGACCCCTCCTTGGGTTTCCGAGACAGTGTCACTAAGGAAGTAGACTGTCCAATATTCCTTCTGAAAGGACATTTCCAGATGAACAGAAATAAAGAGAATTTGCTAAAACCAGACAAATCTTCCAAGAGATGTTAAAGAGAGTCCTTCAAGACAGAGAACCAACAACAGTAGACAACAACTGATGTTTAATACATATGCCATCATAGCCCAGAAACCAACACACTTATAGAAGTATCCAAATTAAAATTAGCTTACAAGGGCACGAGTAGCTGGACCTGTGGGCTCAGAACCCAGGTCGTCAGGGACATCAAGCCCAACTGGCATAACACACTACACAAAAACGGTGTTTTACATCCTACTTTGGTGAGTAGTGACTGGGGTCTTAAAAGCTTGCAAGCATCCATCTATATACAACAATGGATCTCTCCTTGTCCAGAGTAAAGAAGAATGAAGAAAACCAAAGACACATGGAAACAATTAGTACAAGGAACTAGTAGACCAAGTGATCCTCAGTCTATATGCCCATGAGACCAGAAGAACTAGATGTGGCCCAGCTACCACTATCAAGAACTTGCAGGGATATGAGTGCAGGACATCCTGGATAGAGTCGGGGAACCATTCCTTCTCACTGCCGTCAAGTTGAACCTGACTCAAAGTGACCCCTCCTTGGGTTTCCGAGGCAGTATCACTATGGAGGTAGATTGTCCAACCTTCCTTCTGAGGAGTGGCTGGTGGGTTTGAACCTGGACCAGCCTTCTGCTTAGTGCCTTAGGCACTATGCTACCACAGCTCCTAGTGGGAGACCAATGTGGAACAAAATTCAAAATCATAAAAAAAAAGACCAGGTAGGCTGGTCTGTAGAACCTGGTAAGACCCCTGAGACAATAGTCCCTAATTATCCTTCAGGTCTGGAACTGAACTCACTCCTGTGCTGCCAGCCAAACAACAGAAGGTATATGGGCTGAGCATTTACATCAGGTAGATAAATTTTCTGGAGCAATCAATCGTGGGAGAACAAAAGGGCAGTGTTTGCACCAGGAGACAGCTCAGAGTGGGGCAGAAGTGCATGGAAGGGAAAGTCACAGAAAGAGGTAAGTACTAGGAGGAAGTGGGAAGAGAGCTGTGACACTGTGAAGAAATGCAGTCAATGTCATCAAACAAAATGTGTGAGAACTGCTGTATGGAAAACAAATTTGCTCTGTAAACTTTCATCTAAATCACAACAAAAATTAAAAAATAAAATAAAATTAGCTTACAAGACTATAAACAGCACACCAGACATCAACTGGTAAATGAGGACAACTGTTGTTGTTGTTGTTGTTGTTGTTGTTGTTAAGTGCCGTCGAGTCGTTTCCGACTGATACCGACCCCATGCAAAGCAGAACGAAACACTGACCGATCCCGCGCCAGCCTCACAATCCCTGCTATACTTGATCCCATCATCGCAGCCACCATATCAATCCATCTTGTTGAAGGCCTCCCCCTCTTTCGTCGACCCTCCACCCAACCAAGCATGACATCCTTCTCCAGGGAATGATCCCTTCTTACAACATGACCAAAATAGGTGAGACGAAGTCTGGCCATTCTTGCTTCCAA
>NW_006921827.1:4182363-4197420 GCF_000298275.1 Orycteropus afer afer | reverse complement strand
GGGAGGGTAACAAGGGAAAGTGTTCAGTGCAGATCAGTAAGCACCAGCCCACCCGTGCTTACCTTGCTCCCAGAGACCCGGTCCCTCTCGGGATGGTAGCAAGGGCGCCGTCTGAGCACTAGTGACTGGGTTTTACCCCTTTCTCCTGCTCTTCCGGCCTGCTACTCTGTGCTACGCCCGTGCTTACGTTGCTCCCGGAGACCCGATCCTTCTCAGGAGGGTAACAAGGGAAAGTGTTCAGTGCAGATCAGTGAGTAAGCACCAGCCCGCCTGTGCTTACCTTGCTCCCGGAGACCCATTCCCTCTCGGGAGGGTAACAAGGGAGCCGTCCGAGCACTAGTGACTGGGTTTTATCCCTTTCTCCTGCTCTTCCGGCCTGCTACTCTGTGCTACGCCCGTGCTTACGTTGCTCCCGGAGACCCGGTCCTTCTCAGGAGGGTAACAAGGGAAAGTGTTCAGTGCAGATCAGTGAGTAAGCACCAGCCCGCCCGTGCCCACCTTGCTCCCGGAGACCCGGTCCCTCTCGGGAGGGCAACAAGGGAGCCGTCCAAGCACTAAAGAGGGAATAAATAGCACAGATACAGAGCTTCCAAACAGTAAGGAAGTCAAGACAACTGCGAGATAGAACTAAAAAAAGAAACCAAACTCACTGCCATCGAGTCCACTTCAACTCATAGCAACCCCTCCTTGAGTTTCCAAGGCATTATCTCTATATTAGTAGATTGCCCAATCTTCCTTCCAATGAGTGGCTGGTGGGTTTGAACCACAGCCTAAAGTAGTCAAATGCCTTAGGCACTACTCCACAGATGGTTCTAAAATAGGGAACAAAACCAGAGACTACAGGGTAAGCTCAAAGAAAAAATTATAAAACTTTTAATCAAAATGAAAAAGAGGAGAGACAAAAATATTTAACAAATACTAAAACAATAGCAGTGAAGGAAATAACAAAATTCATAACCAAAATAAGCTCAGCACTGAAAATTATATGGAACAAAGAAATCAGCAACACCATGCTTCCTCTTGCAGTTTTCCCATTTTTTTCTTTAACTAGTCTTTTACTCTTGGTATTTTTCCTCATTCTTACCTCCCCAAATATTGTGGCTATCTTGTTTTCTCTTTTTCTCATTATCTTTCTTTTATCCTCCATTTAATATATTTTGAAAATTTGTCTTCTCATTTATTTTTATTTATTTATTTATTTGTTTTTGTGATGGTTCCTGTTTGCTTATGCAGTTTGAGATTTTTGTTCTCTTGTTTTAATTGTTTTGGTGATTTTTTTGTGTTTTTGTTTGTTTGTTTGTTTTTGTCTGAGTAGGAGATAGCAACCATTCCCATACAACCCAACCTTACCTGCACCTCCTGCAGCCCCACCCACAGAAGGAGGGCCACCACTTGGCGTTTGCACCAACTGACTAATGACAGATGGTGGACAATAGCAGTTCATCTCACCTTCAATGGCTATTTACAAATAACTCACAGAGATCTGTGGACACATGCTCATTCTCTATCACACCCACAAGGAGACAGGTGGTGAGTGCCTCCCTGCTACCAACTAGTGAATAGAGGAGCACAATACCCTGCTCACACAGATATAGCAAACAAAATAAAGAAAAAAAAATCTAGGGTAAATGACACCACCATACAATCAAAAACTCAATATAAATACAACACCACAATGTCTCAGGGACAACAGAGCATCACATACACACACACAAAAAAAAAAGCAAGATAAAGTAATAGAAACAAGGAACCATGATATCAACCCAGAAAATATCCCTGAGGAAGAAGCAGCAATGGAACTCCCTGACAAGGAATTCAAAAGAATTGGGTACCTTCAACAAATTGAGAGATGTATGAAGGAATATACTGACAGGACCAAGAAAAACACTGAAAAAATTAAGGAAAAAACAGACAAAACTCTAGAATAACTCAGGAAAACAATACAAGAACAAATTGAGAAAATAAAAAATCAGAAATTCTATAAAAACAGATAGAAATCTTGATTAATACTAAGATTTCAGAAATAGATAACAAATTGAATGGGCAAAGGAGTAGAATCAAATCAATGAAAGAGAATTTATGAGACTGAAGACAAATACCTCAATACTACTTTGTTATGGCATCAATCACACAAAACAAAAAAACAAAAGGAGAAAGCCTAGGATTCATGTGGGGTACCATAAAGAGTAATAATCTACATGTAATCAGAATTCAAGAACAGGAGGAGACAAATAAAATCACAGAGAAAAGTGTCAAAGACTTGTTGGAAATGGATTTCCCTAACACGATAAAAGATGAAAATAGATCCATTCAAGAAGTTCAACAAACCCCAAACAGGATAGACCCCAAAAGAAAATCACCAAGACATATCATCATTAAACTTACCAAAACCAAAGACAAAGAAAGAATCCTGAAAGCAGCATGGAGAAAATGAAAACTTACCCACAAAGGGCAACCAATAAGATTAAGCTCTGATTTCTCAGCAGAAATCATGCAGGTGAGAAGGCAATGGGATGATATACATGTTGTTGTTGTTCTGTGCTGTCGAGTCAGACCTGACTCATAGTGACCCCTCCTTGGGTTTCCGAGGCAGTATCACTACGGAAGTAGATTGCCCCATCTTCCTTCCAAGGAGTGGCTAGTGGGTTTGAACCACCAGTCTTCTGGTTAGCGGTCAAGTGCCTTAGGCACTATGCTACCAGAGCTCCCGATGATATACACAAAACCCTGAAAGAAGAAATTTCCAACCAAGAATTATGTACCCAGCAAAATCATCCCTCAAATATGAGGGTGAAATTATAGTATCTAAGGCACTTGACTGCTAACCAGAAGGCTGGCGTTCAAACCCACCTGCCACTCCTCAGAAGGAAGGTTGGGCAATCTACTTCCATAGTGATACTGCCTCAGGAACTCAAGGAGGGGTCGCTATGAGTCGGGGTCAACTCGCCAGCACACAACAACAAAATAAGCAGTACTTAAGGGAATTCACTGAAACCAGACCAACCTTACAAGATATGCAAAAGGAAGTCCTTCAGACAGAGAACCAACAACAGCAAAGAACAACACATGATGACACAATTCAGAAACCAAGCCAGTTATAGAAGTATTCAAAGTAAAATGAGCTTACAAAACAGTAAACAGGGAGCCAGAGACATCAATTGGTAGATGAGGGCATCAACAAACCAAAAAGAGGGAATGAACACTGTAGTTACAGAACTTCTAAATGGTGATGAAGTCAAGGTAACTGTGAGATAGAACAGACTGTTTTAAACTTTAGAAAGAAAATAATAAATCACATGGTAACTTCAAAGAAAAATAATAAGCCTTTACATCAAAATAACAAAGAGGACAAGTACAAATATTTTGCAAATACTAAAACAACAGCAAATAAGGAGATGATAACATGATTCATAAACAAAATGAGCTCAGCTCCGAAAATTATACGGAACAAAGAAATCAGCAAACCATGAAAAAACACATAACAAATAACATCAATAAATTCACACATCAATAATTACACTTAATGTCAATGGTTACATGCACCACTCATGAGATGGAGATTTGCACACTGGATAAGAAAACATGATTCATCAACATTTTCTCTAAAAGAGATTCACCTTGGACATAAAGAAAAAAAAAAGACTAAAAATCAAAGATTGGAATAATTACATGTTGATGCTTGTTCACTGGTCACTGTTTGTCTCCAGTAACAAACTGTAAACTCCCAACAGACATGGACTTTGTCTGTATACCACTGCATGGCCAGTGATTGTTAAATTAATCCATTTAACAATAAACCCTCGTTAAATGGATGCATAAGTATGATGCTCAGGATACAAGTATGGCCTGGAAATACTGGAGTGCAGGTGATAAAATACCTATAAAAACAGATAAGCTCATCTTTGGGAAGTATAGAGTTGACAGAGAAGAAGACCTCTGATCAATACCTGAAGAATCCCAACATTTGGAGTTAGAAAAGTTGTTGTTATTGATAGGTGCCACCGAGTCAGCTCTGACTCACAGCAACCCTATGTACAATAAAACACTGCTCAATCCTGTGCCATTCTCACAATTCTTACTATGTTTGAGCCCCATGTTATACCCACTATGTCAATCTATCTCTTTAAGTTCCTTCCTCTTTTCCACTGATCCTCTACCTTACCGACTATGATGTTCTTCTCCAAGGACTGGTCCATTTGTACACTATAACATATACGAAGCACATGAGACAAAGTCTTGCTATCATTTTTAAACAGCATTCTGGCTATACTTCTCCCAACACAGATTGCTTCGTTCTTTTGGCAGTCCATGGCATATTCAATATTCTTTGCCAACACCGTAATTCAAAACATCAATTCTTCTTTGGTCTTCCTTATACACTGTTCAGCTTTTGCATGTATATGTTGTTGTTGTTGTTATTTGCCGTCGAGTCGGCCCCGACTCATAGCGACCCCTCCTTGGGTTTCCAAGGCAGTATCACTACGGAAGTAAGATTGCCCAACCTTCCTTCCGAGGAGTGGCTGGTGGGTTTGAACCGCCAGCCTTCTGGTTAGCAGTCAAGTGCCTTAGGCACTATGCTACCAGAGCTCCTTGCATGTATATGAGGCAACTGAAAACATGATGGCATGGGGCAGGCTCACCTTTGTCCTCAAAGTGACATCTTTGCTTTTTGACACTTTCAAGGGGTCTTTTCAGCAGATTTTCCCAATGCAATACATCATTTGATTTTTTTTAACTGCTGATGTCACAGGCATTGATTGTGGATCCAAGTAAAATGAAATCCTTGACAACTTCAATCTTTTCTCCATTTATCATGATGTTGCTTATTGCTCCAGTTGTGAGGATTCTGGTTTTCTTTATGTTGAAGTATAATCCATACTAAAGTCTTTGATTTTCATCACTAAGTGCTTCAAATTCTCTAAATTTCAGCAAGGTTGTGCTACCTTCATGTCTCAGGTTATTAATGAGTCTTCCTCTAGTCCCAAAACCATTCTTCTTCATATAGCCTAGCTTCTCAGATTATACTCATCATAGAGATGGAATAAGTATGGTGAAAGGATTCAACACTCATGACACCTTTTCTGATTTTAAACTATAGAGTAATCTCTTTTTCTGTCCAAATTACTGCCTCTTGGTCTATGCACAAGTTCTGCGTAAACACAATTAATGTTCCAAAATTCTCATTTTTTACTGTGTTATCCATATTTTATTATGATCCACAGAGTCAAGTGCCTTGGCACAGTCAATAAAATACCAATAAACATCTTTCTGGTATTCTCGGCTTTCAGCCAAGATCCACCTGACATCAGCAGTGATATCCCTCCTTCCACATCCTGAATCAGGCTTGGATTTCTGGCAGTTCCCATTCAATGTAGTGCTGCAACCAATTTTTAATTATGTTCAACAAAATTTTGTGTATGCTATAGTTCAATAATATCCACATTCTGTTTGATCACTTTTCTTTGGAATGGGCACAAACATGGGTCTCTTCCAGTCAATTAGCCAGAAAGCTGTCTTCCAAATTTCTTAGCATGAACAACCAAGGGCTTCCAGTGTTGCATTCATTTGTTGAAACATCTGAATCCTGTCAATTCCTGGGGCCTTTTTCTTTGTGGATTCCTTCATTGCAGCTTGGACTTCTTCCTTCAATTCCATCAGTTTTGATCATATGCTACCTCATGAAATGGATAAATATCAACCAATGCTTTTTGGTACAGTGATTCTGCATATTCCCTCCATCTTGTTTTTGATGCTTCCTGTATCATTATGCTCATAAAATCCTTCAATATGGCAACTCGAGAGTTGAATTTTTTTTTTTTTTTCAATTCTTTCACCTTGAGAAAACACAGGTATTCACAGAAATTACATCAGGAATGATATTCCTCATTCCATGGCATCTTCTGAATCTGGCTTCAATATCTGACAATTCCCTGTGAATGTACTGCTACAACTGTTTTTAAATTATCTTCAACAAAATTTCACTTGGGTGTGATACTAGTATTACAAAAAGGGGAGAAAAAGGCAAAGGAGACTGGGAATGAGATAGCATTTGCACTGAGATCTGAAAGATGAGAATGATCTAGTCAAGAGAAAAGTATTCCAAGTAGGGCAACCTGCATGTGATATTAATATTAGGGAAGTTAGAAGAGAAAACGGCAAAGGAGAATTAGAAAGAGCAGTTAGACAAATCAAAGAGAAGGCAAGGAAGGAGTTTGTTTCAAGAAGTGAATGCTGCCAACGGGTCTAGTAAAATGTAAACAAAAAAAGGATCCTTTGCATTTTGTTTCATGGAGGTAAATGATGACTTTAGTAGTCACCAGTACACCATACATTGTATAATCTCATGACAAATTGCAGAGTAAGTCCAAGGTGAAGAAGTAGAGCCATTATCTACCTAATATTTAAATATTGAAAGGCAACAGAGGGATAAGTAATAGTTAAAGAACTTGGTAATCAAGAAAATGATCTTGAACACTAGGAGATAAAGAAAGTGATACATCTGAATAGCACAAGATTCCAAATAATCAGTGGAGGCAAACTTTCACAATTCTAAAATATGCCAGTCCACACAAGTAAACCGAAAAGTACTTAAAGAGTTGGGCACATTGTGAGCACTCAATAACTTTAGTCGCTGTTGCTTGTTTTATAAACTGCCTCTTCATTAGACTTTTAAGTGTCCCAGTGAGGGCAGGGGCTATGTCTGCTTTATTCACTGCTGCATTTTCAAGACCTAACACAGTGCCTGGTACAAACCAGGTGCTCAATAGATATTTGTGAATGAATCCAGAATTCTGAATACAATCTTAATGCAATAGCCACCTTGCTTGTCTCTCTTCTCCAACACATTGTTTTCTTACTGTGTGATAACTATTTCCCTTAAATACATCAAAAAAAAAAAAAAAAAGTTAACTATTATGAGTACTACTGTCATTATGTCTTGCTTCCCTGCCAGACTAAGTTTCTTGCAAGCCAAACTTATATCCCCTCATGCAATGACATGCTCAGTGTCTGCAGGAAGTAATGTTAAATAATCATGACCCTAGATAAATGGCTTCTTACTAAACAGCTATGCCAGGTAATTCACAAGAGAACCCACCAGTGGACCCCACTCCCGAGTGCTGGGCGGCCGGAGCCGGCGCCGTGGCCGCCACCACGGCAGAGGGCGCCACAGAATCCTCCGTAGGCTGACGCCGACAGCGGTCCCCGCCCCCAGCCCCGCAGTCACCTGCAGCGGCTGCACTCAGGCCTTCGCTCGGCTGACTCCACCGGTAACTTCCAAAGCCCGTCTGCGTTGGCGCCGTCTGCCTCCGTGTTCAGGGTAGCTACCGTTGGCGCCTCGCCTCCTTCCAGCTCCTCCTCCTCGTTCCGGGTCTGACAGTTTGATTTCTCACACGTCCGCGTTACGTGGTCCCCGGGCGTTCGCGCCTCTTTCTGCGACTCCATAGCAGGCGTTCAGGTCCAGAGGTCGCATTGAGGTCTCTCTGCCGGCGGGGGGCGCCAAGCGCCGGAGAAACCGGCCCGTTCTACCCAGCGCTACGCGCGCACGCTACGTACATGGGCGAGAGGTGGGCCGGGGGCGGAGCCGGGGGCGGGGGCGGGTAGGGTGGAGTCCGAAGCTAAAGCTTGAGTTCCCGCCCCGCTGCGGGACACGAACTATCCCGTTGGTCGTTGCCCAATAGTCCATTTCACCTAGAACCAAGAAGTAAAGCTTGAGCCTTGCTGTGTAGCATGCGATCATATGTGACGTCACTGGGACAAGTAAGGGAATTTGCCCCCCAGAAGGACACCAGATAACAAACCTAAATAGGATTCGCTTAATTTCATACCTTAAAAAATGAAAATAAAATGAAATACTGAATCTCCGCCTTAGAATGGCGATTTAAGGAAGGTTGGATTCCCAGCGGGGATCCCACAGTGAGTGTTCGGGTAGTCACTGTAGGAGCTGATTTACTTGACAGTTAACTTGCCAACAAAAGAGAGCCTGTAAGGACTAAAAACCAGATTCACGACTGGTTCGTTTCATTATATAAATATCTTGCTCTAGAAGGACGGAAACTTGTGTTTCTTGGTATTCGCAGCAACAAACACTATTTTGCATTATTAAACCAAACACTTGCTAAATGAATGCAGTTTTTAAAAAATAATTTTGTTTTTGCTAAGAATATACCCAACAAAAACATACACCAATTCAACAGTTTCTACATGTACAATACGATGACACTGATGACATTTTATGAGTTGTGCAACCATTCTTACTCTTCCGAGTTGCTCCCCCAATTAATATAAACACACTGCCCCCTAACTTTCCTTTCTAATCTTTTCAGTTTCTGTTGTCAATTTGATCTCATATACGTAGTTTTCAAAAGAGCGTAATGCGTAATAGTAAAGACATTATTTTAACTACTTCACTACTGTTTAGTTTTAAGAGGACTTCAGACTTAAGATTATTTTAGGGCAATAGTTTCAGGTATTCATCCAGCTTCCATGACACCAAAAAGTCTGCAGCATATAAAAATTTGAAATTCTGTGCTGCATTTTACCCATTTTGATCAGAATTCTACTATAGACTCTTTTGATCGAAATGTTCAGTAATGGTAGCTAGTCTCATGGTAAAGGAGGCAGTTTGTTTAGTGAGCCACATTCCATTTTCTCCTCCTGTTCCTGACTCTGGTGCTCCCTTTGTGGCTCTAGGCAAATAGAGACCAAGTGAATTAAGATAGAAAAGAAGCACTAAAACTATAATTAGGCCAATTAAACGGAATGGTTCATGAAATCATGACCCTAAATTTCTAAACCAAGGAACCAAATCCCATGAGGTATTTGGTTGTACATAAGCAGCCTTAGCAGCTACTCTTTATTCCTGGTAGCAATTACATTAATTATCTGTGCAAATCTACCCTTAATCAATGTGATTTTTCCATCCCTGAACCAAATTTCAGTACTCCATAAGCAGTACTCCCCTTTTTCCCCCTCGTTCCAATGCCTGATAACCACTAATAAACTTTAGTCTCTATGCATTTGCCTTTTCTTCTCTTTTTATGTAAGTGAGGTCATATAATATTTATACTTTTGTGATTATTTCACTAGCATAATGTCTTCAAGATCCATCAATATTGTAGCACTATCAAAATTTCATTTCTTCTACTGGCCAAGTAATATTCAATTGTCTGTATATACCACATTTTGTTTGTCCCTTCATCTATTGATGGGTATTTAGATTGTTTCTGCCTTTTGACTATTGTGAATAGTGCTGCAATGAGCATTGGTGTACAAGTCTCTGAATCTCTGCTTTCAAGCCTGTGAATATTCCTAGGAGTATAATCGTTGGGTCATATGTTCGTACTAAGGAGTTCTGGTGGCACAATGGTTAGGCTCTTGGTTGCTAATTGACAGGTTGGTGTTTGAAACCCACCAGCCACTCTGCAGGAGAAAGAGGAGGCAGTCTGTTTCCATAAAGATTTACAGTCTTAGAAATCCTATAGGGCAGTTCTATTCTGCCCTATCGGGTCACTATGAGTCAGAATTCAATTCCATGGCAATAGGTTTTTGGAAGATGACAGTTCTATTTTTTTTTTTTTTTTTTTTGCTGTACCATTTTGCATTCCCACCAGCAATGGGTAAGTGTTCCAATTTTCCCATATCCTCATCACAATTTGTTATTTTCTGTTTTTTATTTTATCTTAACCATCCTACTAGCAGTAAAATGGTATCTGATTGTGGTTTTGATGCATCTCTTTGGTGGCTAATGATGTTGAGCATCTTTTTATGTGTTTGGTGGCTATCTGAATGTCCTCTTTGATTAAATATCTATTCAAGTCCTTTGCCCATTTTATGACTGGATTGTCTTTTTATTGTTAAATTGTCTAAGTTTTATATGATTTTTGGTTATTAGACTTTTATTAAATACATGATTTCTGAAGATAGACTCCCAGTCTGTAGCTTGTCTTTTCACTTTTTTGGGGAAAGTCTTTTGATGAACAAAATATTTTATTTTTTTATGAAGTCTCATTTATCTATGGTAGCCATCTTTTGCTGTTTATAGTTTTGTTATTACATTAGATAATCCATTGTTAAAAGCTAGGCCCAACAATATTGTCCTTGCACTTAAATGAATAAAATTTTAAAACTATGTAATGTCCCTAGGATCAGATGACAATAGGAGGGCTGGACTCAAGTACAATAGGGTTTTATGGATGAGAAAAATGAAGCCTTGGACAGGTAACTACCTTGCCCAAGCTTTTACAGCTACTAGATAACAGCAATATTGCCCAGCACCTCAGTGTTTTGAAAAGCTAAAATGAAGTCCACATTAAAAGGAACGCGAAATGCTACTTAGCCAAAATGAGTGATGCTTTTCACTTATTAATGTTTAATGTTACTTCTACCAATGTACTACATTGACACAAAGAATTATTCAAACTTAGTTTTCATCAGTCATCTGAGTTAACTTTTCCAATCATAATTACTTGATTCAAGAACTGTGAAGGACTAAATATACAACCAAGTAGATTTACCAGATCTACAGTACTAAAGCAATAGTATAGTTCCTAAAATAGCATAATTCACTATTAGATTTTCAGTCATCTTAAAATCAAGCTGGTGACTAGAGGGGTGTTATTTACAACTGTCCTACTTCTTTTCCTCTGGAAACAGTATCCACTTTTCTTTTGGAATATCCCAAAGTAGTGACAGAAAAAAAAAAAAAAAACTAAAAGACCTTCCACTGATGAATGCAGGTAGGAGAAAGAGCTAGCCACTTATGCCATTTACAACCAGTGGACAAACAACACAGAGATTGTAGGAAGGGGAGGGAATCAGAAAACAAATCTTGCCTGCAGATTGAGGTAGGACCACCAACTCTTTAATGGCCAAAATTACCTTGAGTGACTGCCTTTATCAAAGGCAATTAACAACAACCTTTAAATAAAAGGAGCTGCTCATCTCTAGTTTTCAGAGATGAAATGTGCTGAGTCCCAACTGTGTGGCATGAGAGAGGAGATGAGTCATGATAAACCTGCTTATCCTTGGCTTCTCTATCTTAGACCATACATCAGATAATTGAACCTTTGTTTTTGTTAGGTGCTGTTGAGTCATTTCCAACTCATAGCAACCATATGTACAATAGAACAAAACACTGCCCGGTCCTGCACGATTCTCAGTTACTATGCTGGAGCCCATCGTTGCAGCCACTGTTAAATCCATCTCATTGAGGATCTTTGTATTTTTTGCTGACCCTTTAGTTTACCAAGCATAATGTCCTCCAGGGATTGGTCCCTCCAGATAACATATACAAAATGCGTACAACAAAGTCTTGCCATCCTCACATCTAAGGAACATTCTGGCTGTACTTTCTCCAAGGTAGATTTCTTTGTTCCTCTCGCAGTCCATGGTATACTCATTATTCTTTGCTAACACCATAATTCAAATACATCTGTTCTTCTTTGTCTTCCTTATTCATTGTCTAGCTTTTGCATGCACATGAGGTGATTGAAAATACCATAGCTTGGGTCAGGCGTACCTTAGTCGTCAAAGTGATACCTTTGCTTTTTAACACTTTTAAGAGGTCTTTGGCAGCATATTTACCTAATGTAATACATCATTTGATTTTTTTGTCTGCTGCTTCCATGGGCATTGATTGTGAATCCAAGTAAAATGAAATCCTTAACAACTTCAATTTTATCTCCATTTATCATGACTTTGCTTATTGGCCCTGTGGTGAGGACTTTTGTTTTCTTTATGTTGAAGTGTAATCCATAGTGAAGACTATAGTCTTTGATCTTCATCAGTAAGTGTTTCAAGTCCTCTTCACTTTCATCAAACAAGGTTGTGTCATCTGCATATCACAGGTTGTTAATGAGCCTTCCTCCAATCCTGATGCCATGTTCTTCTCTATATAGTCCAGCTTCTTAGATTATTTGCTCAGTGTACAGAATGAATAAGTATGAGGAAAGGATACACTCCTGAGGCACACCTTTCCTGATTTGAAACCATACAGTATCCCTGAATGAATGTGTTTTGATCTATGTACAGGTTCTGTATTGAGCATAATTCAGTGTTCTGGAATTCACATTCTTCACAATGATATCCATAATTTTTTATGATCCACACAGTTGAATGCTTTTGTATAGTCAATAAAACACAGGTAAACATCCTCTGGTATTCTTTGGGTTTCAGCCAAGATTCATCTGACATTAGCAATAATATCCCTCATTGCACATCCTCTTCTGAATCCGGCCTGAATATCTATCTGGCAGTTCCCTGTTGATGTACTGCTACATGCATTTCTGAATTATCTTCAGCAAAACTTTATTTGTATGTGGTATTAATGAAGCTGTTCTGTAATTTCTGCATTCTGTTTGATCATTTACTCTATCCTTCAAATATATTCAAAGTCCAATCCTTCTCATTTCTCCTACTACATCCACCTTAGCTCAAGCCCCCATCATCTCTGGACTAGATTATTGCCATAGCCACATAGTTGATCTCTCCCTGCTCCATCCTTGTTTCTCTATAGTCTGTTTCCCAGAAATTTAGCCAGAATCAAAAAAACACCCACTCAGGAGGGATACAGCCAGAGTTGGGAGAAAGGAGAGTCATGTTTTCCCCTCTAGAAAGAAGAAAGTTTACCCAAAATCCAGACTTATAAACTCTGACTCTGAGAAGCCTGAGCAAATCTATCACCCACCCAGCCAGCTGCTACTTAGCATAGAATGTTACCAGCCCAGAACAGACAAAGCCAAGATAAAACAGTTTACCAGTGGATGAATGTTGAAAGATAACTGACTGACATGTTAATTTGTTTTGTTTATCCTTCAACCCCAAGTAGATTTACTTATCCCACAACTGGATTGTGCGTCTTTGTCTAAAGGGGTTTTTGGTGATAAAAACTGATTGAAGGCAACCTTAGCAACATGTTTAGGGGGTGGAGAGGCAAAATAAGTATCTCTGAATAAAGGCGAAAAAAAAAAAAAAAAAAAGGCTAGAGTGGAAATTTCTTAGGACTGGGAAAATGACAAAGGGCAATCCTTATCTTACCTGCACCCACCTACCACAGTGTTCCAGGCAGGAGACAGAACCTCTACATTGGGAAAGTAGGGAAGAATTCGTGTGCAACTAGAAGGGTGAACCCTAGACACTATGTTTCCCAGGCAGAGTCTGCTGCTACCACCAGAATACGGGAGACAAGGAAGGCAAGGACAATGTCATCTCATTATAGCCAATGGGGACAGAAGGTATGAGGGGCCCTGATATTTCGCACATTGTAAAACCCTTAGAACCCGGTGTGTTACTGGTGGGGAAAAGGCCTCTGTGTCTGAGATTGAATATGTTGCCAATTAGCAGAATGAAGATTCCTCATTGGTAAACTTTGATTTAAATGAAAAAAAGAGGTGACATTTCTTCTTGTATTAGTTTTCTATAACCACAAATTGAGCAGCTTAAAACAACAGACATTTATTATTTTATAGTCTGTTAGGTCAGAAATCTGAGCTAAAATCTAAATATTGACAAGGCTGCTGCTTTTTGGGAGCTCTAGGGAAAAATCCCCTATGAGGCAGTTCCACTCTATCCTATAGGGTCACGATGAATCGGAATCAACACAATGGGAGTAGGTTTTCAAGGAGCTTTGGTAGCATAATGGTTAAAGTATTCGGCTGTTAACCAGAAGGTCAGTGGTTTGAACCCACCAGCTGCTCTGCGAGAAAAAGATGAGACAATTTGCCATAAAGATTTATAGCCTTGGAAACCCTCTGGTGCAGTTTTATTCTGACCACTGTCCTACAGGGTCTCTATGAATCAAAATTGATTAGATGGCAGTGGGTTAAGTTTGGTTTTAGGAAAGAACCCATTTCCTGGCTCATTCAGGTTTGTTAGCAGAATTAAATTTTTTGTGTTTATAGGACTAAGATCATCATTTCCTTGATGATTATCAGCTGAGGACTATTGCCAGCTTCTGGAGACCACCAATATGCCATGCCTCATTGTCTCCTACCACCATCTTGAAAGCCAACATTTGCTGTCAGTACACTCATAGCTACAGATTTCTTTCACCTCTTCTTTTCATCAACCCTTCTACATTTAAGGACCCTATGATTGCAATGTGCTCACCCCAATAATGCAGAATAATCTCCTCATTTTAAAGTCAAGTAGTTAACAATCTTAATTATATCAGTGAACATAATCCTCTTTTGCTGTATAACCTAATATTTTCACAGGTTTAATACTATGGTGCTGTTATAAATTGAATTATGTCCCCAAAAAATATGTGTTGGAGGTTGCAATCAATGTTATGAGACAAAATGTGTATGAACTGACGAATGGAAAACAAATTTGCTCTTTAAACTTTCACCCAAATCACAATGAAATAGTTTTAGATACATACATACATACATACATACATATGCATGTATTGTAAATTCTAACCCTTATACCTATGGCTATAATTCCATTTGCAAATGGATTTTCCTTATTAGATTAATGAGGCAATCTTGACTGAATCTCTTTTGAGATGTAAAAGGAGCAGATTAAACAAGCAGAGATGGGGGAAGATAGATGGCACACCACATAAACATCACCATGTATCAACACCCTTCCCCGAGAGCTGGCAGAGAGAAACCTTCCCATAGAGCCAGGGAGCTCTGGTGGTGTAGTGCCTAAGCCATTTGATTGCTAACCAGAAGGCTGGCGGTTCAAACCCACCAGCCACTCTTCAGAAGGAAGATTAGACAATCTACTTCCATAGCGATACTGCTTCAGAAACCCAAGAAGGGGTCACTATAAGTTAGGATCAATTTGATGGCAGTGAGTTTGATTTTGGTTTTTAGAGCCAGTGCCCTGAATTCAGACTTCTAGCCTTTGAAACTCTGATGACACAGAGGGTAAGGCATTTGGCTGCTAACCAGAAAGTCGGCAGATCTAAACCCACCATCTGCTCCTCAGGAAGAAGATGAAGCAATCTACTTCCGTAAAGATTTACAGCCTTGGAGACCATGTGAGGGGTGCTATGAGTCAGAACCACCTTGATGACAGAGGGTTTGGTTTTTTTTTTTTTTTTTTTTT
>NW_006921827.1:4180937-4181980 GCF_000298275.1 Orycteropus afer afer | reverse complement strand
TAGAACCGCCAGCCTTCTGGTTAGCAGTCAAGTACCTTAGGCACTACACTACCAGAGCTCCTCTTAGTTTGCAAGGACTACCATAATACTCCTTGGAAGGAAGGTTGGGCAATCCTACTTCCGTAGTGATACTGCCTCAGAAACCCAAGAAGGGGTCGCTGTGAGTCGGGGCCGACTCGACAGCACATAACAACAACAACAACAACACCATAATACAGTTACCACAAATGGGTTACTTTAAAGAACAGAAATTTATTATCTCAGAGTTTTGGAGGCTAGAAGTCTGGGTATAGGCTCTGGGGTGGAAAGTCCTTGCTTGTCGGTAGCCTCGAGCATTCCCTGATGTTTGTTGGCTTTTAGATGGTTCCTCACATGGTTTCTTCCTCTTGAGTGTGTATATTTTTTTCCCTTCTTATAAAACACCACTCAGAAGAGATTTGGTTTAGGACTTACCCTACTCTAGTATGTCCTATTTTCAAACAGGATCTTATTCACAGGTACAGGATTTAGAACTTCAACATAACTTTTTTGGACACAGTTCAATCCATAACGGGCTAAACTCCAACCACACTTGCACAGCTAAGTTTACAGTTGCAAATTCATAGAAACTACATATGAAAAAAGATTAGAACTATATAAAAAACTCATTGCCGTGGAGTCAAATCTGACTCATAGCTTCCCCTCCTTGGGTTTCCGAGGTGGTATCACTGCGGAAGTAGATTGCCCAATCTTCCTTCTGAGGAGTGGCTGGTGGGTTTGAACCACCATCCTTCTGGTTAGCAGTCAAATGCCTTAGGCACTATGCCACTAGAGCTCCTTAGAACTATATTTCCAAAGTTAGTATCAATATTTGTATGTAAATGTTAAGATTACAGGTGTGTGTGTGTGTTTTTCTGTACATCTTATAAATATTCTATACCATAGACAGATGTCTTGTAATTTTTTTTCCCTTTATTTATTTATTTATTTTTATTTGGGTGAAGATTTACAGAGCAAATTCACTTTCCCTACAGCAGTTCACATATACTTTGTCTCATGTCATT
>NW_006921827.1:4177492-4180837 GCF_000298275.1 Orycteropus afer afer | reverse complement strand
ATTAGCTAGACATAAAATCTAATAACGATCTGACTAATGTGAAGTGATATAATGGGAAGATGGTTTCTTTGAATTCCATTCTTTGATTTCTTTGGATTACCTTTCCTTAAGAATGAATTTCTGGTCTTTCTATGAGTTAATAGTAAGCTCAGTGATGATTATATGTAAATGCAAATTCCCTGAGTACATTTGTTATGATTGTGTGGCATAAATTATTCTTAAATGACCCCGTTGATGGTAAACCAAAAACCGAACTCACTGCTGTCGAGTCATTTTCGACTCATAGCAACCACTCTTTGAGTTTCTGAGGTGGTATCTCTACAGAAGTAGATTGCCCAATCTTCCTTCCAAGGACTGACTGGTGGGTTTGAACTACCACCCTTCTGATTAGAGTCAAATGCCTTAGGCACTGCACCACCAGAGCTTCCCAGTTAATGGCAGAGAGGTGAATTTCCCTATCTCTGAACTTTGAAGGCTTTGGACATTGCTGCTCTGCTCTAACTCCAGAAAAGAGATTGATATGCTTTTTCTGAGAGCAGGATCCTCCTCCACAGCCTCATACCTTCCAATACTTCTCCCCCAGATCACCCTTCTTTATTAGTTATGCCATTGGTCTAATGCTTTCTTTAACTTTCTTTCTTACTTTAACTTTGCTGACACCAGCTCAATATAAAAACTTGTTTTTCTGCCTGGATTTCCACAGGGACCTACTCTAATTTTTACAGCTCCCAGCTGTGCAAATTTGGTTTCATGTTTTCTTGAAATTCTAGATTTAATTAAATTGGAATTTGATCATCCCTTCTTTGCACATATACTTTTGATCCTCTAGCCATGTGTGATAGTTGGAGCTGTGTGTCAACTTGGCTGGACCACAATTCTGTGTGGTTTAAGCAATTGTGGTGTGGGTTGTTCCTATGATGGGATCAGATGTATATGTTTTGAGCAGCCAATCCATTGAAAGGGAGTTTCCCTAGGGGTGTGACCTGCTTCCAGTGTATTTATGGACATCCTCTGAAAAGACATTCTTCTGTGAACCGGGATTCTGCTGTGCTGCCTACAACTGTCCATGAGCAAACAATCCACCATTCGGCCTGGAGGTCTTGCATTAGTCATTCATTGGAGTCAACAGCCAGTATACTGCCTGCCAACCTTGAGCTCCTCAGCCCCTGCAGCTGTGTGAGTCAGAAAAAGCCTCCAGCTTGATGTTTCATCCAAGAACTTGGGACTTGCCAGCTTCTATAAGTGTGTGAGCCATTTTCCTAATTTAAATTTATCTTTCTCTATATATATAAGCTTTACTGGTTTTGTTTCTCTAGAGAACTCAGTCTAACACACCATTTTTTTTAAAGCATCTTGTTTACTTAGACTTGCTTGTTTCAGCAATTAGTTTTATAACAAAAAACACTCATTTTGATATTTTGCATTAAATATCTCTCTCACTAAACTTAAAACTCATTGCTATCGAGTTGGTTCCGACTCATAGTGACCCCTCCTTGGGTTTCCGAGATGATATCTCTACAGAAGTAGATTGCCCAGTCTTGGTTCCGAGGAGTGGCTGGTGGGTTTGAACTGCCAGCCTTCTGGTTAGCAGTCAAAATGCCTTAGGTACTACACCACCAGAGCTCCTTAAATATCCCTACTAGGAGTTAACTAAAACTGAAACATCCAACATAGATGACTGACACTTTTTTTAACATACTATTTAAATAAAACATAAATTATTGCTAGAGTTATCAATTTTAGCACAGAAAAGAACCTTAAAGATCTTCTAACACAACATTTCTCCAGCCTGGCTTACACTAGAATCACCTGAAAATCTCCACCCCAGGATAATTAAATTACAGTCATTGAAGGTGGGCACATGCATCCCAAACCTACTGTCATAGAGTCAATTACAACTCAAACAAACCCTTTAGGATAGAGTAGAACTGACCCATAAAGTTTCCAAAGCTATGAAACTTTACAGAAGCAGACTGCCATATTTCTCTCCTATGAGGCAGCTGGTGGCTTCAAACTGCTGACCTTGTGCTGAACATTAAGTTGCTTAGCCACTACACCACCAGGTCTCCTAGCACATTCATTAGTATTCTTTAAAACTTTCCAGGAATTCTAGTGTACAGCTTAGATTGAAAATCACTGATCTAATCTAGAATCCATGCCCCAGGGTTTTGCAAACATTTTCTCTTTTTTTTTAAATGCATTTTATTGAAATATAATTTATTTACAGTGAAATACACAAAACTAAAGTGACATGGGTCAATGCATTTTTTTTTTTTTTTTTGCAATGTTCCCTCCTCCCCTTTGTTGGCAACCAACAAAGAAAGTTTCCCTCCATATATAATTCCTTGACCCTCCACAACAACAAACTAATACTATATTTGTTCTTATGTGATTGACTTATTTCACTCAGCATAATGTCCTCCACGTTCATCCATATTATGTGGTATTTTGCAGACTCTACACTATTCTTTAGTGCTGCATAGCATTCCGGTATGTGTATGGACCATAGTTGGTCATCCACTTTCCACTGATGGGCATGTAGATTGTTCCCACCTTTTTGTTATTGTAAATAGTGCTGTGATGAACATGAGCATGCATGTGTCTGTTCCTATCCTGGCTCTCACCTTTCTAGGATATATACCTAGTAATAGGATTGCTGGGTCAAATGGTATCTCCAATTCCAACTTTCTAAGGAATCACCATATTGCTCTCCATAGTGGTTGTGTCACTTCACAGTCACACAAGCAGTGTATGAGAGTCCCAATCTCTCCACATCCCCACCCACATTTGTTATTTTCTGTCTCATTGAACCTTGCCATCACTGCTGGAGTAAGACGGTATATCTCACGGTTGGTTTGATTTACATCTCTCTGATGGCCAATGATTGTGAGCATCTTTTCATGTGTTAGCTGACCACCTAAATACCCTCCTTGGTGAAGTGTCTATTCATGTCTTCTGACCATTTTTCAATTAGATTGTTAATTCCTTTGGTGTTGAGGCATTGGAGTTTTCCATCAATCTTAGAGATAAGTCCCTTACCGGATATGTAATTATCAGCAAATATGAATTTGTTGCTGTCATTTTTGTCAAGTGCTTTTTCATTGTGTCGATTTCTTTGTTCCATATAATTTTCTTTACTGAGCTCATTTTGTTTATGAATCATGTTATCACTTCCTTCATTGCTATTGTTTTAGTATTTGCTGAATATTTATGTTGGTCCTCTTTTTTGTTTTGATGTGAAGGTTTATCATTTTTCTTTGAGGTTACCCTGTGATTTATAGTTTTCTTCCCAAGTTTAGAACAGTCCGTTCTATCTTGTAGTTGTCTTAACTTCCCTACCATCTA
>NW_006921827.1:4165262-4176402 GCF_000298275.1 Orycteropus afer afer | reverse complement strand
AATTCTTCTAGGGTTTTGTCTGTGTTTTCCTTGGTCTATCTCTCAATCCTTTGAAGATACCTAAATATAATTCTTTTGAATTCCTTATTGGGGAGTTCCAATGCTGCATCTTCCTCAGGGATGTGTTTTGGGTCTGTATCCTGGTCCTTTGTTTCTCCTGCTTTATCTTGCTTCTTTGTGTGGACTGTGATACTCTGCTGTCTCCGAGGCATTGTGATGTTTTTGTGTTTATATTTAATTGGTGATTATATGTTGGAGTGACTTGCCCACAATTTTCATTGTCTTTGTTTTGTTTGTATATTATCTATGCAGGCAGGGTACTCTACTGTGCTCCTCTATTCACTAGTTGACAGCACTTATACACTCATCACCTGTCTCCTTTCCTTTGTCAACCTCTCATACGTCTTTTCAAACCCTGGCAAATAGAGCCTGTTCTTAAGTCCTGTTTTCATTCAGGTTTTTCCACTAGTTGGTGCTTTATGTACTTCTGTATAGCCCCTTTCAAAGCTCAGGGTTCCAGGATTATCTTCTGTATCTCTGTCAACTGGTTTTTTGTTTCTTTGTTAAAGAGGGTCTGTGTTGCTTGTCTGCCTATTCCTCCATCTTACCAGAAGTCCTTGCAAACAGTTTGCTCTTAACTACTAATCTACTAATTGAGCTTCATGTCCCCTGTGACCATACTCCCAAGCCCATGGGTCTAACTACTCATTCCCTCAGGGTATCTGGCTATGGCCAAGAAGGCACCACAACCTTTCCCCTTGTTAGCACTACTCTAAACCCACACATTCTTACAGCATCTTCAAATGCATATGTAGTTGAATTGAAGTTTGGCAGTTTGAACCCACCCACCCACATCACAGAAGAAAAGCCTGGTTATCTGCTTTTATAAAGATTAGAGTCAAGAATGCCCTACAGAGCATTTCCACTCTATGACATTTGGGGTCACCATTACTTGGAATCAATTCAACAGCAATGGGTAGTAGTAGAAATCTATCCACCAGCCACTCCTTGGAAGGAAGATGGGGCAATCTACTTCCGTAGTGTTACTGCCTCGGATACCCAAGGAGGGGTCACTATGAGTCAGGTCCAACTCGATGGCACAAAAACAACAACAACAAAATCTGCTTTTACACATGAGAAAATTGAGCCCCGTAGAAACTAAGAAGACTCAGAAAATTCAAGCTTACTTATATCAAACCTGATGGCTTTTCATCTGCACAGGTTGTTCTCAGTCTTTCAGAGTGACTAGAAGCTTCTGTGGAACATGCATAATTATTTGATAAAGTGCTAGGTTCCACCTCAAACCTAATGTCACTCCCTAGGTGATCCAGATAAGCAACAAAGTTGAGAACCACTGCTAACCACCTAAAGTAATAAGATTTTTTTTCTCATTAAAAAAAAGGATATAATTGAAATTTCTCTCCTTTTCAATATTTTTAAGTTGATTTGTCTTTCTTTTGTTAGTTTTTAATGTGCCAAAATCCTCTTTTGGAGTGAGCTCCATTCCAGACCTGGGGTAACTAGGGGCCATAGTCATGGGGGTTTCACAAGGCTTTATCAGATCAGTAAACCTGGTCTTTTTTTTTTTTTTTTTTAGTTTGCTTCCACATTGTTCTCCAACTCTTATCAAGGATCTCCTGCACTGATCCCTTTCTAAGTGGTTGGCAGTGGTAGCCAAGCATCTCCAGTTCTTCTGGTCTCACGGTCATATAGGCTGAAAGTCACATGCTCTGCTAGTCCCTTGGACTACTTGTTTCAGTGTGTCTTTAGTTTTCTTCATTCTTCTTTGCTCTGGATGAGGAGAGACCCATCACTGCATCTAGATGGCTGCTTGTAAGTTTTTAAGATCCCGGTCGCCACCCCCCAAAGTAGCGTGTAGAACAATGTTTTTGTGTAGGATGTTATGCCAATTGAGCTTCATGTCCCCTGTGACCATACTCCCAAGCCCATGGGTCTAACTACTCATTCCCTCAGGGTATCTGGCTATGGCCAAGAAGGCACCACAACCTTTCCCCTTGTTAGCACTACTCTAAACCCACACATTCTTACAGCATCTTCAAATGCATATGTAGAAACATCATCTGCCAACCCTATACATAATCCTGGGAACACTCCCCCTTGCATGGACATACCTGATAATTCCACCTGTTCACCCATCAATCCACCCATAGATCAATGCTTGCCATCACTGACAAGCAGTACTATACATGCAAAAGGGTTCATCTTTGTTGTCTGTACCTCCCGTGTACCTCTGTACGTCTTCTTGTTCCTCAGTGCCACCATGTTGATCACTCTTTTGGTACATTGCCCTTCCCTTCACCAAAATCTGGTGGCATAGTGATTGAAAATTGAAAATCACTGTGCCACCAGAGCTCCCAATTGAAAATTAGTGATTGTTTTTTCAATGTCTTTAAAGAATGTTTATGGAATCTAGATTCGGATTGCATTGGATGTATAGATTGCTTTGGGTAGTGTGGTAGTTACATTTATGTCTCTCCTTGGCTGGGCCTGGTTGCGTGGCTGGGCAGTTGGATACAGTATTCCCCATGATGAGACTGTTAATCAACTCCATGGTGGAATCTACCATGAGCAACTGAGTAGCTGTCTTAGGGATGTGATCTTCTTCCTGTACATAAGGATAATCTTTGGGGAATGGTCTCCAGCTTATGGCATGCTTGAACCCTGCATGTAGCCATGTCATTGTTCAGCAGCCCGCGATGATCTGCTGACCTTGGGACTTTCAGTGGACATGAATTAATGGCCTGCCATGTGGTTTGGTAACATCGGGACTATGCCTTTTTACTTGTCTACCTTTGGCTTGTTGGTCTCAGCAGCCAGCAGCTGTCTGAGTGAAGAAAAGCCTCTAGCTCCAGTGGGCAGGGAACAGGAGGCAGAACTGAAGCCCAAGGTTGAGGGGCTTTCACCCAGCCCCTAGAGCCTGGCGCTTTGAACTCAGACTTAAAGCCTCCAAACTGTAAGAGAATAAACTCCTGTTTGTTCAGCCATCCCATTTGTAGTATATTGTTGTCAGAGTGGCACTAAGTAACTGAAACAGGTAGTATTGACATTTTCACAATGTTCAGTCTTCCTATCCACAAGCATAGTATGTTCTTTCATTTTTCTTTGTACAGGTCTTTTGTATCCCTAGTGAGATTTATTCTCAAGTATTTTATTTCTTTGGTAGCTTTTGTAAATCAGATGGGGCAATCTACTTCCATAGTGATACTGCCTCAGAAACCCAAGGAGGGGTTGTTGTGAGTCGGATCCGACTTGACAACACATAACAACAACATTGTAAATCATATTGATATCCTCATTTCCTTTTCAGCAATCTCTTTGCTGATATAGAGGAATCCAACTGATTTTTGGATGTTGACCTTGTATCCTGCCACTATACTAAATTTCTCAATTAGTTCCAGTAGTTTTCTTGCTAAGTCTCTTGGGTTTTCTATGTAGAGGATCATATCATCTGCAAATAGGGATAGTTTCTCTTCATCCTTACCAATTTGGATGACTTTGATTGCCCCTTCTTGCCCTGTAGCCCTGGCTAGGACTTCCAATACAATGTCGAATGGAAGTGGTAATAGTGGGCATCCTTGTCTGGTTCCCAATCACACACAAGGGAAATAGTTTCAGTCTCTCTCCATTGAGAACAATGTTGGCTGTTGGTTTTGTGTATATGCCCTTTACTGTGTTGAAGAATTTCATTTCCATTCCAATTTTGCTGGAAGTTTTTATCAGGAAGGGGTGTTTGAGTTTATTAGTTGCCTTTTCTGCATCAGTTGATAAATATCATGTGGTTCTTTTCCTTTATGTTACTTATGTGATGGATTACGTTAATTGTTTTTCTAATATTGAACCATCCTTGCATACCTGGTATGCACCCAACTTTGTCATAATGTATTTTTTTTTTTTATAAGTTGTTGGAGTCTATTGGCTAGGATTTTGTTGAAGATTTTTGCATCTATATTCATGAGGGATACTGGTCTATAGTTTTCCTTTTTAGTAATGTCTTTGCCTGCTTTGGGTATCAAAGTTATGCTTGCTTCATAAAATGAATTTGGGAGGATTCCATCCTTTTCTATGTTCTTTAATTGTTTGAGTAGGATTGGTGTCAGTTCTCTGAACATTTGGTAGCATTCTCCAGTGAAACCATTTGGGCCAGGAAATTTTTTTTTGTTGCTATTTTTGTTTTATGACCTGTTCAATTTCTTCTTTTGTTAGAGGTCTATTCAAATTTTCTACCTCAGTCTGGGTTAGTTTAGGTATGTAGTATGTTTCTAGAAATCTGTCCATTTTGTCTAGATTTTCAAATTTGTTGCAGTACAGTTCTTTATAGTATTCTGATATTATCCTTTTTATTTCAGTTGGTTCTGTTCAATTCATTTTTCCTTTGAGTTATAGGTATTTGCTCCCTCTTTTCCTTTATTAAATTTGCTGGTAGTTTGTCAATTGTATTAATCTTTTCAAAAAACCAACTTCTAGTGTTGTTGATTGTTTCTGTTTCATTTATTTCTGCTCAAATATTCTTTCTTTCTTTCTTCTAGTCACTGCAGGATTCTTTTGCTGTTCTTTTTCTAATTGTTAGAGATGTTGGATTAAGGTGTTGATTTTGGCTTTTTCTTCTTTTTCGATATGTGCATTTATTGCTGTAAATTGCCTTCTGATCACTGTTTTTGCTGTGTCCCAAAGATTTTTTATATGTTGTGTTTTCATTCTCATTTGATTCGAAGAATTTTTTTAATTTCCATTTTTATTTCTTCTGTTACCCAGTCAGTTTTAAAGAGGGTGTTATTCAGTTTCCATGTGTTTGCTCTTTTCCCTTTGATCTTCCTATTGTTGATTTCTAATTTTTAACATTGTGATCTGAGAACATGTTTTGCAGTATTTCAATGTTTTTAAAGTTATTGAGTCTTGTTTTGTGTCCTAACATATAGTCTATCCTGGAGAATGTTCCATGGGCACTGGAAAAGAATGTATATTGTGCTGTTGTTGGATGAAATGCTCTGTAGATTCTATAAGGTCAAGTTGCTGGATTGCATTGTTTAGTTCTTCTGCATCTTTGTTGAGTTTCTTTCCAGTTGTTCTATCTTTCATTGAAAGTGGTATATTAAAGTCACCTACTATTACTGTGGAGTCATCTTTTTGTCCTTTCAATTCTGTTAAAGTCTGACTTATATATTTTGTGGCTCTTTTACTGGGTATGTAGATAATTATTATGGTTATGTCCTCTTGTTTAACTGATCCTTTAATCATTATATAAAGTCCTTCCTTATCTTTTATGGTAGTTTTTGTCTTAAAATCTACTTTACCAGAATTTAATATTGCCATTCTTGCTCTTTTTTGATTGCCTGTTGCTTGATATATCTTTTTCCAACTTTTGATTTTCAGTCTATTTTTGTCTTTTTTTCTAAGGTGTGTCTCTTGTAGACAGCATATGGATGTTTTCTTATCTGGTCTGAAACTCTCTGTCCCTTGAGTGGTGCATTTAATTCATTTACATTCAGTGTAATTATTGACAAGTATGAATTTCTTCCTGTCATTTGTTTTTGTCATTTGCATTGTTTGTTGCTGATTTTTTGTTCCAAATAATTTTTGGTGCTGAGCTAATTTTGTTTATGAACTGTGTTATCATTTCCTTCATTGCTATTGTTTTAGTGTTTGTTAAATATTTGTTCTTATCCTCATTTTTTATTTTGATGGAAGGTTTATTATTTTTCTTTGAGGTTACCCTGTGATTTATAATTTTCTTCATAAGTGTAGAACAGTCCATTCTATATCACAATTATCTTGACTTCCACACCATTTAGAAGTTCTGAAACTACACTATTTTTTTTTTCTCTTTTTGGTTTGTGGTTGTCCTCATTTGCAGATTGATGTCTCTCATTGCCTGTTTATAGTCTTGTAAGCTTATTTTACTTTGGGTACTTCCATAACTGGGTTGGTTTCAGGGTTATGTTATCATGTGTGTTAATGCTCAGTTGTGGTTGGCTGTTGTTAGTTCTCTATACAAAGGACTCCCTTTAGCATCTTTTATAAAGTTGGTCTGTTGTTGTTGTGTGCCATCGAGTCGGCCCCGACTCATAGTGACCCCTCCTTGGGTTTCCGAGGCAGTATCACTACGGAAGTAGGATTGCCCAACCTTCCTTCCGAGGAGTGGCTGGTGGGTTTGAACCGCCAGCCTTCTGGTTAGCAGTCAAGTGCTTTAGCCACTATGCTACCAGAGCTCTAGTTTTATGAAATTCCCTTAATTTCTGTTTATTTGGAAATGTACTAATTTTACCTTCATATTTGAGGGACAATTTATCCAGGTATGTAATTCTTGGTTGGAAATTTTTTTTTTTCTTCAGGTCTTTATGTATATCATATCATTGCCTTCTCACCTGCATGGTTTCTGCTGAGAAATCAGAACTTTATTGGTTCCCTTTTGTAGGTATATTTTCATTTTTCCCATGCTGCTTTCAGGATTCTTTCTTTGTCTTTTATATTGGTGAGTTTGATAATGATATGTCTTGGTGATTTTCTTTTCAGATCTATCCTGTTTGGGGTTGTTGAACTTCTTGAATGGATAAATTCTCATTTTTCTTCATATCAGGGAAATTCTCTTCCAACAAATCTTCAACAATTTTCTCTGTGGTTTTATTTGTCCTTTTCCATTCTGGAATTCTGATAACAGGTAAGTTATTCCCCTTTATGGTATCCCTTATGAATCTTAGGCTTTCTTCATTTTGTTTTGATCTTTTTTCTGATTTATCCCTTACCAAAGTAGTATTAAGGTATTTCTCTTCAATCTTACTAATCCTTTTTCCATTGATTCAATTCTATTCCTTTGCCTGTTCAATGTGTTACCTATTTTTGAAATTTTAGTATTAATCTTCTGGATTTCTATCTGTAGCTTTAGTATCATTTCTTATTTTTAATTTATTCTGTCATTTTATTCTCTTATTGTCTTTCCAAATTGTTCTAGGGTTTTGTCTTTGTTTTCCTTAGTTTTGTCAGTGTTTTTCTTGATCTGTCTCTCAATCCATTGACAGTACCTAAATATAATTATTTTTAATTCTTTATGAGGGAGTTACATTGCTGCTTCTTCCTCAAGGATATTTTCTGGATCTGTATCCTGGTCCCTTGTTTCCACTACTTTATCTTGCTTATATGTGTGGATTGTGCTGGTCTGTTCTTTCTGAGACATTGTGGCATCATTGTATTTATATTTAATTGGTGATTGTATGTTGATGTGATTCACCCAAGATTTTTTTTTCTTTGTTTTGTTTTGAAACATCTGAGCAAACAGGGTACTGTGCTCCTCTATTCACTTGTTGCAGCACTTAGGCACTCACCACCTGTCTCCTGGTGGGTGTGATAGAGAATAATAGAGGGTGCACAGATCTCTGTTAGGTGTTCATGAAGAGTAGGTAAGGGTGAGTTGGGCTCATATTGACTGTTGTTATCAATGGCTAGTTGGTGCAGAAGTGTGTGGTGGCTTTTATTCAGTATGTGGGGCTGCAGGAGGTGTGAGTATGGTTGGGTCATATGGGCACAGTTGCTGTCACCCACTCAGACAAAAACAACAAAAACACTAAAAATGTAAAAATAAGAGGACAAAATATATACACCAAAAACACACAGGAACAATCTCCAAAAAGGAAAAAAAGAAAAAGCAATAAATTAGAAGAACTATTTAAAGAAATACTTTAAAAAGACAAAAGAAATATAAATGGGGGGGGGTATTCCTGATATCTGAAGAGGGGTGAATAAGAGAAAAGATCTTGAGTAAAAGAATAATAAAGAAGAAAATGAGAAAAATGCAGAGAAACAAGGAATGGGAAGAATCAAATGAAAGGGAAAAAAAAAATGGGAACCAGGAAAAGGAAAGAGAAATAAAAACAAAAACTGGAACAGAGGAAAGGAATAAGAAAGAATAAAAACAAAAAGGAAGAAAAAATATTAAAAGCAGACAGAAAAAAAATGAGGGAGGTGGGAGGTGGGTAGGGCAAGGTACCCAGCCTCCATCAGAGCACACAGACTGGGATAGAATTCCTTCCAGTGCAGGAGGTGGGTGGAGGTGGAGGATGGCCACACCTCCATTCACCAAGAGGGTGTAGGGTATAAGAGTAACAAGATTATTGCACCTTTCCAGTCATCAGCCTCCGGTGTGGTTGCCTGTGTTGTGCTTGGCAAATGGAGCCTATTCTTAGGTTGCTGGAGTCTGAACACTGCTACTTTATATATTCAAAATGAGCACAATGCTTGTAAATATTCAAAATGGCTCCACCCTCCAGACACCCAAAAGTCCACAGCTCAGTTTGTCTCCTTTTTGTTGTTTCCCTTTTTAGTCACCAGTGCAGTTCTCCATGCAGCCTTTGGTGAGCAGGGCCAATTTTTCGGTTACTCTAGACCAGGGGGCTGTTGTTCAAACAGAACAAGTGGATACTACATGGTTTAAAATCAGGAAGGGAATGTATCAGGATTGTATCTTTTCACCATACTTATTCAATCTGTATGCTGAGCAAATAATCTGAGAATCTGGATGATATGAAGAAGAGCATCTCATCACTATTGAAGGAAGACTCATTAACAACCTGCGATATGCCTTTGACACAACTTTGCTTGCTGAAAGTGAAGATGACTTGAAGCACTTACTGATGAAGATTAAAGACTACCATCTGCAATATGGATTACATTTCAACATAAAGAAAATGAAAATCCTCACAACTGGACCAATAAGCAGCAGCATGATAAATAGAGAAAAGATTGAAGTTATCAAAGATTTCATATTACTTGGTTCCATAATCAACACCAATGGAAGCAGCAGTCAAGAAATCAGACAACTTATTGCACTGGGCAAATCTGCTGCAAAAGACCTCTTTCAAGTGCTGAGGAGCAGACTTCCGGTAAAATGGTAGAATAGGCAAACAAGCTACATAGACCCTCTTCAATAAAGTGCTGAGGAGGAAAGGTGTCTCCTTGAAGACTTAAAAAAAAAAAAAAAAAAAAAGGAGCTCTGGTGGCATAGTGGCTAGGGCATTTGACTGCTAACCAGAAGGCTGGCGGTTCAAACCCACCAACCCCTCCTCGGAAGGAAGATGGGGCAATCTACTTGCATAGTGATACTGCCTTGGAAGCCCGTGGAGGGATCCCTATCCCAACCCATGGTATTTTCAATCTCCTTATATGCATGTGAAAGCTGGACAATGAATAACAAAGACTGAAGAAGAGTTGATGCTTTTGAGTTGTGATATTGGTGAAGATTACTGAAATTACCATGGACTGCCAGAAGAATGAACAAATCTGTCCTGCAAGAAGTATAGTCAAAATGCTCCTTGGAAATAAGAATCACCAGACTTTGTCTCACCTACTTTGGTCATGTTGTCAGAAGGGACCATTCCCTGGAGAAAGATATCATGTGTAGTAAAGTGGAGGGTCAGTGAAAAAAAGAGGAAGGCCCTCAGTGAGATAGATTGACACAATGGCTGCAACAGTGGGTTTGGGTATAGCAAGAATTGTGAGGCTGGCCCAGGACTAAGCAGTGTTTCATTCTATTGTACATGGGGTCACTACGAATCAGAGTAGACTCAATGGCACCTAACAACAACAGCCCAGTTCTTAACACCACTTGTAAATATTCAAATGGACAATGCCATCAAGGTAGCTGACAGTCCTCAGCTCCGTTTGTCCTTTATTCACTGTTTTCAATCAGTTTCTTCTGTTTGGTATTAATCCACTTCTGTATCCTTCCTTTCAAAGCTCAGGGATCCAGGATTATCTTCTGTATCTGTATTAATTGGTTTCTTTTTTCTTTGTTGAAGAAGGTCTGTGTAGGTTGTCTGTCTATTCCACCATCTTTTTTTGTTGGAATCAATGAGAGATACTGGTATCATCAGTTGAGATAGGGAAGACTGGGATAATGAATGTGTTTGGGGAAAACCAGTAAACCAGTTTTGAAGAGTAGACTCCAACTCATGGTGACCCCATATGTCATGGTAGAACTACGCTTTACAGGATTTTCAGAAGTAGATTGCCAAGCTTGCCTTCTGGGTGAACACAAACCTCCAATCTTTCAGTTAGTAGCTGAGCACATTACCTGTTTATACTACCCAAAACTCTGTTTGTGGGTGGTGGCGTTGTGTTGAGTCGATTCCAATTCATAGTGACCCTATATGACAGAGTACGACTGCCTCATAGAGTGTCCTAGGCTGTAATCTTTATGTGAGCAGATCATCAACTCTTTTCTCCCTTGGAACAACTGGTGGGTTTGAACTGCCAACTCTTCAGAAAGCAGCCAAGCACTTAACCATTGCTTTACTAGGGCTCCTACATTTGAGGATAAATCAAGAAATGAAACCCACTGCTATAGAGTCAATTCCAATCCATTGCAACCCTATAGAACAGAGTAAAACTGTCCCGTAGGATTTCCAGGTTTGTAAGCTTTACAGAAACAAACTGCCACATCTTTCTCCCATGGAACAGTTTGTGGGTTCAAACCATTGAACTATCAGTTAGCCACCGAGCACTTAATTGCTGCACTTCCAGGGTTCCTTTGTTTGGGGATCAGGGTGGTAAAATAGAATACCGAGAGTTCTGTTTTGTAAATGCTACATTTAAAATACCCATGTTTAAATTATAAGGAGATAGCAAAGTTCCTGAGTGGCACAAACTGTTTCTACTCAACTGGTAATGACAGACTGGCAGTTGGAACCCACCCAGTGGCACCATGGATGAAAAGTCCTGGCATTCTACTGCTGTAAAGATTGTAGCCAAGAAAACCCTATGGAACATTTCAACTGTGTAACACTTGGAGTCACCATGAATCAGAATCTCTTCAATGGTGCAAAACAACAATATAAATTATGCAGTTAGATATGAGTTTAGAATATCAGGGACAGATCAGAGATGGAAATACAGATCTGTAATTAATATAGATATTATTAAATGTGTCCTTTAATTTAAAAATAAAACAGGGATTCACTGCAAAACACCACAAAGCATGGATTAACTTGGAGGACATTATGCTGAGTGAAATAGGTCAATCGCAGGAGGACAAATATAGTATTAGTTCGTTATTGTAAAAAGTCAAGAAAAGGTTAATATATGGAAGGAAACTTTGTTGGTTACCAGGGGTGGGAAGGGAGGGGAGGGAACA
>NW_006921827.1:4156601-4164592 GCF_000298275.1 Orycteropus afer afer | reverse complement strand
CTTGACTGCCAACCAAAAGGCTGGCGGTTCAAACCCACCAGCCACTCCTCGGAAGGAAGGTTGGGCAATCCTACTTCCATAGTGATACTGTCTCGGAAACCCAAGGAGGGGTCGCTATGAGTTGGGGTCGACTTGACAGCACATAACAACAACAACAACATCCTGTAAATATGAACATGATGTAGCCGTTCCACTAACATACCCCTTTGAACAATCTGAAATAGAGCAGCATTATACTGAATCTCATGCTATAGCAGATGGCACTGTAGCAAACCCCTGCTGTTACTTCAGAAATTATAACTTACACTTAGCACTTATAATTTTTAAAGTCCTTTTACCAACATTCTTTCATTTTGTTTTATAATCTTGCAAGGTAATAACATAGTACTATCTCCATTTGACAGATGAGGAAAAACAGCACCCTTTAAAAAAATGAAGTGACTTGTCTAAAGTAACCAGGCTATTTGAAGCAACAAGACTTATGCTTTGAAGCCAGATTTTGTAACTCCTGGCGTATTTCTCTTGCTATGAAACCATTTGCTGAAGTGGTACAAGTCAATAGGAGAAGAAACAATTGTAAACATCCATTGATAATCAGAACATGGAATGAATGAAGTATTAATCTAGGAAATTGGAAGTTGTCAAAAATGAAATGCAACACATGAAGATTGATATCCTAGGCATTAGTGAGCTGAAATGGACTGGTTTTGGCCATTTTGAATCAGATAGCCATGATCTACTATGCCGGGAATGACAAATTGAAGAGGAATGGCATGGCATTCATCATCACAAACGATATTTCAAGATCTATCCTGAAGTACAATGTTGTCAGTGATAGAATAATATCCATATGCCTACAAGGAAAACCAGTTAATACTACTATTATTCAAATTTACACACCAATCACCAAAGCCAAAGATGAGGAAAGTGAAGATTTTTATCAAGTTCTGCAGTCTGAAATTGACCAAACATGCAATCAAGATGTGCTAATTATCGCTGGTGACTGGAATGCAAAAGTTGGAAGCAAAGAAGAATCATCGGTAGTTGGAAAACTTGGCCTTGGAGATAGAAATAATGCTAGAGATTGCATGATAGAATTTTCAAGACCAATGACTTATTCATCACAAACACCTTTTTCCAACAACACAAATGGCAGCTATACCTGTGGCCTTCACCAGATGGAGTACACAGGAATCAGATTGACTACATCTGTGGCAAGAGGTGATGGAGAAGCTCAATATCTTTGGCCAAAACAGGGCCAGAAGCTGATTGTGGAACAGACCATCAACTGTTCATTTGCAAGTTCAAGTTGAAGTTGAAGACAATTAGAGGAACTCCACCAGAGCCAAAATATGACCTTGATTATATCCCTCCTGAATTTAGACACCATTTAAAGAATAGACTTGATCCATTAAACACCAATGACCAAAAACCAGGGGAGTTGTGGGATGACACCAAAAACATCATCCATGAAACCGAGTAGTTGAACCTGTGGGCTTGGGACCATAGTCGCAGGGGACATCAAGCTCAATTGGCATAACATACTACACAAAACATTGTTCCATCTCCTACTTTGGTGAGTAGCGACTGAGATCTTAAAAGCTTGCAAGCTGCCATCTAGATGCAACGATGGGTCTCTCCTTGTCCAGAGCAAAGAAGAATGAAGAAAACCAAAAATTCATGGAAACAATCAGTCCTAGCGACTGGTACACCACTCTATCTGCAGCCTATATGACTGTGAGACCAGAAGAACTATATGGTGCCCAGTTACCAATGTCAACCACTTGGAATGGGATCTATGTAGGAGATCCTGGATAGAGAGGGAGAACAACAACAACAAAAAAAATCATCCATGAAGAAAGCAAAAGGTCATTTAAAAGACAGAAAAGGAAGGAAAGACCAAAATGGATATCAGAATAGACTTTGAAACTTGCCCTTGAACAGAGAGTAGCTAAAGCGAATGGAAGAAATGACAAGATAAAGAGCTAAACAGAAGATTTCAAAGAGCAACTAGAGAAGACAAAGTCAATTATTATGATGAAATGTGCGAAGACATGGGCTTGGAAACCCAAAAGGGAAGAACACACTTGATATTTCTCAAGCTGAAAGAACTGAAGAGGAAATTTAAGCCTCGAGTTGCAATGTTGAAAGACTCTATGGGCAATTATATTGAATGATGCAGGAAACATCAAAAGAAGATGGAGGGAATACACAGAGTCACTCTACCAAAAAGAATTGGTCGATGGTCATCCATTTCAGGAGGTGTCATAAGACCAATAACCAATGGTATTGAAAAAAGAAGTCAAAGCGCACTGAAGGAAGTGGTGAAAAACAAGGCTCCAGGAACTAACGGGATACCCATTGAGGTGTTTCAACAAACGGATGCTGCACAAGACGCACTCACTTGGCTATACCAAGAGATTTGGAAGACAACTACCTGGCCAACTGACTGTAAAAGATCCATATTTGTACCCATTCCAAAAAAAAAAGGTGATCCCACAGAATGTGGAAATTATTGAAGAATATCATTAATACCACACACAAGTAAAATCTTAAACTGAAGATAATTCAAAAACAGTTACAGCAGTATATTGACAAGAGACCTTACAGAAATCCAAGCTGCATTCAGAAGAGGGTGTGGAACAAGGCATATCAATGTTTATGTCAGATGGATCTTAGCTCAAAGCAAAGAATACCTGCAAGATGTTTACTTTGTTTATTGACTATGCAAAGGCATTCGATTGTGTGGATCATAACAAATTATGGATAACATTGAGAAGAATGGAAATTCCAGAACACTTAATTGTGCTCTGAAGAACTTGTACACAGACCAGAGGCTGCTGGTCAAACAGAACAAGGGGACACTCCATGGTTTGAAATCAAGAAGGGCATGAGTCAGGGATGTATCCTTTCACCATACTTATTCAATATGTATGCTGAACAAATAATCCAAGAATCTGGACTACATGAAGAACAGCGTGGCATTAGGATTGGAGGAAGACCCATTAACAACCTGCATTATGCAGAAGACACAACTTTGCTCACTGAAAGTGAGGATGACTTGAAACGCTTACTGATGAAGACTGAAGACTACACTGTGCAGTATGGATTATACTTCAATATAAAGAAAACAAAAATCCTCACAACACAACCAATAAGCAGCTTCATGATAAATGGAGAAAAGACTGAAGTTGTCAAAGTCTTCATATTACTTGGTTCTACAGTCAACACCAAGGGAAGCAGCAGTCAGGATATCAGATGTCATATAGCACTGGGAAAATCTGCTGCAAAGGACCTCTTTCAAGTGCTGAAGAGCAAAGATGTCTCCTTGAGGTCTAAGGTACCCCTGACACAAGCCATTGTATTTTCAATTGCTTCATATGCATGTGAGAGCTGGACAATGAAAAAGGAACACCAGAGAAGAGTCGAAGCTTTTGAGTTGTGGTGTTGGTGAAGAATGCTGAAAGTACCATGGACTGCTAAAAGAACTAACAAATCTGTCCTGGAGGAAGTGCACCCGAAACACTCCTTGGAAGCGAGAATGGCCAGACTTCGTCTCACCTACTTTAGTCACATTGTAAGAAGGGACCATTCCCTGGAGAAGGATATCATGGAGGGACAAAGAAAAAGTGGAAGGCCCTCAATGACACAGACTGACACAGTGGCTGCAACAATGGGCTCGGGTATAGCAAGGTTTGAGGGGCTGGCACAGGACAGGGCAGTATTTCATTCTGCTGTATATGAGGTCACTATGAGTCGGAGATGACTCAATGGCAACTAACAACAAAACAATTAATTTTAGCCCTAGGCGTATAGTCATGGTCTTAAATGACTTTTGACTTGCCCATGGAAGTCACTCCAATAGTAAAACCCTTACAGTGCCTGTTTTAGACTGGGTTCTCTAGAGAAGCTAAAACAGTAAAGCTTATAGAGAGAGAGAAAAAAAAAATTATCTTTGGAAAATGGCTCACACACTTATAGAAGCTGGCAAGTCCCAAGTTCTTGGATCAAACGTCTAACTAGAGACTTTTCCCAACTCACGCAGCTGTAGGTGCTGACAAGCTCAAGGTTGGCAGGCAGTATACTGGCTGTTGCCTCCAACGAATGATGAATCCAAGATCTCCAGGCTGAATGGTGGATTGTTTGCTCATGGACAGTTGGAGGCAGCATAACAGAATCCTGATCCACAGAACAGTTTCTCTTTTCCCAGGATGTCCATAAATACATTGGAAGCAGGCCATACCCCTAGGGAAACTCCCTTTCAATGAATTGGCTGCTCAAAACATATACATCTGATCCCATCATGGGAACAGCCCACATCAAAATTGCTTAAACAATTCAGAATTGTGGTCCAGCCAAGTTGACACACAGCTCCAACTCTCACAGTGCCCAAACTAATATATAAAATGTTGAGGGCTAAAAAAGAGTCATATCTTCCTAGATATATATTCAATTAAACCATAATTATTCTATCACAAATATAATCCATGATGTGTAAGATCAGTAATATACATTATCGAAATAGTACATAACCCCAAAAACAAAAATGTAGGATGTGGATTTCAATAATATATGAATATTTGATATCCTGAGAATCATGACTCTAAAAACAAATTAAGCTATGGTAAGGCATTTGGCTTGATTATATCCCATCTGAATTAGAGACCATTTAAATAACAGGTTTGACACACTGAACACCAATGACTGAAAACCAGATGAATTGTGGGATGACACCAAGAACATCATACATGAAGAAAGCAAAAGGTCATTAAAAAGACAAGAAAGGAAGGAAAGACTAAAATGGATGTCAGAAGAGACTCTGAAACTTGCTCTTGAATGGAGAATGGCTAAAGCAAATGGAAGAAATGACAAGATAAAAGAGCTAAACAGAAGATTTCAAAGAATGGCTTGAACAGATAAAGTGAATTATTATAAAGAAATGTGCAAAGACCTGGAGTTAGAAAACCAAAAGGAAAGAACACACTTGACATTTCTCAAACTGAAAGAACTAAAATAAAAATTGAAACCTTGAGTTGTAATATTGAAAGACTCTATGGGCAAAATACTGAACAATGCAGGAAACATCAAGAGAAGATGAAAGGAATACACAGAGTCACTGTACTAAAAAGACCTGGTAGATCTTCATCCATTTCAAGAAGTGGCATATGATCAAGAACCAGCAGTACTGAAGGAAGAAGTCAAAGCTGTACTGAAGGAAATGGCGAAGAACAAGGCTCCAGGAATTGACAGAATACTAATTGAGATGTTTCAACAAACAGACACTGCAGTGGAGGTATTTATTTGTCTATGAGTAGAAATTTGGAAGACAGCTACCTGGCCAATTGACTGGAAGGGATCCATATACATAGTCATTCCAAAGAAAGATGATCCAACACTATGAAGAATTACTGAACAATATCATTAATATCACATGTAAGTAAAATCTTGTTGAAGATAATTCAAAAGCAGTTACAGCAGTATATTAACAGGGAACTTCCAGAAATGCAAGGTGGATACAGAAGAAACCATGGAATGAAGAACATCATTGCTGATGTCAGATGGATCTTGGATGAAAGCAAAGAATACCATAAAGATGTCTACCTGTGTTTCAATGACTATGAAAAAACATTCAGCTGTGTGGATCAGAACAAATTATGGATAAATTTGAGAAGTATGGGAATTCCACAACACTTAATTTTGTTCATGAGGAACCTGTACATAGACCAGGAGGCTGTTGTTTGAATAGAACAAGGGATACTACATGAGTGGGTCAGGGTTGTATCCTTTCACCATACTTATTCATTCTGCATGCTGAGCAAATAGTCCAAGAAGCTGAACTATGTGAAGAAGAATGTGGCAGAAGGATTGGAGGAAGACTTATTAACAGCCTGTGGTAGGCAGATGACACAACCTTGCTTGCTGGAAGTGAAGATGACTTGAGGCACTTGCTAATGAAGATTAATGATTACAGTCTGCTGTATGAATTATACCTCAATATAAAGAAAATGAGAATCTGCACAACTTGGACCAATAAGCAGCATCATGATAAGTGGACAAAAGATTGAGGTTGTCAAAGATTTCATATTACTTGGTTCCACAATCAACACCAATGGAAGCAGCAGTCAAAAAATCAGACAATGTATTGCACTGGGCAAATCTGCTGCAAAAGATTTCTTTAAAGTTCTGAAGAGCAGAGATGTCCCTTTGAAGACTAAGGTGCACCTAACCCAAGCCATGGTATTTTCAATAGTCTCATATTCATGTGAAAGCTGGACAATGACTAAAATGGAAGAGGAGTTGATGCTTTTGAGTTGTGGTGTTGGCGAAGAATATTGAAATTACCATGGATTGCCAGAAGAACGAACAAATCTATCCTGAAAAAGTACAGATGGAATGCTCTTTGAGAGCGAGAATGGGCAGACTTCATCTCACCTACTTTGATCATGTTGTCAGAATGGACCATTCCCTGGTGAAGGATATCATACTTGGTAAAGTGGAGCATCACTGAGGGGAAGTCCCTCAGTGAGATGGATTGTCACCATGGCTGCAACGATGGGCTCAGAAATAGCAAGAATTGTGAGGCTGGTGCATGATGGGAAAGAGTTTTGTTCTGCTGTGCATAGGGTGGCTATGAGTTGGAGACAACTCAACAGCACCTAACAACAACAACAACAAGGCATTTGGCTGCTAACCAGAGGTCAGCAGTTCAAACCTACTAGCTGCTCCATAGGAAGAAGTTGGAGCAATCTAATTCTGTATTGATTTACTGCCTTGGAAAACCAATGGGGGTCAATATGAGTTGGAATGAGTCTTCCTCTTCCTCAGTGCCACCATGTTGATCACTCACTTTTGATACGCTGCCCTTCCCTTCACCCAAATCAATACTTGCCTCTAGCTCTCTAGCAGGGTTCCCTTCTCTCCCCTCCCATCCCTGGTAACCAAAAAAGAAACTTCCTTCCATATATAAACATTCCCTAGACTTTTTTAAAATAGTGAACTAATACAATATTTGTCCTTTTGTGATTGATGTTTTTCACTCAGCATAATGTCCTCCAAGTTCATCCACATTATGTGGTGTTTCAGAAATTCTACATTATTTGTTAGTGTTGCACAGTATTCCATTGTGTAAATGTACCACGGTTTGGTTATCCATTCTTGTGATGGGCACTTAGGTTGTTTCCATCTCTATGCTGTTGTGAATGGTGCTGAGATGAACATGGGTGTGAATATATCTGTTTGTGTCCTGTAAAATGATATAACCACTGTGGAAATTGGTATGGTGATTCCATAAAAAGTTGGAAATAAAAATATCAGTGACCCACCTTTCCCATTACTACCTAGTAATTTTTTTTTTATGGAATCACCATACTGATTTCCACAGTGGTTGTATCGTTTTACAGTCACAGCAAGAGTGTACGAGAATCCCAATCTCTCCACATCCTCACTAGCATTTGTTACTTTTGTCTTGTTGAACATTGCTATTAGTGCTGTGCTGAGAATGTATTTCATGGTTGCTTTGATTTGCATTTCTCTAATGGCTGATGATCGTGAACATTTCTTCATGTGTTTGTTGGTCTCCTGAATATCTTCTTTGGTGAAGTGGCTATTCATTCTTCAGCCCATTTTTAAAATGGATTGTTTGTCCTTTTGATGTTGAGGTGTTGGAGTTTTCTATAAATTTTAGAGATAAGTCCCTTGTCAGGTATGTCATTGCTGAATATTTTTTCCCAATCTGTAGGTTCCCTTTTTACTTCTTTGGAGAAGTCTTTTGAAGAAGATAAAAATTTAGTTTTTAGGAGGTCACATTCATCTAGTTTCTATTCTGCTGTATATGTCAATAGCTTGACATTCTATTTATGCCATAAATTGTTGTTGTTGTTGCTGTTATGTGCCGTCGAGTCAGACCCGACTCATAGCGACCCCTCCTTGGGTTTCCGAGGCAGTATCACTACAGAAGTAGATTGCCCAACCTTCCTTCTGAGGAGTGGCTG
>NW_006921827.1:4131492-4155796 GCF_000298275.1 Orycteropus afer afer | reverse complement strand
TTTTTTTGGTAGATATTGTAAATGATATTGATTTCCTCATTTCCTTTTCAGCAATTTCTTTGCTGGTGTAGAGGAATCCAACTAATTTCTGTATTTTGATCTAGTATCTTGCCACAATGCTAAATTTCTCAATTAGTTCTAGTAGTTTTTTTTCTGAATCTCTTGGGTTTTTTATGTATAGGATCATATCATCTGCAGATGGGGATAGTTTTACTTTTTCTTTACCAATTTGGATGCCTTTGATTTCATTTTCTTACCTTATTGCCCTGGCTAGGACTTCCAATACAATGTTGAATAGAAGTGGTGATAGTGGGCATCCTTGTCTGCAACCGTTTTTGAATTATCTTCAGTAAGATCTTACTCGCATGCGATATTAATGATATTGTTCTATAATTTCCATGATCTGTGGGATCACCTTTCTTTGGAATGGGTACAAATATGGAACTCTTCCAGTCAGTTGGCCAGGTAACTGTCCTCCAAATCTCTTGGCATAACCGAGTGAGTGCCTCCAATGGGGCATCCATTTGTTGAAATATCTCAGTCGGTATTCCATCAATTCCCAGAGCGTTGTTCTTCACCAATTCTTTCATTGCAGCTTTGACTTCGTCCTTCAGTACCATTGGTTCTAGATCATATGCCACTGCCTGAAACGAATGAAGATCAACCAGTTCTTTTTGGTACAGTGACTCTGTGTATTCCTGCCATCTTCTCTTGATGTTTCCTGCATCATTCAATATTTTGCCCATAGAATCTCTCAGTATTGCAACACGAGGCTTAAATTTTTTCTTCAGTTGTTTCAGTTTGAGAAATGCTGAGCGTGTTCTTCCCTTTTGGTTTTCAAACTCCAGGTCTTTGCACATTTCATTATAGTAATTAGTTTTGTCTGCTTGAGCTGCTCTTTGAAATCTTCCGTTCAATTCTTTATTTTGTCATTTCTTCCATTTGCTTTAGCTACTCTCCGCTCAAGGGCAAGTTTCAAAGTCTCTTCTGTCAACCATTTTGGTCTTCTCTTCTTTTCTCGTCTTTTGAGTGATCTCTTGCTTTCTTCAAGGATAATGTTCTTGATATCCTCCCACAATTCTGGTTTTTGGTCATTGGTGTTCAATGCATCAAATCTATTCTTTAGATGATCTCTAAATTCAGGAGGGGTATATTAGTGGCTAAGGCACTTGACTGCTAACCAGAAGGCTGGTGGTTCAAATCTACCAGCCACTCCTCGGAAGGAAGATGGGGCAATCTACTTCCCTAGTGATACTGCCTCGGAAACCCAAGGAGGGGTCGCTATGAGTCGGGTCCAACTCGAGGGCACATAACAACAACAACAACAACAACATATTCAAGATCATATTTTGGCTCTCTTGGACTTGTTTTAATTGTCTTTAACTTCAAGTTGAACTTGCATATGAGCAGTTGATGGTCTGTTCCACAATCAGCTCCTGGCCTGGTTTTGGCTGAAGATATTGAGCTTTTCCACCACCTCTTGCCACAGATGTAGTCAATCTGATTCCTGTGTGTTCCATCTGGTGACATCCACATGTACAGCTGCTGTTTGTGTTGTTGAAAGAAGGTAACTTCAATGAATAAGTCATTGGTCTTAAAAAATTCTACCATGAGATTTCCAGCATTATTTCTGCCACCAAGGCCAAATTTTCCAACTACTGGTGATTCTTCTTTGTTTCCAACTTTTGCATTCCAGTCACCATTGGTAATTAACACATCCTGATTGCATTTCAGTCAATTTCAGACTGCAAAAGTTGATTAAAAAAATCTTCAGTTTCCTAATCTTTGGCTTTGGTGGTTGGTGCATAAACTTGAATAATAGTAGTATTAACTGGTCTTCCTTATAGGAATATGGATATTATCCTATCACTGACAGCATTGTACTTCAGGACAGATATTGAAACATCCTTTGTGATGATGAATGCCATACCATTCCTCTTCAACTTGTCATTCCTGGCATTATGGTGTCATAATGAGTAGGACATTTGGCTGCTAACCAGAAGGTCAGTGGTTCAAATGCACCAGCTGCTCCATGGAAGAAAGATGGGCAATCTACTTCTTGTACAGCCTTGGAAACCCAGTAAGGATTGCAACAGGTTGGAATTAACTTGATGGCAGTGGTTTTTTTTAATGCTTATGTAGAGGAATCTCATTCTCCCTATTCAAAATTGAAGTGTGGATTCAGAGTTAAAAATATACAGCCTCAGAAAATGTGAATTATCCCAATATATTCATAATTTTTGATCATTTAAATACATTAAATATGAATTTTATAATGCACTGACTTTCCCTATAATTACAATATGATACAGGAAATTTCCTTAAAAATTTATTCTTTTTTTATAAATGGTTGTATGTTTTATTTTTCTGTAGGGCAATTGTTACAGGAAATGAGTATAAAAATAACAAACAGAAAGTAAAGTGGTTAGAAATGGCTTTAATTTTGCATCTTACTTCCCTACAGACAGAAACACCTGCAGAGAGCTTCAGCTTCTATGAATGTACTGATGATTCTGAAATTTGAAACTACTGAAAAAGTCTTCTCTGCCATTCCCATGTCTTCCTGCTGATTCTTCTTATCTCAGCCTAAATATCAATTCCAAGAGATCCTTTTTTGAGGACCAAGACTAGGTTAACGAAACCAAAAATAAACCCACTGACATCAAGTCAATTCCTACTCATAGAAAGCTCCATTGGGTTTTCAAGGCTGTTTATCTTTATGGAAGTTGATTGCCTCATCTTCCTCCCATGGAGCAATGGGTGGGGTTGAACTGCTGAGCGTTGGGTTAACAGCCAAATGCCTTACCCACTATGCCACCAGAGTTCTTTAAAATTATGTTAATTTCCTCTAATAGAAGGATTTTCAAACCTTTTTCACCAGGACTCACAGTAAAAAATGTACTTCATATTATAACCTGAGGCATATACATGCAAATATTCACCACCCATTCAATAAATAATTATCCCTATCTTCCAGTCACTGTTACAAAGCACTAGGGACACAAAGTGAGTAAAACATAAAAATTTGTGCCCTAATGGAAATTCATTCTTGTCTCCCTGCTTCTGCCTTTTACTTCCTTCAAATGATTCTCAACACAGGAGCCACAGTGATCCTATTAAAACATAAATCTGATCATGTCACTCTTCTGCTCAAAACCATCCAGTGACTTCAATCTCATCCAGAACCAAAACCAAAGACCCTACTGTGAACAACAAGGCTTGCATGGTCTGGGTCACTATCAGCCATCTTTGCTCTTCACCTGTTGAACACCCCTATCATTCTCTCCTTTTGCTCCCCTAGCCACATTGGCCTTGTTTGTCTTCACACAGACTACACATACTCAGGGACCTTACTCCCTTTTCCTTCTGCCTAGGGTATTCTCTCCCAAATATTCATATGCCTCACTGCATCAATTCTTTTAGGTCTTAATACATAAGGTAGCTTCACACAGAGGCCCTCTTTGAGTATTCTTTATAAAATTTCAACCTCCCTTGTGGTGGTTATGTTTGTGTGTCAACTTAGCTGGGCCTGGTTGAGTGGCTGGGCAGCTGGTGGTATTTATTCCCCATGATGAGATTGGTAATCAACTCCATCGTGGTATCTACCACAAGCAGTTGAATAGCTGCTTTGGGTGTGTGGTCTGCTTCCCGTATATGAGAAGCAGCTTTGGGAATGGTCTCTAGCTTATGGCACACTTGGACCCTGCATGTAGCCATGTCATCATTCAGCAGCCTGCCGTGCTCTGCTGACCTTGGGACTTACAATGGACTTGAGTTAATGGCTTGCCATGTGGTTTGGTAATATCACAACTGTGCCTTTTTACTTGTCAACCTTGGGTTTGGCAGCCTCAGCAGCCAGTAGCTGTCTGAGTGAAGAAACGCCTCTAGCTCCAGTGGGCCAGGAGCAGGAGGCAAAGCTGAAGCCCAAGCCTGAGGGGCTTTCACCCAGGCCCTAGAGCTTGGCATTTTGAACTTGGACCCGAAGCCTCCAAATTGTAAGAGTAAACTCCTGTTTGTTAAGGCCATCCCATTTGTGTTATATCCTTATGAGAGTGGCACTGGGAAACCAGAACACCCCTCCTCACATTTTGTTTTTTTCCTCACATTTTATATTTTCCTCCCTGCCTTTTGTATTCAAGTGTTTGTTAATACCTTTTAATATATTCTATAAGAACTTGTCTGTCAGTTTGTCATACTGTACTGGCTTGCATGTTGCTCTGAGGCTGAAGGCTATGCACCAGTATTTCAAATACCAGTAGGGTCACCCATAGTGGATAGGTTTCAGTAGAGCTTCTAGACAAAGATAGATTGGAAAGAAGAAAGGAGCCGTCCAATTCTCAACAAATTGGCCAGTGAAAAGCTTATGAATAGCAGTGAAACACTGTCTGATATATTACTGGAAAACTTTATGAATTGTCCTGAAACACTGTCTGATATATAGTGTCAGAAGATGAGCCTCAGGTTGGAAGGCACTCAAAATACTACTGGGGAGGCACTGCCTCCTCAAAGTAGAGTCAACCTTAATAATGTGGATGGAGTAAAGTTTTTAGAACCTCCATTTGCTGATGTGGCACAAGTCAAAATGGGAAGGACACCTGCAAACATCCATTAATAATCAGAAATTCAAATGTATGAAGTATGAATCTAAGAAAACTGGAAGTTGTAAAAAAATGAAATGGAATGTATAAAGATCAATATCCTAGGCATTACTGAACTGAAATGGACTGGTATTTGCCATTTTGAATCAGACAGTCATATGACCTACTATGCCAGGAATGGCAAATTGAAGACTAATGGCTTCACATTCATCATCACAAAGAATGTTTCAAAATTTATCCTGCAGTACATTGCTGTCAGTGATAGGATAATATCCATACACCTATAAGGAAGACCAGTTAATGCTATTATTGAAATTTACACTCCAACCACTAAAGCCAAAGATGAAGAAATTGAAGATTTTCACCAAATTCTGCAGCCTGAAATCAACCAAATATGAAATCAAGATGTATTGACTGTTGGGGTGACTGGAATATGAAAGTTGGAAACAAAGAAGAATCACCGGTAGTTGGAAAATACGGTCTGGATGATAGAAATGATGCCAGAGATTGCATGAGAGAAATTTGCAATATGGTGGCTATACATGTGGACCTTACCAGATGGAATACACAGGAACCAGATTTACTACATCTGTGGAAAGAGGTGATGGAAAAGTTCAATATCATCACTATAACAAAGCCAGGAGGTGACTGTGGAACAGACCATCAATTGCTTATGTGCAAATTCAGATTGAAGCCAAAGAAAATGAAAATAAGTCCACAAGAGCCAAAATATGATCTTAATTACATCCCACCTGGATTTAGACATCATCTGAAGAATAGATTTGATGCATTGAACACCCACCCCACTGCCATCGAGTTGGATTCAACTCATAGTTACCCCCTCCTTGGGTTTCCAAGGCAGTATCACTACAGAGTAGATTGCCCAACCTTCTTTCTGAGGTGTGGCTGGTGGGTTTGAACCACCAGCTTTCTGGTTAGTAGTCAAATGCCTTGACACTATGCCACCAAAGATCCCATTGAACACCAGTGACTGAAAAGCAGATAATTTGTGCATGGGATGACATCAAGAACATCACACATGTAGAAAGCAAATGGTCATTAAAAAGCCAGGAAAGGGAGAAAAGACCAAAATGGATGTCAAAAGAGACTCTGAAACAAATGTTGAGATAATAGAGCTGGACAGAAGGTTTCAAGGGGCAGATTGAGAAGAAAAAGCAAAGTATTATAATGAAATGTGCAAAGACCTTAAGTCAGAAAACCAAAATGGAAGAATATCTTGGCATTTCTCAAGCTGAAAGAACTGAAGAAAAAATTCAAGCATTGAGTTGTAATATTGAATAATTCTGTGAGCAAAAAATTGAATGATGCTGAAATATCAAAAGAAGATGGAAGGAATACACAGTCACTGTACCAAAAAGAATTGATCGTTGTTCAATTATTTCAGGAGGTAGCATATGATCAAGAAGCAATGTTACTGAAAGAAGAAGCCCAAGCTGCACTGAAAGAACTGGCAAAAAACAAGTTTCCAGGAATTGACAGAATATCCACTGAGATGTTTCAACAAATGGATGGAGTGCTGGAGGTGCTTACTTGTCTGTGCCAAGAAATTTGGAAGACAACTGCCTGGCCAACTGACTGGAAGAGATCCATATTTGTACCCATTCCAAAGAAAGGTGATCCAAAAGAATGTGGAAATTATTGAACAATATTATTAATATCACACACACGTAAAATTTTGCTGAAGATAATTCAAAAATGGTTACAGCAGTATATTGGAAGGGGACTTCCAGAAATGCAAGCTGGATTCAGAAGAGGACATGGAATGAGGGATATCATTGCTGATGTCAGATAGATCATGGCTGAAAGCAAGAATACCAGAAAGATGTTTACCTGTGTTTTACTGACTATGCAAAGGTATTTGCTTATGTGGATTATAATAAATTTTGGATAACATTAAGAAGAATGAAAATTTCAAAACACTTAATTGTGCTCATAAGTAACCCATACATAGTAGACCAAGAGGCTGCTATTCAAACAGAATGATGTGATACTGCACAGTTTAATATCAGGAAGGGTGTGCATCAGAGTTGTATCCTTTCACTGTAATTACTCAATCACTGTGCTGAGCAAATAATCTGATAAACTGTACTATACAAAGAAGAACACAGCATCAGAATTGGAGAACAACTCATTAACAGCCCAAGATATGCAGATGACACAACCTTGCTTGCTGAAAATGAAGGTGACTTAAAGCACTTACTGAGGAAGATCAAAGATGACAATCTTCAGTATGGATTACACCTTAAGATAAAGAAAACAAAAATCCTCACAACTATACCAATATGCAACATCTTGATAAGTGGAGAAAAGATTGAGATGTTGGGGATTTTATTTTATTTGGATCCATAATCAACACCCATCAAAGCAACAGTCAACAAATCAGATGAATTGCACTGGGCAAATGTGTGGCAAAAAAGAACTCTTTAAAGTATTAAGAACCAAAGATGTAACTTAGAAGACTAAGGTGCACTTTATCCAAGCCATTGTATTTTCAATCACCTCATATGCATGTGAAAGCTGGACAGTGAATAAGGAAAACCAAAGAAGAGATGATGCCTTTGAATTATGGTGATGGCTAAGAATACTGAAAATACCATGGACTGCCAAAACAGTGAACAAATATGTCCTGGAAGATGTGCAGCCAGAACTTTCCTTGGAAGCAAGAATGGCCAGACTTCGTCTCATCTACTTCGGTCATGTAGTCAGAAGGTACCATTCCCTGAAGAAGGATATCATGCTTGGTAAAGTAGTGGGTCAGCAAAAAAGGGGAAGAGCCTCAACAAAATGAACTAACAAAGTGGCTGCAACTATGGGCTCCAGTATAGTGAGGATTGTGAGGATGACACACAGCCAAGCAGTGTTTCATTCTGTTGTACATAGTGTTGCTATGGATCAGAGTGTACTCGATAGAACTTAACAACAGCAACAACAACAATATATTCTATATTTTACTTATTTACCTTATTTATTGTCTAACTCCTCTCTAGAAAATACACTTAGTCAGAGCCTGGATTTTTGTCTGTTTATTCATTGATAAGATAACCTAAATAAAAGTTTCAAAAAAGAATAGTAATCCTTACTATATATGATGTACTTTGATATTTTGTATTTTAGTCTTTTGTTTAAAATATTGGTCTTATTTGTTCTAAACTTGGAGGAAAAATAAAAAAGGGTAACCACAAATAAAATTAATAAACCTTCACATCAAAATGAAAAAGAGATGAGACAAAGTATATGTGAACTGCTTTATGGAAAGTGAATTTGCTCTGTAAATCTTCACCCAAATCACAATTAAAAAAAAAAAAAATGAAAAAGAGTAGAGGCACAAATATTTAGCAAATACTAACATAATAGCAATGAAGGTAATGATAACAAATTCCATAAACAAAATGAGCTCAGCCTATATAATTGTATGGAACAAAGAAATCACCAACACCATGAAAAAACACATTAAAAAATGACAGCGATAAACTCATCTCATCTCACTCAAAACAAAACTCACTGCCATCGAGTCGAAATCAGTCAAAGTGACCCCTCCTTGAGTTTCCGAGGTGGTATCACTATGAAAATAGATTGCCCAATCTTCATTCCAAGGAGTGGCTGGTGGGTTTGAACTGCCAGCCTTCTGGTTAGCAGTCAAATGCCTTAGGCACTATGCCACCAAATTCATATTTGCTGATAATTACACTGAATGTAAATAAATTAAATGAACCCAACACTCAAGAGACAGAGAGTTGCAGGCTGAATAAGAAAACATGATCCATCAATACCCTGTCTATAAGATACCAACCTTAAACACAAAGACAAAAATGGACTAAAATTCAAAGGTTGGAAATGACAATGACAGTCGATGGCAACTGGCAATCAAAAAAGAGCAGGAATGGCAATATTAATTTCTGATAAAATATACTTTAATAATTAAAAAAAACATAAAAGATAAGAAAGGACATTTTATAATGATTAAATGATCAACAGAACAAGAGGACAGACTTTAACAGAATTGAAAGGACAAATAGATGACTCTGCAGTAATAGTAGGTGACTTTAATATACCACTTTCAATGAAAGATAGAACAGTGAGAAAGGAACTCAGCAAAGACACAGAAGTAACACAATCAACCAACTTGACCTTATAAACATCTACAGAGCACTTCACCCAATAACAGCACAATATATGTTCTTTTCTAGCACACATGGAACATTCTCCAGGAAGACCATAAGTTAGGCCACAAAGCAAACCTCAATAAATTTAAAAACATTGAAATACTTCAAAGCATCTTCTCAGATAACAAATGCTGTAAGATTGGAAATCAACAATAAGAACATGAATGGAAAAAGAACAAACACATGAAACTGAATAACACCCTTCTTAAAAATTACAAGGTAATAGGATAAATAAAAATTCTTCGAATCAAACGAGAATGAAAACCAACATGCCAAAATCTTTGGGACACAGCAAAAGCAGTGATCAGAGGGCAATTTATGGCAATAAATGCATACATCAAAAAAAGAAGAAAGAGCCAAAATCAACAACTTAACCTAACATCTCCAACAATTAGAAAAAGAACAGCAAAAAAGGCCCATAGAAGAAGTAAACAAATAAAAAAGACTCAAGCAGAAATAAATTAAACAGAAAACAGAAAGGCAATAGAAAATGTCAATAATACTAGAAGTTGGTTCTTTGAGAAGAATAATGAAATTGACAAAACACTGGCACACCCATGTTCATCACAGCACTATTCACAATAACAAAGAAATGGAAATAACCTAAGGGCCCATCAATCAAGGAATGGATAATGATACACAGAATGGTACATATACACAATGGAATACTATGCAACACTAAAAAATAATGTAGAATCCACAAAACACTACATAATGTGGATGAACTTGGAGGACATTATGCTAAGTGAAATAAGGCAATCATTGATGGACAAATATTATATGAGTCCACTATTATAAAAAGTCAAGGAAAGTTTACAAATGGAAGGAGACTTTCTTTCTTGGTTATCAGGGAGGGAAGGGGAGGGATTGGAAATTTGCTAGATAGGTAAGAGACAAGTATTGATTGGGGTGAAGGGAGGAGAAATATACCAAAACTGAGTGACCAACAACACAATAACACTAAGGATAAGGAAGACACAGAGAGGTGCACAATAAGTGCAGACCACAAACACTTTTACATACACATACTGCATTGTCAGTAATAACAAACAATCTGTGGGTAGATACATTGGTAGACAGGCTAAATAATCAGGTATGTCTGGGCAAAGACATGACCATATATAAGTTTGGCAGACAATATTTCTACATATATATTTGTATGTGCTATAGGACTATGCATATATATAAGAGAATTAATGGGGCAAAGTGATGACAACTTCTTAGCCACAGCCAAACACCCTGGTATCAGGGGAAATCCAGCTCGATTGGCATAATGTGCTACACAAAAACATTGTTCTACATTCTACTTTAGTGAATAATGACTAAGGTCTTAAAAGCTTGTAAGAGGCCATCTAAGATAAAACAGTTGGTCTCTCCTCACCCAGAGCAAAGAAGAATGAAGAAAACCAAAGACACATGGAAATAATTAGTCCAAGGGGACCTCAACCTACATGACCCTGAGACCAGAAGAATTAGATGGTGCCTGGCTACCACTGTCAACCACTCATAAAGGTATCAAAATAGGAGATCCTGGAGTGGGAGAAAAATATGGAACAAAACTCAAAATCTTAAAAATGACAAGGCTTACTGGTCTGATAGGGACTGGTGAAACCCCCGAGAATATGGCCCCTGGTCACCTTTAGGGCCCAGAATTGAATTCACTCCTGTGGCTTTCAGTTAAACACTATGTAAGGTTAACATTTACACGAGGTAGGTGCATTCTTTAGAATGATCAACCATGGAAAATTAGGTCAGTTTGAGTCGGATTTGACTCGATGGTAGTGAGTTTGGTTTGTTTTTTTTTTTTTATTTGCACAGGGAGATAGCTGAGAGGGCAGGAATGCATAGGAAAGAAGGACAGGGAAAAGGTAACCACAGGGAGGAGGTGGGAAGAGAGCTGTTGCACTGTGGGGATTATAATCAATGTCATTAAACAAAATGTGTATCAACTGTAGTGTAGAAAATGAATTTGTTCTGTAAACTTTCACGCAAATCACAATAAAGAAAAATTTTAAAAATATATGTATATTGGTCTTATTCTATATTTTGGATTGAATTGTGCCTCCAAAAGTTATGTTGAAGTCCTAACCCTGGTACCTATAAATATAACCCTATTTGGAAACAGGTGGGGTTTTTTTTTTGTTTTTTGTTAATGAGTAGGGTGAGTCCTTAACTTACCCTTTCTGAGTGGTGTGTTATGAAAACAGCAAAACAGACAAAGACACATGTGGGAAGACAGAGGCCATGTGAAGATACATGTACAAGCAGGCAAAGAACCCCAAGAAATGTTAGTTCTACAAAACTGGCAAGAGACAATTATCTTCCTCTAGGGTACTCAAGAGAGCCTAGCAAAGCTGACACACTGAATTTGTACCCCTAACCTCCAAAACTGTGAGAAAATAAAGTTCTGGTCTTTAAACCCACACATTTGTGGTACTTTTTGTTACAGCAACACTAGGTAATTAAGAAAACCTAATAGATTGACTTTATGATCCAGTCATTGATCAAGATTCACAGTTTAAATCACTGCCTAATGTATATTGTTGTTAGGTGCTGTCACGTCAGATCCAACTCATAGCAACTCTATGTTGTACAACAGAAACTACCGGGTCCTGTGCCATCCTCACAATCCTTACTATACTTGAGCCCATTGTTGCAGCCACTGTGTCAATCCATCTTGTTGAGGGTCCTCCCGTTTTTCGCTGACCCTCTGGTGTAGTGCCTACAGTATTTGACTGCTAACCAGAAAGCTGGTGGTTCAAAGACACCAGCCACTCCTCAGAAGGAAAGTTGGGCAATCTACTTCCGTAGTGATACCACCTCGGCAACCCAAGGAGGGGTCACTATGAGTCAGATCTGACTCAATGGCAGTGAGTTTGGTTTTTGATTTACCAAGCATGATATCTTTCTCCAGGAAATGGTCCCTTCTGACAATATGAACAAAGTAGATGAGATGAAGTCTGGCCATTCTAGCTTCCAAGGAACATTCTAGCTGCACTTTTCCAGGACAGATTTATTCGTTCTCCTGGCAGGCCATGATATTTTTAGTATTCTTCACCAACACTGCAATATAAATGCATCAACTCTTTGGTCTTCCTTATTCATTGTCCAGCTTTCACATGCATATGAGGCAATGGAAAATACCACGATGTGAGTTAGGCACACCTTAGTCTTGGATGTGACATCTTTGCTTCTTAACATTTTAAAGCGGTCTCCCTCCAATCCTGATGCCACGTTCTTGTAATCCACCTTCCTGGATTATTTGCTCAATATACAAATTTAATTAATACAGTGAAAAGATAACCCTGACCCATGCCCTTCCTAATTTTAAACCATGCAGTATCCCCTTGTTTTGTTCGAACAACAGCCTCTTGATCTGTGTACAGATTTCTCATGAGCACAATTAAGTGTTCTGGAATTCCCATTCTTTGCAATTTTATCCATAATTTGTTAAGATCCACACAGTCAAACGCCTTTGCATAATCACTAAAACACAGGTAAACATCTTTCTGGTATTCTTTGCTTACAGCCATGACTATATAAACATATGAGACTATATGTTTATTCCCTGTGGATTGTGAGTCCCATGAGGTCAAGGCCATGTCTATCTTACTCACAGCTAAATTTCTAGTCCCTAGCACAGTACTGTAGTGATACTGCCTCGGAAACCCAAGGAGGGGTCGTTATGAGTCAGGTCTGACTCGACGGCATATAACAAAAACAACAGCACAGTACTGTAGCAAATCCAAGTCATGTGCAAGCAGAAGTTAAAACGGAGCAGACATTGTAAGCAGAAGTTGGCTACTAAGCCAATGATGAGCAAAAACACAAAGGGAAGTAGAAACTATGAGTGATGAGTGAGGGAGAGAGCTCTAGTTCCAATTCTAAGTCTATAATATCTTCACAGCAAACTTCTTTACCCCTTTTCTTAATTAGGACGAGTTTTTGTTTTATAACACTAATGCTACATAAGTAATAGTTGAATTAAACACTGATCAATCAGAGGAAACAACAGTAATAGTCTAGAAAAGTAAATATCAGTAAGTTCTAAGTTTAGAAGAATTTTATTGGATAAATGCTGAAATTATAGTCTAGGGATGAGGAGAGGGAAGTATGTTTGCTTCAATTTAGGCTTCTTGTCTTTTTATCATCCAGTTGATTTTCTTTTGTACTTTGTTGCATGGCTCTGTGACACAGGGAGGGCTCCTCTCTAATCCTTTGCCCCTTCCTCATATGATTGCTCAACAGAAAAAGGGTAATTTGGATTGTATTAGGCCATTGTTCTGGAGGATACTTTCAAAGGTAAATAGAACTTATAGGAGGGATGTCTTTCTGGATTTCATCTCTTCTAGGAGGTTTAGGTGATACAGGCCTGATCCCCACCCATTTAACTATCTGGATTAATAATCAGGCCAGCTCAAGTTTAGGTACTCTACTTTGTTCTTGTCCCTCCCAGCACATTTCAGTGCACTGCACCTTACCTTACATGAGTTGTAAAATCTGCTATTCAAGTTTGGCCTCTTAGATGATTCATTCTAATTCATTAGACTCTACATTTGGGATCAAGAGAGAAAAGTGTTCCTATGGCTGTATTGTTTTAGGTTTTATATAATATGCATATATATATATATATATATATATATATATACACACACACACACACACACACACACACATACACATGTATATATAAAATGTATGTACTATTTCATATATATAAATTTCTTTGGCAGTGACTGATTTAACAATGGAAGCCAACAAACCTTAGGCTTTAGCACTGCTCATTTGCATGAGCCCCTTCCAAAAATGAACCTAATTTTTTCTTTTTCTATTTTTTTTTTTTTTGGTGGGCCTTCATAAATGGATAATTTTCATGCCCCATAATATCTTCAGAATTGTTGTAGATTGCATCAGTTGATTAAGGGAACAGTAAAGACTTTCAGGAACGCAGCTCTGGCCGGGAGACCTGGCTGTCATGGGTTCAAACAGTTGCATTCCATATTGAGGAGCTGGTGCTGTGACATTAACAGAAAAAGAAATAGAAGAACAACTTTGGGGTTCCTCTTCTTGGCAACTGAGGTGGGTGAATCAGGGCTTAATGGAAAATACAAAAGGAGATGACAGGTTGCACATGTCTTTACTCCAAGGAAATTTTGAATAAACATGTATATTATAAATTTTGTTTGACTTTAATCCATACAGATCTTTAGTCAATTCTGATTATAGATGTTAAAGATAAACTGGAGGTCTACATAGAGAGGTATGAGATAAAATTTGATCTTTACATAGTTTTCAAGATTGTAATTATAAAAGGTAGCATATATAAACATTTAAAACTCAAGAGGGATTTGGAAAGAGCAGGAAAATGTGTTTCATAACCACTTCCCTTTAAACCATGAGGAAGAGAAAATATTCCCAAGGGGTTAGGGACCTACATAGAGAATTTCTGGAGATAGAGTCCCATTTTAACATGCTCTCAGGAAGCCAATAGGATCACCACCCCAAAACTGTCATTTTTAAAAATTGCTTTATAACTTGGACAACTGATTAGGATGAACTTTTGATTCAGAAAGACTTAGAACTAGATGAACTCTTGTTGTTGTTGTTGCTATGTGCTGTCGAGTCAGACCTGACTCATAGCGACCCCTCCTTGGGTTTCTGAGGCAGTATCACTATGGAAGTAGATGGCCCCATCTTCCTTCCGAGGAGTGGGGAGTGGGTTTGAACCACCAGCCTTCTAGTTAGCAGGCAAGTGCCTTAGGCACTATGCCACCAGACCTCCTAGATGAACTCTTGGAAACCTTAATACTCTTTATTTATATAAGATTTTTTAAAAGATCATTTGCCTAAAATCACAAAGCTAAGACTTGTAATTCTTAGTCCAATGCATTTTCTGCTACATCTTATTGCCTCTCCACTACAAAAAATCAAAATCCATGTGAATTAATTAAACCTGCCTGAAACTGGTTAACTTTCCAAATTAGAAATCAATTTCCCATGCCACAGGAGAAAAAAAATATTTTATTTCTTATTTCAGAGCTTTAAAGTTGGCTGTTAGATGCCTTCAATGACACTTGATTACTTTATTGTTAGTTGTTGTTAGGTGCCATCAAGTTGGCTCTGACTCATAGCTACCCTATGTAGAACAGAACAAAACACTGCCCAGTCCTGTGCCAGCCTCACAATCCTTGCTATGCCTGAGTCCATTGTTACAGCCACTGTGTCAGTTCATCTCAAAGGCATTCCTCTTTTTCGTTGACTTATACGAAGAAAACTACAAAACATTACTTCAAGAAACCATAAGAGATCTACATAAATGGAAGAAAATACCATGCTCATGGATAGAAAGATTGAACACTGTGAAAACGTCAATACTATCAAAAGCAATCTATACATTCGATGCAATCCCAATCCAGATCCCATCAACATTCTTTAAGGATATGAAAAAAAAAAAAATCACTCATTTTATATGGAAAGGAAAAAGACCTCAGATAAGCAAAGCACTATTGAAGAAGAAGTAGAATGTAGGGGGTCTCACACTCTTGGATCTCAAAACCTACTATACAGCCCCAGTAGTCCTGGTATTGGTACAACGACAAGCACACAGACCAGTGGAACAGAACTGAGATCCCAGAAACAGATCCATTGACCTATGGTCAGCTGATTTTTCGTAAAGGGCTGAAATCCATTACATGGGGAAGAGATAGTCTCTTTAACAAATGGTTCTGGCAAAACAAGATATCCATTTACAGAAAAATGAAACAAGATCCCTACTTCACACCATACACAAAAACTAAATCCAGATGGATCGAAGACTTAAATGTGAAACCTAAAATTATAAAGCTCCTTAAGGAAAAGCTAGGGGCAAATTTAGGGGCCCTAATTTATGGTATAAATAGACTGTCAAGCATAACCCAAAATGCACAAACAGCAGAAGGTAAACTAGATGAATGGGGCCTTCTAAAAATTAAATTTTTATGTACTTCAAAAGACTTCTCCAAAAGAGCAAAAAGAGAACCTACAGATTGGGACAAAATATTCAGCAATTACATATCTGACAAGGGACTTATCTCCAAAATTTATAGAAAACGCCAACACTTCAACAAAAAGACAAAAAATCCAACTTAAAAATGGGCAGAAGACATGAATAGACACTTCATCAAAGAGGATATTCAGGGCAGCCAACAAACACATGAAGAAATTTTCAAAATCATCAGCCATTATTGTTGTTAGGTGCTGTTGAGTTGTCTATGACTCATGGTTACCTCACGTACAGCACAACGAAACACTACCCAGTCCTGTGCCAGCCCTATGATCCTTGCTATACCTGAGCCCATCGTTGCAGCCACTGTGTCAATCCATCTTGCTGAGGGCCTTCCCCTTTTTCATTGTCCCTCCATTTTGCCAAGCATGATATCCTTCTCCAGGGAATGGTCCCTTCTTACAACATGACCAAAGTAGGTGAGATGAAGTTTGGCCATTTTTGCTTCCAAGGAGCATTCTGGCTGCACTTCCTCCAGGACAGATCTGTTAGTTCTTTTAGCAGTCCATGGTACTTTCAGCATTCTTCACTAACACCACAACTCAAAAGCATCAACTCTTCTTCGGTCTTCCTTTTTCATTCTCCAGCTCTCACATGTATATGAGGCGATTGAAATACCATGGCTTGTGTCAAGTGCACCTTACTCTTCAAGGAAACATCTTTGCTCTTCAGCACTTGAAAGAGGTCCTTTGCAGCAGATTTTCCCAGTGCTATAGTCTGATATCTTGACTGCTGCTTCCATTGGTATTGATTGTAGAACAAAGTAATATGAAGTCTTTGACAACGTCAAACTTTTCTCCATTTATCATGATGCTGCTTATTGGTCCCATTATGAGGATTTTTGTTTTCTTTACATTGAGATGTAATCCATACTGCAGACTGTAGCCTTCAATCTGCATCAGTAAGTGTTTCAAGTCATCCTCACTTTCAGCAAGCAAAGTTGTGTTGTCTATATAACATGGTTGTTGAGTCTTCCTCCAATCCTGATGCCACATTCTTCTTCTTATCAGCTTCTCGGATTATTTGTTCAGCACACAGGTTGAATAGGTATGATGAAAGGACACAGCCCCAATGCACTCCTTTCTTGATTTTTAACCATGCAGTGTCCCCTTGTTCTGTCCAAATGACAGCCTCCTGTTCTATGTACAAGTTCCTCATGACCACAATCAAATGTTCTGAAATTCCCATTCTTCTCAATGTGATCCATAATTTGTTATGATCCACATAATCAAATGCTTTTGCATAGTCCATAAAACACAAGTAAACATCTTTCTGATATTATTTGTTTGAACCAAGATCCATCTGACATCAGCAATGCTATCCCTTGTTCCATGCCCTCTTCTGAATCCAGCTTGCATTTCTGGAAGTTCTCTGTCTATATACTGCTGCAACTGTTTTTGAATGATCTTCAAGATTTTACTTGCATGTAACATTAATGTTATTGTTCGATAATTTCCACATTCTGTGGGATCACCTTTCTTTGGAAAGGGTACAAATATGGATCTTTTCCAGTCAGTTGGCCAGGTAGTTGTCTTCCAAATCTCTTGGCATAGCTGAGTGAGTGGCTCTAGTATGGCATTTGCTTGTTGAACCACCTCAATGGGTATCCCGTCAATTCCTGGAGCCCCTCAGTCCAGCTTCAACTTCTTCCTTCAATACCATTGCTTCTTGATCATATGCCACTTCCTGAAATGGATGAACATCAACCAATTCTTTTTGGTACAGTGACTCTGTGTATTTCTTCCATCTTCTTTTGATGTTTCCTACATCATTCAATATATTGCCCATAGAATCTTTCAATATTGCAACTCGAGGCTTAAATTTCCTCTTCAGTTCTTTCAGCTTGAGAAATGCTGAGTGTGTTCTTCTCTTCTGGCTTTCCAACTCCATGTCTTTGCACATTTCAATGTAATAATTGCCTTTGTCTTCTTGAGCTATGGGAGCTCTGGTGGCCTAGTGCCTAAAGCATTTGACTGCTAATGAGAAGGCTGGCAGTACAAAGAGCATTGTTTCTGTCTTCAAGGCCAAATTTTCCAACTACTGGTGATTCTTCTTTGTTTCCAACTTTTGTATTCCAATCACCAGTGATAATCAGCACATCTTGATTGTATGTTCGGTCAACTTCAGACTGCTGAAATTGGTAAAAATCTTCAATTTCCTCATCTTTGGCTTTGGTGGTTGGTGCGTAAATTTGAATAATAATATTATTATTAATAGTGTTAACTGTTTTCCTTGTAGGTGTATGGATATTATTCTATCACTGACAGCATTGTACTTCAGGATAGATCTTGAAACATTCTTTGTGATGATGAATGCCACACTACTCCTCTTCAATTTGTCATTCCAAGCATAGTAGATCATATGGTTATCTGATTCAAAATGGCCAAAACTAGTCCATTTCAGCTCACTAATGCCTAGAATATCAATCTTTATGCGTTCCATTTCATTTTTGAAAACTTCCAATTTTCCAAGATTCATACTTTGTACATTCCATGTTCCAATTATCAGTGGATATTTTCAGCTGTTTCCTCTCATATTGAGTTGTGCCACTTCAGCAAATGGAGGCCCTGAAAGCTCTACTTTATCCATATCATTAAGGTAGGCTCTACTCTGGTGAGGCAGCTCTTTCTCAGTCATATTTTGAGTCCTTTCCAATCTGAGGGGCTCATCTTCCGGCACGGTATCAGACAATGTTTCAGGGCTATTCATAAAATTTTCCAGTAATATGTCAGACAGTGCTTCCCTACTATTCCTAAGGTTTTCACTGGCCAATTTCTTAAGAAGTGGATGGCCTCTTCCTTCTTCCAAGTCTTTGTCAGTCTGGAAGCTCCACTGAAACTGGTCCACCATGGACATCCCTGCTGGCCCAGCCTCCAGCCTCACAGCAACATGTAAGCCGCAACAGTAAGACAAACCAACAGACAAGTTCATCTCCCTTAGCTGTTTCAACCATTCCACTCACTTCCTGGGCTTCTCCCTACCTGTTCTTAACAGCCCTGTCTGCCACTGCTCCCTGCTGCCTAGAAGGATACTTTTTTTGTTGGTTAACGGTGGGGGGTTGAGTGGGTAGTGCAAAAAGAAAAATTTTAAAAAAGAGTATGATTGAGGACGATATATAACTACATAGAGCAATAACAGAACTCAAATTCTTTTGTGCTTGTTGTATTTAAGTGCAGTTTACACTTCAATCTATAAGACATTATATTTCTTTAGAAAGTAATAATTGGGGTATAATACTAAAACCAAACTCATTGCTGTTGAGTCGGATCCAACTCATAGTGACCCCTCCCTGGTTTTCCAAGGCAGTATCACTACAGAAGTAGATTGCCCAACCTTCCTTCTGAGGAGTGACTGGTGGGTTTGAACTGCCAGCCTTCTGGTTAGCAGTCAAATGCCTTAGGCACTATGCCACCAGAGCTCAGATGGTTGGTTTTTGTCTCTCTATCAACAGGGAGTTTGGAGGGGAAAAAACTTGACCATATCAGGAATGCAACTGTTCTGTTCATAAGTTTGTTTCCAGTCACTGCGACTTCACAGGCCCTACAGGCCCATCTGCAGAGGGCAGCCAAGAAGAGTGTTGAGCAGAGTGTGGAACTCAGATCAGTGCATATAAATTGACATCACTGATAATTGCAGAGTCATTATAAGCCTCTTTTTTACCATCAAGTGAAACTTAAGTAATGAGTTTATATATTGTTTTATTGCCAGGAATAAGCAACTACTGCTCTTGGGCTTAATCCAGAGTCACTCAGAGTCTCAGCAACCTCTTGGAACCATCCACATTTGAACCTCAAAGAGATCTTCCCAATCCTTACTCATCTTTTCAAGTAGTGTTTGGTACCTCTAAGAAAACAAAACATGTCCAGACTCAGCATATGTCACATAAAAACCAAACAAACAAAAACAACCAAAGCAGTTTCCATCGAGTTGATTCTGACTCATGGCAACCTCATTAGTTTCCGGGTAGAAATGAACTCCATAGGGCTTTCAAGAAACAGTGGTCCACAGGGTTTTCAATGGCTGTGGTCTTTCAGAAGCAGATTACTCCAGGCCTTTTCCCCAAGTGCCTATATGTAGATTTGAAACACCAACCTGTTAGCAGCCAAGTGCTTAACTGTTTGTGTCACTCAGGTACTTCATATTTCTTTCTGGTCATCTTTTGCATGATATGCAATATTAGGAGCCAAACAAATGTGTCAGCCACTGTGCTACATACTTTTCCTTACGTTATTGTTGTTGTTGTTGCTGTTAGATGCCATTGGGTTGGCTCCAACTCACAGCAACCCTATGCACAACCCTATGAATGAAACACTGCCCAGTCTGTGCCCTCCTCACAATACTTGCTATACTTGAGCCCATCATTGTAGCCATGTGTCAATCCATCTTGTTGATGGTCTTCCCAGGTTTTGATGACCCTCCACTTTACCAAGCATGATATATTCTTCTCCGGGGAATGGTCCCTTCTGACAATATGACCAAAGTAGGTGAGACAAATTCTGACCATTCTTACTTCCAAGGAACATTTATTTATTCTAGGACAGATTTATTTGTTCTTCTGGCAGTCCATGGTATTTTCAGTATTCTTCACCAAGATCATAATTCAAAGGCATCAGCTCTTCTTGGATCTTTCCTTTACTTATATTAGTACATTTAATATCATTTTTTTTTCATTTGTTAGAACACTACTGTTATTTGATTCTATTTATTAATGTGCCTTCCATCCTAAAAGTTCAAATATTCAGACTTACCCACATTAAAAACAAATTATTCCATTCAGAAGGATGAAATATCAATTCAGTGATGTGTGGGCCTTTGAATGTTTTATATATGACATTTGAGTTGTAATTTTTTAAAAGCCAGAACCAAATCCATTGCCACTGAGTCAATTCTGACTCATAGCAATCCCCATTAAGTTTCCAAGGCTGTAAATCTTTATGGAAGTCAATTGCTTCATCTTCCTCCTGCAGAGCAGAGGGTGGGTTTGAACCACTAATGTTCTGGTTGGCAGCCAAATGCCTTACCCATGATACCACCAGAGCTCTGTTAATTTTTTTAAGTAGGATATAATATTTAACATTAAAATTATATTTCATATGTTAAAATCTTTATTTGATTCAGAAAACTCTTGAGGCACTTGCTTTATCTTAGTCATCATTTAAGTTCTATTATAATTATAATTGTAATGTAGTATGGCTGTGTGTCAGGTGCTGTTGAGTCAGCTTTGACTCATAGTGACCCTATGTACATCAGAACAAAGCAGTACCCAGTCTTGCACCATTAAAATCCTTGCTATGCTTGAACCCATAGCTACACACACTGTCAATCCATCTCATTGAAAGTCTTCCCCTTTTTCATTGATCGTCTACTTTACCAAGCATGACACCCTTCTCCAGGAACTGGTCCTTTCTGACAATCTGATGAAAGTAAGTGAGACCCGGTCTGGCCATTCTCACTTCTGAGGAGCATTTGGACTGCACATCTTCCAGGAGAGATTTGTTTTTTCTTCTGGCTATACCTATAGAAGCTCTAAAACTGAATTTAACTCATACTAATATATTGATTATCTCAATAATAAATACAGAATAAAGAGTTATTTGGGTTATCTGATAGCATTTTATTGTTGTTGATAGGTGCCACCAAGTCAACTCTGACTCATAGAGACCTTATGCACATTGTCTGGTCCTGTACCATCCTCAAAATCCTGGCTATACTTGAGCCCATTGTTGCAGTCACTGTGTCAATCCATCTTGTTGAGGGTCTTCCCTTTTTTTCTGACCTTCTACTTTACTAAGCATGATATACTTCTCCAGGGAATGGTCCTATCTGACAACATGACCAGACTAGGTGAGATGAAGTCTGGCCCTTCTTGCCTCTAAGGGGCATTCCAGCTATGCTTCTTCCAGGGCAGATTTGTTCATTCTTCTGGCAATCCATGGTATTTTCAGTGTTCTTCACCAACACCATAATTCAAAGGAATCAGCTCTTCTTCAGTCTTCCTTATTCATTGTCCAGCATATGAGGTAACCAAAAATACCACAGCTTGAGCTAGGCACACCTTAGTCTTCCAAAAGACATCTTTGCTTCTTATCACTTTAAAGAGATCTTTTGCAGCAGATTTGCCCAGTGCAATATGATGCCTGATTTTTTTGACTACTGCATCCATGGGTGTTGATTGTGAATCCAAATAAAATAAAATTCCTAACAACTTCAATGTTTTCTCCATTTATCATGATGTTGCTTATTGGTCCAGTTGTAAGGATTTTTGTTTTCTTTATGTTAAGATATGCTTGAATAATTCTTTCAGAAAGATCAGCACAAGGCTGGTCCCTATGAGGCAGAAGTTAAAGATGTCCCAGATGTGATGCAATCACTGTGGAAATCAGTATGGCAATTCCTTAAAAAGTTGGAATTAGATATACCATTTGATCCAGCAATTCCATTATTAGGTATATATCCTAAAGAAGTGAGAGCTAGGACAAGAACAGATATCTGCACACCCATATTCATTGCAGTACTATTTACAATAGCAAAAGATGGAAACAACCTAAGTGCCCATCAACAGAAGAACAGAAAACCAAACTATGGTATACATGCACAACGGAATACTTTACAACACTAAAGAACAATACAGAATCTGCGAAAAACCACATAACGTGGATGAACTTGGAGAACATTATGCTGAGTGAAATAAGTCAATCACAGAAGGATAAATATTGTATTAGTTCACTATTGTAAAAAGTCAAGGAAAGGTTTATTTATGGAAGGAAACTTTCTTTCTTGGTTACCAGGGATGGGAGGAGAGGGGAAGGAACACTGCTAGATATGTAAAGACAAGTATTGATTTGGGTGAGGGCAAGGGTAACATACCAAAAGTGGGTAATCAACACTCTGGCACTGAGGAAGAGGAACACAAAGAGAGGGACACAGGAGGTACAAACAACAAAGATGAACCCTTTTGCATGTACAGTACTGTGTTGTCAATGACAGCAAGCATTGATCTATAGGTAAATAGGTGGGTGAACAGGCTGAGTGATCAGTTATGTCTAGGCAGTGGGGTGCATGCCCATGACCATGTATAGGGTTGGCAGACAATGTTTCTACTTGTGTATTTGTATGTGCTGCAAGAATATCTGGGTGTATAGTAGAACTGACAAGGTGCAAGTTTGTGGTGGCTTCTTGGCCACAGCCAGCTACCCTGAGGTAGTGAGTAGGTGGAACTGTGGGCTTGGGCCCATGACATCAAGCTCAACTGGCATAACATAGTACACAAAAGCATTGTTCTACATCCTACTTTGGTGAGTAGTGACTGGGGTCTTAAAAACTTGCAAGCAGTCATCTAGATGCAATGATGGGTCTCTCCTCATCCAGAGCAAAGAAGAATAAAGAAAACCAAAGACACATGGGAAGAATTGGCCCAAGAAACTGGTAGACCATGCCTATATGACCATGAGACCAGAAGAACTAGATGGTGCCTGACTACCATTGTCAATCACTCAGAGGGGGATTGGTGCAGGAGATCCTGGAGAGAGTGGGAAAACAATGTGGAACAAACTTCAAAATCATAAAATAAATAAATAAAAGACCAAGTTTGCTGCTCTGATAAAACCTGTTGAGAATCCTGAGAATATGGCCCCTACTGACCCTTCCAGTCTAAAACTGAACTTCACTCCTGTGGCTTCCAGCCAAATGATAGACAGGTATATGGAGTATCAGTTGTAGGAGAACAGAAGGGCAGTGTTTTCACAGGAAGACAGCTTAGAGGGTCAGGAGTGCATGGAAGGATGGGAGGAAGGACACAGGGAAGAGGTAATTACATGGAAGAAATGCAAAGAGAGCTGTTACAATGTGGGAAATTGCAGTCATGTTAGACAAAGAATTTATACGAACTGCTGTATGGAAAATGAACTTGTGATGTAAACTTTCACCCAAATCACAATAAAAATATAAATAAATAAACAGATGTCCCAAATATCCACCTTTTCCCAACTGCTGTGCTACTCCATCATCTCTGACATCAACTCTTCCTCCTCTCCTCAGTACTCAGCCTCCTGTGTTAAGGTTCCATATTTCACTGCAACATCTCACAGAACTCACAAACCACCAAGGCTCACATGTGGTGATAGTGGAGGCTGGGAGGCTGGCAAATCCCAAGTTTGTGGGCAGGTTGGGAGGATTCCCCCAACTCATGTAATTCTAGTGGCTGGTGAACTCAAATCATTGGGTCAGATGACTGGCTGCTGTCTCCAGTCAAGGGGTGAGAAGATGATTAACCAAATGCAAGACCCTCAGAGCAAGAGTGAGAACTTTCCCAGAACATATATTATATATAAAATATATGTTGTTGTTGTTATGTGCCATTGAGTTGGCCCCAACTCATAGCAAACCCTGCTTGGGTTGCCGAGGCAGTATCACTACAGAAGTAGATTGCCCAACCTTCCTTCCAAGGAGTGGCTGGTGGATTTGAACCACCAGCCTTCTGG
>NW_006921827.1:4124869-4131097 GCF_000298275.1 Orycteropus afer afer | reverse complement strand
CTGAACAATAACACAGCTACATGCAGGGTCCAAGCATTCCAAAGGCAGCTACTCAGCTGCTTGTGGTAGATCCCACCATGGACTTGATTGCCAGTCTCATCATAGGGAATAACTACCACCAGCTGCCCAGCCACTCAACCAGGCCCAGCTAAGTTGAAATACAAATTTAACTACCACATATGTGTGTGTGTGTGTGTGTGTGTGTGTATATATATATATAATCTCAAGGAAGCTAAGACTGGTGACTTGAGTCACACCCTCCAGCAAGGCAGGACTCAAGATACATCCCACCCTGAGCAGGCATAGAGGCTAGGATTTACAATACATCACAAAATAAAGGAAAATGGCTAGAAGGGCCACACCAAGCAATTCACTTGCACTGCAAGGTGTAATCCAAACTGAAGGCTGTAGTCTTTGATCTTCACCAGTAAGTGCTTCAAGTCATCTTCACTTTCAGCAAGGAAGGTTGTGTCATCTGTATATCATAGGTTGTTAATGAGTTTTCCTCCAATCCTGATACCACATTCCTCTTTATATAGTCCAGAGTTTTGGGTTATTTTCTCAGCATAGAGATTAAATAAGTACAGTGAAAGGATACAACCCTGATGCACACCCTTCCTTATTTTAAACCATGCAATATGCCCTTTTTCTACTTGAATGATCACCTCTTGGTCTGTGTTCAGGTTCCTCATGAGCGCAATTAAGTGCTCTGGAATTCACATTCTTTGCAATGTTATCCATAATTTGCTATGATCCACATACTGAGATGCCTTTGCATGATCAATAAAACACAGGTAAGCATCCTTCTGGTATTCTTTGCTTACAGCCAAGATCCATGTGACATCAGCAATGATATCTCTCGTACCATGGCCTCTTCTGAATCCAGCATGAATTTCTGGAAGTTCCCTAACAATATACTGCTATAACAATTATTTAATTATCTTCAGCAAAATTTTACTTGCATGTGATATCAATGATATTGATCAATAATTTCCACATTCTGTTGGATCACTTTTCTTTGGAATGGGTACAAATAAGGATCTCTTCCAGTCAGTTGGCCAGGTAGCTGTCTTCCAGCATTCTTGGCATAAATGAGTAATGGCCTCCAGTGCTGTATCTGGTTTGTTTTGAAACATCTCAATTGGTATTCCACCAATTCCTGGGGCCTTGTTTTCACCAAGTCCTTCAATGCAGCAACTTCTTCCTTCAATGTCCTTAGTTCTTGATCATATGCCACCTCCTGAAATAGCTGAACATTGACTAATTCTTCTTGGTACAGTGACTCTGTATATTCCTTTCATCTTCTTTTGATGGTTCCTGGATCATTCAATATATTGCCCCTAAAATCCTTCAATATTGCAACTTGAGGCTTGAATTTTTTCCTCAGATCTTTCAGCTTGAGAAATTCCAAGCATGCTCTTCTCTTTTGGTATTCTAACTCTAGGTCTTTGCACATTTCAGTATAATACTTTACTTTATCTTCTCAAGCTGCCCTTAAATGTGATAGTATGGATGGGAGTAATAAGAGTTTATTATAATCACAAATTATCCTAATTAGTAAGAAATTAGAATATAAATTATTTTAAAAGTTGCCACCTATATCTAGATCTTTGTTTCTAAACATCATTCTTCAGTAAAAGGAAATAGGGCTCACTAGAGAAATGGCCAATTGAAGGACTGGCACAAAAAAACACACAAGATGCACTTAGAGCATCCTGGAGCACCAGTAGTGAAACTGTGCTCAGGAAAAAAAAAAAAAAAGAACTCCACAATGCTGAGGATTTGTCAAAGGGACACAGAAGCCAACTGAAAGAGCTCCCAATTAGCAAAGGTGGAATAATTTGAGCCATAAAATAAAGTAGTATTACATTTTAAGGTCAAAATACAAAATAAATATCTTGGAATCAATACTGATATAGAAATACCATTTAATAAATAAATCAATGGAGAAAAGACAAATCCCTGCATGTAGAAGAATTCCAAATAATTAATGTAGATACTCCATACTCAAGGAGAGGGAGCATAACTCCCTACTCCTAAAGTGTAGGTTGTGCACAGTGACTTCCTTCCAAAGAGTATATTATGGAAAGAGGATATTATGGATTGAATTGTGTCACCCCAGAATATGTGTTGTCCTAACCTGTAACCCTGTATTTATACTTTCATTTGGGAATGGGTTGTCTTTGTTATGTTAATTAGGCAGGTTAGTGTAGGATGTGTCTTGAGTTGATTGCTTATGAGATAAAAAAAAAAAGAGATTAAATGCAAGCTAGAAGAGAGGGTAAAATAGATGCCAAGACAAGTGGAAATCTCAGAGAAGCCAGGAAGCAGAAGATGAAGAGAAAAGGATCTTCCTTCAGAGTCCACAGAGACAGAAACACTTCCACTAGAGCCAGGGCTCTGAATTCAGACTTCTAGCCTCATAAACTGTGAGAAAAGAAATTTACATTTGTTAAAGCCATCCACTTGTGGTATTTCTGTTATAGCAGCACTAGAAAACTAAGACAGGTAGGAAAATAATAACTTCAGAGTGGAGAAATCTGACAAACACTGTCCCAAGACAGATGATCAAGGACAAAATCAACAGTGGTAAGTCAAGTTGATAGAATGTAGCCTTGGTATATGATGAAAATGGTACTTTATATAATCCCATTCTCATCATGAGAAAAACAAATTCCAATAGAGGGGCATTATCCAAACTACTTAACTAATAGTCCTGAAAACTATTAAGGTCATCAAAACAAGGAAAATCTGAGAAACTGTCACAGCCAAGAGGAGCCTCAGGTATTCTGAATGAGATCCTGAAATAGAAAAAAAAAGATGATCACAACTAAGAAATTTGACAAAATCATGGACTTTAGTTAATAATAATGTATCAACATTGGCTCATTAATTGTACCAAATATACCATGCTACCAATGTAAGATGTCAATAGGAGAATATGGATGTAGTATGTATAGGAACTTTCTGTACTACTCAATTTTCCTGTAAATCTAAAACTTTCTGAAAAATAAAATCTTTTAAAACATGTTGTCAACTACCTTAAAGGCCAGTGAGTTTATGTTAATGACGGAGGAACAACTCAGAAAGGGGGGGTGAGAATGGTTGCACAAGTCCAAGAATATCATCAATGTCACTGCCTTGTGTATGTAGTAAGTGTTGAATTGGTGTATATTTTGCTTTGTATATTATCAACAATACCACAAAAAAATATTTTTTTAATATATTCTTGATTATTTGCAATAAAAGCACATCATTTACACATAGCATCATACATTCTATAGAGTGGAAACAATTGTAGGAGACTGACATTTGCTAATCTTTAAAAAATATATATGCTTAACACAATCTGAGGTAGAAAATTTGAACAGGCCCATCACAAAAGAAGAAATTGAACAAATCAGAGGGAAAAAAAAATGAATAAAAAAAGTCCTAGCCCAGAAGGCGTCACTGGTGAATTCTCCCAAACATTCAGAGAAAAACTAACACCAATTCTGCTCAAACTATTCCAAACATAGAAGAGGATGGAATAATCCTGAACTCATTCTATAAAGCCAGCATAACCCTAATACCAAAATCATGCAAAGACACAACAACAAAAGAAATAAGGAAAATTGTACACCAATATCCCTTATGAACATTGACACAAAATTTCTCAACAAACCCTAGGCAATAGAATCCAACAATATATTTAAAAAATAGTACATCACGACTAAGTGAGTTTCATACCAGGTATGAAATGGTTCAACATAAGAAAAAAACAATCCATAAATCCACCACATAAATAAAGGAAAAGAGTGTCACAATCATGTGAATTGATGCAGAAAAAGCTTGAAAAAAGTATCTTTGAGAACAGGAAGAAGACAAGGATGTCCTTTATCACCACTCCTATTCAGTACTTTTGGAAGTCTTAGCCAAAGCATAAGGAAAGAAAGAGATATAAAAGGCAGCCAAATGAACAAAGTAGAAATCAAAGTATCTCTATTTGCAGATAATATGCTCCTATTATTGTTGTTGTTAGGTGCCATTGAGTCATCTCAAACTCATAGCAACCCTATGCACAGCAGAACGAAACAAAGCCCTGTCCTGAGCCAGCTCCATGATTCTTGCTATACTTGAGCCCATCGCCACTGCCACCATGTCAATCCATCTCATTCAGGGCCTTCCCTCTTTCGTCAACCCTCCACCTTACCAAGCATGACATCCTTCTCCAGAGAATGCTCCTTTCTGACAACATGACCAAAGTATGTGAGACGAAGTCTGGCCATTCTAGCCTCCAAGGAGCATTCTGGCTACACTTCCTCCAGGACAGACTTGTTAGTTCTTTTAGCAGTCAACAGTACTTTCAGCATTCTTCACCAACAGCACAGCTCAAAAACATCAATTCTTCTTCGGTCTTCCTTATACATCGTCCAGCTCTCACATGCATAAGAGATGATTGAAAATACTACAGCTTGTGTCAGGCACACCTTAGTTCTCAAGGAGACATCTTTGCTCTTCAGCATTTGAAAGAAGTCCTTTGCAGCTTATTTGCCCAGCGATATGTGTCATCTGATATTCTGACTGCTGCTTTCATTGGCGTCAACTATAGAACCAAGCAATAGAAGTCTTTGACAATTTCAATCTTTTCTCCATTTATCATAATGCTGCTTATAAGTCCAGTTGTGAGGATTTTTGTGTCCTTTATATTGAGATGTAATCCATACTGCAGACTGTATTCTTCAATCTTCATCAGTAAGTACTTCAAGTCATCCTCACTTTCAGCAGGCAAACTTGTGTTGTCAGTGTATCACCGGTTGTTAATGATTCTTCCTCCAATCCTGATACCATGTTCTTCTTCATACAGACCAGGCTCTCGGATTATTTGCTCAGCATATAGATTGAATAAGTATGGTGAAAGGAAACAACCCTGACACACTACCTTCTTGGTTTTAAACCATGCACTGTTCCCTTTTTCTGTTTGAACAACAGCCTCCTGGTCTATGTACAGGTTCCTAATGAGTACAATTAAGTGTTCTGGAATTTCCATTTTTCTCAATGTTATCCACAATTTGTTATGATCTACACAATCAAATGCTTTTGCATAGTCCATAAAACACAAGTAAACATCTTTCTGGTATTTTTTGCTTTGAGCTAAGATCCATCTGATACCAGCAATGATATCCCTTGTTCCACATCCTCTTCTCAATCCAGCCTGCACCTCTGAAAGTTCTCTGTCAATATACTGCACAATCATTTTTTAATTATTTTAAGATTTTACTTGCTTGTGATATTAATGATATTGGTCAATAATTTCCACATTCTTTGGGATACCCTTTCTTTGGAATGGGTACAAATATGGATCTCTTCCAGTCAGTTGGCAAGGTAGCTGTCTTCCAAATCTCTTGGAATAACCGATTGAGTGCCTCCAATGGAGCATCCATTTGTTGAAATACCTCAGTGGATATTCTGTCAATTCCTGGAGACTTGTTCTTTGCCAGTTCTTTCAGTGCAGCTTCAACTTCTTCCTTCAATACCATTGGTTCTTGAACATATACCACCTCCTGAAATGGATGAAGATTGACCAGTTCTTTTTGGTACAGTGATTCTGTGTATTCCTTCCATCTTCTTTTGATGCTTCCTGCATCATTCGATATTTTGCCCATAGAATCTTTTAATATTGCAACTCAAGGCTTAATGTTTTCCTCTGTTCTTTCAGCTTCAGAAATGCCGAGTGTATTCTTCCCTTTTGGTTTTCAGACTCCAGGTCTTTGGACATTTCATTATAGTAACTGGCTTTGTCTGCTCAAGCTGCTCTTTGAAATCTTCAGTTCAGCTGTTTTATCTTTTCATTTCTTCCATTTGCTTTAGCTACTCTCCACTCAAGGACAAGTTTCACAGTCTCTTCTGACATTCATTTTGGTCTTTTCTTTCTTTCTCATATTTTTAATGACTTCTTGCTTTCTTTGTGGATGATGTTCTTGATGTCAATCCACAATTTTTCTGGTTTTCAGTCATTACTGTTCAATGCATCAAATTTATTCTTTGTTGTTGTTGTTGTTAAGTGCCGTCAAGTCATTTCCAACTCATAGTGACCCCATGCACAGCAGAACGAAACACTGCCTGATCCCGCGCCAGCCCCACAATCCCTGCTAGACTTGAGCCCATGATCGCAGCCACCATATCAATCCATCTCGTTGAAGGCCTCCCCGTCTTTCGTCGACCCTCCACCCTACCAAGCATGACATC
>NW_006921827.1:4116126-4122137 GCF_000298275.1 Orycteropus afer afer | reverse complement strand
TACAAGCCCCACAGGATGACAAACTGACAGACAAGTTTGTCTTCCTTAGCTTTTGGAAACCTCTGCACCCTCCCCTTACCTAATTCCTACCTGGAACCTGCCACTTTGTGGTCCCCAGCCACTCCCTCCCTTTCCTTGCTCTAGGGGGCTGGGGCCTGCCTTGCCTCCCACACCTTTACCTGGATATCCTGCCATTCCTGAGGTCCCCAGCTGCTCCTATACATAGAAAATACAGTCCTATACATAGAAAATCCAGAAGATTCAACAAGAAAGTTACTAGAACTAATAGAAGTATGCAACAGTGTGGCAAGGTACAAGATCAGCATTCAAAAAAAAAAAAATCAGTTGCATTCCTTTACTCTAACAAAGAGAACTCTGAAAAGGAAGTAAGAAAAAAAAATAAATAACATTTACAATAACCACCCAAAAGATGAAGTACTTGGGAATAACTCTAACCAGAGATACAAAAGACCTATACAAAAAAAACTACAAATCACTACTAAAAGAAACCAAGAGAGACTAACATAAATGAAAGAATATACCATGCTCATGGATAGCAAAATTTAACATTGTGTAAATGATAATACTATCCAAAATATTCTTCAGATATAATGCAATTCCAATCTATATCCTGTCATCATTCTTTTAAGAGATGGAAAACTAATCACCAGCTTTATGTGGAAAGGAAGGACATTCCAGATAAGTAAAGTACTACTAAAAAAGAAGAACAAAGTGGGATGCCTCACACTCCCCAATGACCTCAAAACCTACATTACAGCCAAGGTAATCAAAATAGCCTAGTATTGGTACAATGATAGACACATAGACCAATGGAACAGAATTGAGAACCTGGAAGTAAATCCATCCACTTATAGACAGCTGATCTTTGACAAAAGGCAGAATACATTAAATGGAGAAGAAATAGTCACTCTAACAAATGGTGCTGGTAAAACTAGATATCCATTTGAAAAAAAAAAAAAAAAATGAGACATAACACTTACCATACAAAAAAACTAACTCAAGATGGATCAAAGACCTAAATGTGAAATTTAAAACTATAAAAATGATCAAAAAAAGAATAGAAACAAAATAAGAGGCCCTGATACCTGGCATAAATACACTATCAAACATACCAAAAAATGCACAAACAGCAGAGGACAAACTAGATGACTGCAACCTCCTAAAATTTAAATATTTATGGACAATAAAACACTTTGCCAAGAGATAAAAGAGAACCTACAGATTGAAAGAAGGGTTTTGGCAATGACACAGGGACAAACCTCTAAAATTTATAGAAAACTTCAGCACATCAACAACAAAGTAACAAACAACCCATTTTAAAAATGGGTGTAGGGCATGAATAGACATTTCAACAAAGAAGTCATTGAGAGCCAAAAAACACATGAAAAAATGCTTACAATCAGTTAAAGACAAACACCTCAATACCACTTTGTTAAGGGATCATTCAGGAAATAGATTTAAAAAAAAAAAAAAATGAAGAAAGCCTAAGATTCATGTGTGATAGCATCAAGGGGAATTACTTACATCTGATCAGAATTCCAGAACAAGAAGAGAGAAATAAAACTGTAGAGAAAATTGGTGAAGATTTGTTGGAAGATAATTTCCTTAATATGATGAAAGACGAGAAAATATCCATTCAAGAAGTTCAATAAACCCCAAGCAGGATAGATCACAAAAGAAAATCACCAAGACAAATCATAATCAAACTCACCAAGACTGAAGACAAAGAAAGAATCCTGAAAGCATCATGAGAAAACTGAAAAGTTACCTACAAAGGGCTAGCAATAAGCTCTGATTTCTTGGAAAAACCCATGCAGGAGAGAAGGCAATGGGATGGTATATATAAAATCCTGAAAGAAAAAATTTGTCAACCAAGAACTTTCCCTCAAATATCATGGTGAAATTAGTACATTTTCAGATAAACAGAAATTAATGGAACTTTTAAAATCAGTCCAACCTTACAAGAATGCTAATGGGAGTTCTTTGGATAGAGAACCAACAAAAGCAGACAGCAACCAGTGATTAACACATATGATGACAAAACCGAGAAACCAACCCAGTTATAAAAGTATCCAAGCTAAAATAAACTTACAAGACTGAAAACAGAGAACCAGAGATATCAAGTGGTAAATGAGAGGAACTAAAACCAAAAAAAGGGGAATAAATAGTATAGGTACAGAACTTCCAAATGCAACAATTGTGACATAGTTCTATGCTTGGGAAGAAAATTATAAACCTTCACATCAAAATTAAAAAGAAGAGTCACAAATATCTAGCCAATACTAAAATATTAGCGCAAAAAAAAAAAAATGACAACAAAATTCATAAACAAAATTAGCTCAGCACAGAAAATTATATGGAACAAAGAAACCAGGAACACCACACAAGAAAAACACATAACAAAATGACAGCAATAAATTCATACTTGTTGATAAGTACATTGAATGTGAATAGATTCAATGCACCACTCAAGAGACAGAGAGCTGCAGACTGGATAAGATAATATGACCCATCAATGTGCTGTCTACAAAAGACTCACCTTAGACACACACACACAAAAATAGACTGAAAATCAAAGATTGGGAAAAGATATATCAAGCAAATGGTGATCAAAAAAGAGCAGGAGTAGCATTATTAATTTTTGATAAAATACACTTTAAAACAAAAACCACCATAAGAGACAAGGAAATATCTTACATAATGATTAAAGGATCAATTGAAGAAGACATAACCATAAAAAATATCTAAGCACACAACAAAAGAGCCCAAAATACATAAATCAGACTTTAACAGAATAAAAAGACAAATAGATGACTCCACAGTAATAGTGGAAGTCTTTAGTACACCACTTTCAGTGAAAGATAGAACTAGAAAAATAGTCAACAAAGACACAGAATAACTGAACAATACAATCAACCAACTTGACCTTACAGACATCTTCAAAGCACTTTACCCAAAAACAGTACAATATACATTCTTTTCTAGAACACATGGAACATCTACAGAATAGGCCACTGTGGTGAAGTGAATTAAATAGTATGGCTCGTCTAGTCATAATTTTTGTAACTCCCACCAGATTACTGAGTGGAACTATGCAAATGTGTGGTGCTTTGTGACCTATCAAGGGGATTGGATAGCTTGTGAGTAATATAAATGAGGTGCATGGCACCCCTGTGTGTGGAGAGGGAGGACCATGCAAATAAGGTGTATGGAACCCTAATATGGGGATCAGTTAGTTTTGTCATTCTGTTAGGCTTAAAATGAGCCCTCCTAGAGGCAGAAGAGGGGAATCTCACTGCTATCCAAAGAGAAGAGCCAGAGGTGAAGTGGTGTGTGTCCTTGGAAATGAGATCCCTGCACTTCCTTGGGAGAAATATGGCAGAGCTGACTGAATGAGACAAGTGGCAGAGATGACCAGCTGAGACAACAGTGGCAGCAGAACCAAGAGGAATGAGATAGAACAGTGGGCTTTCCAACCTATGGAGTGAGAAAACTGACAGCCTTTGGGCAGGAGGCTTGCTAGTGAAGTGGAATGCACCTAGGTTCACCTATTGGCAAAGCTAAAAGATCTTTATAACACATGCCCAAGCAGTGTAAAGACCAGGCCAAAAGGCCAACAGCCAGAGAGGCATGCCTGAGGGCATGGCCAAGGGGAGGCTGTCAGAATTGAAGAACTGTATCCTGAGTGTGTTCCTGAACCTGAATTGTAACCTGTTATTTTCCAAATAAGCCCCACAATCATGACTATTGTCTGTGAGTTCTGTGTGGCCATTGCAATGAATTATCAAATCTAGAAGAAAAGTAGGGAGTGGCTTGGCAAGGATGGCTGGTGTTAGAATTGGTAAAAAGGCTGGAGGGTAGTGGTATCTCTGGCTTCATAGGAATAAGCCTTGGGCTGCTGAAGGTAATTCTTTCACTTGTGAAGTCAGAGAAAGTCAGAGGAGGATGCCACCCCCATTTCCTTTTCCACAAAGCAAGCCTCAACAAATTTAGAAACATTGAAATACTAAAAAACATCTTCTCAGATCACAATGCTATTAGAAATTAACAATAATCACTACAAAAAGAGAAAACACATAGAAACTGAATAACACTCTCCTTAAAAACTATTAGGTGATAGAAGAAATAAAAAATGAAATTAAAAAATTCTTTGAATCAAATGAGAAAAACACAACATACCAAAATCTTTGGGACACAGCAAAAGCAGTGATTAGAGGCCAATTTATACCAGTAATGCACACATCAAAAAAGAAGAAAGAGCCATAATCAGCACCTTAACCCAATGTCTCCAACAACTAGAAAAAGAGCAGCCAAAAAGCTCTAAATAACCTCCAGAAGAAAAGAAATAATAAACATTTGAGCAGAAATAAATGAAACAGAAACTAGAAGAATAATAGAAAAAATCAACAAGACTAGAAGATGAGTTTTTGAAAGATTAATAAAATCAACAAACTATAGGCAGATTTAACAGAGGAAAATAAGGAGAAGATGCAACTAACATGAATAAGAAATGAAATGGGCGATGTCACAACAGAACCAACTGAAATAAAGAGGATAATATCAGGATACTATAAAGAACTGAACTCCCAACCAATTTGAAAGCTTAGAAAAAATGGACAGATTTCTAGAAACGTACTACTTACCTAAAGTAACACAGACTAAGGGAAAAATTGAACAGACTCATAACAAAAGAAGAAATTGAACAGGTCATTTAAAAAAACAACAACAACAAAAAAAAAAACCTACCAACAAAAAAAAAGTATTGGCCCAGATATTTTTACTGCAGCATTCTATGAAATTTGAGTTTGATAATTCTGTGTGCTCAAAGAAGAGCACACACCAGTCCTACTCAAATTATTCCAGAACATAAAAAAGGTTAGAATTGTCCAAATTCATTTTATGAGGCAAGAATAACCCAAATACCAAAACGAGGCAAAGAGACCACTAAAAAGGAAAACTAAAGACCAGTATCCTTCATGAATATGTTGTTGTTGTTGTTATGTGCCGTCGAGTCGGACCCGACTCATAGCGACCCCTCCTTGGGTTTCCGAGGCAGTATCACTATGGAAGTAGTGTATATTCATGAATATAGATGCAAAAATCATCAACAAAATCCTAACCAATAGATTCCAACAATATATCAAAAAATTAATACATCATGACCAAGGGGGATTCATACCAGGTATGCATGATGGTTCAACATTAGAAAAAGAATCAGTGTCATCTATCTCATAAGTAAAGAACCACATGATCATATCAATTAATGTAGAAAAGCATTTATTTGATAAAATCCAACACCCATTCCTGACATAAACTCTCAGAAAAAGGAACAGAAGGGAATTTCCTCAACATAATAAAGGGCACATATGCAAAACTAACAGTCAATATTATTATCAATGGAGAGAGACTGAAACCATTCCCCTTGAGAACAGGAACCAGACATGGATGTCCTGTAGTACCACTCCCATTTTACACTGTATTGCAAGTCCTAGCCAGGGCAATAAGGTAAAAAAAGGGAAATAAAAGGCACCCAAATTGGTAAGAAAGAAATAAAAATACCTCTATTTGCAGATGATATGATATTGTACATGGGAACCCCAAGGGAATCAGCAAGGAAATTACTGGAACTTGTTGAAAGATTTAGCACAGTGGAAGGATATAAGATAAACATACAAAAATCAGCTGGATTCCTCTACACTAGCAAAGAGATATCTGTAAAAGAAATAAGGAAATAAATATCATTTACATTAGCCTCCAAAAAGATAAAATACTTGGGAATAAATCTTACTAGGGAAGAAATACATATACAAACAAAACTTCAAAACACTACTTCAAGAAAATATAAGAGAGTTCCGGCAAGATGGCAGACTAGGCACAAGGACTGCACAGACGCTCTTCAACAAAGAAAAGGGAAACCAATTAACACAGACACAGAAGATAATCTTGGACCCCTGAGCCTTGAAGGGAAGGATACAAAAGTGGACTGAACC
>NW_006921827.1:4087724-4111532 GCF_000298275.1 Orycteropus afer afer | reverse complement strand
TACATAAATGGAAGAGCATACCAAGTGCATGGATTGGAACACAGAACACTGTGAAAATGTCAGTTTACCCAAAGCAATCTATACATTCAATGCAATTCCAAGCCAGATTCCATCAATATAGGGTGAATATTTACATCAGATATACATACTCCTTAGAAAGATTAATCATGGGAGAAGAGAAGGGCAGGGAGATAGCTCAGGAGGCAGGAATGCATAGGAAAGAAGGACACAGGAAAGAGGTAACTACAGGGAGGAAGTGGGAAGAGAGCTGTTACACTGTGGGAAATTGCACTCAATGTCATGAAACAAAATGTGTATGAACTGCTGTATGGAAAATGAATTTGCTTTGTAAACTTTCACCCAAATCATAATAAAAATTTTAAAAGAAAAGAAAAGAATCATACCAATCAACTTACTTCCATGGGTTGGCTCTCAGCCCAAAAATAAAAAGACTTACAAGCACATCACCTACCCCAGAGAGATGCACCCACCTACCCTAGGGAAATGCACTCCTTAGATCAATCAGTCATGAAACATCAGGGGGGCAGCATCCACATAGAGGGAAAGCTGGACAGACAGGAATGCATAGATAAGAAGGGTACACAGAAGGGGTAGTAACAGACAGAAGAGAAGAGGAGAGTTTTTATGGTTGGAGACTGTAATTGGGGCCATGACATCAAATGCGCATGAACTGTTAAGAATAAACGTAATCTGCTTTATAAATTTGCACCCAAATCACAATAAATAAATGAAAAACAAAATGTATATGGACTGCTGTATGGAAAATGAACTTATAATAGGTCTAATAGGGGCAAAGTTATCATAATTTCTTAGCCATAGCCAACCACTCTGAGGGAAACAGTTGTTGGACCTGTGGGCTCAGGACCTTGGCCACAGGGTACATCAAGCTCAATTGGCATAAATACTACACAAAAACATTGTTCTACATGTTGCTTTGGTGAGTAGCAACTGGGGTCTAAAAGGTTGCAAGCAGCAATGCAGATGCAACAATTGGTCTCTCCTAATCCAGAGCAAAGAAGAATGAAGAAAACCAAAGATGCCTGGAAACAATTAGTCCAAGGGACTAGTGGACCATGCAAACCTCAGTCTACATGAACATGAGATCAGAAAAACTAGATGGGGCCCAGCTGTCAACCACTCAGAAAGGAATCAGTGCAGGAGATCCTGGATAGAGTGGGAAAAAAATGTGGAACAAAAATCACAAAAAAGACCAGGCTTACTATCTGATAGAGACTGGTGAAATCCCCTAGACACCAGTCACCTTTTGAGCCTGGAACTGAATTCACTAACATGGCTTCCATCCAAATAGACAGGCATATAAGGTGAACATTTATACCAGGTAGATACACTCTGTGATAGTTGGAGCTTTGTGTCAACTTGGCTGGACCACAATTCTGTATGGTTTAAGTAGTTGTGATGTGAGTTTTTCCAATGATGGGATCAGATGTATATGTTTTGAGCAGCCAATCCATTGAGAGGGAATTTCCCTAGGGGTGTGTATATTTATGGAAATCCTGGGAAAAGAGACACTCTTCTGTGGATCAGGATTCTGCCTACAACTGTCTGTGAGCAAACAGTCCACCATTCGGCCTGGAGATCTTTGATTTGTCATTCATGGGAGTCAATAGCCAGTATACTGCCAGCCAACCTGGAGTACCTCAGCCCCTGCAGCTGTGTGAGTCGGGGAAAGCCTCCAGCTTGAAGTTTGATCCAAGAACTTGGGACTTGCCAGCTTCTATAAGTGTGTGAGCCATTTTCCTAAGATAAATTTCTCTTTCTATATATAGATATAAGCTTTACTGGTTTTGTTTCTCTAGACAACCCAGTCTAACACACACTCCTTAGAACAATCAACCTTTGGAGATCAGAAAGACTGCACCTGCACAGGGAGATACCTCAGATTGCAGGAATGCATAGGAAAGAAGGACACAGGGAAAAGGTAACCACAGAGAGGGAGTGGGAAGAACATTGTTGTTATATTATGGGGATTATGATCAATGTTATGAAACCACATGTGTATGAAACCGTTATATGGAAATGAATTTGCTCTGTAAAATTTCACCTAGCATAATAAAAAATTTAAAAAAATCAAAACAACAATGAGCTATGATCTCACTCCAGCATTAATAGTAAAGTTCAAAAAGACAGAAAACAACAAATGCTGGTGAGGGTATGGAGGGACTAGAGCCTTCATACACTGCTGGTGGGACTGTAAAATGTGGTCCAACCACTGTGGAAAATGGTATGTACTTCCTTAAAAAATGGAAATAGAAATACCATATAATTCAGCAATCCCACTATTTGGTATATATCCTAGAGAAATAAGAGCTGAGACATGAACAGACATATGAACACCCATTTTCATCACAGCATTATTCACTATAGCAAAAAGATGGAAGCAACCAAAGTGTCCATCAACAGAGGAATGGATAAACAAACTATTGTACATACAGACAATCTGTTAAATGCTTCATAACACAGATGAACCTATTATGCTGAGGGAAATTAGTCAATCACAAAAGGACAGATATTATATGAGAAAACAAGTGCAAAAAGTCAAGGAAAGGTTTACACACATAAAAAGAAACATTATTTGAAGTTTACAAGGATGGGAAGGGAAGGGAGGGTAAATCACTTACTAGAAAGTTAACTTGGGTATTACCTTGGGTGGAAGGAAAGGCAATACACAATAAAGACAAGGTCAGCACTAAATGATGACGGCAAAGGAAGAAACTGGGAGAAGCATGAGAGTTAGAGGCAACAAAAGTTAATACTATATCATATATTCAATCTTGCAATAACAATAATCCACAAGTGTATACATAGATAGACATAGCTATATATGACATAGATAGACATAGTGTATATATAGCTGAATATGGAGGGAAGGTGAATGGGACTACACCCATGAATATATATAAGTTTGACAGAGGATACTTCTATGTATGTGTCTACATGTGTTGCAAATATACCCATGAATATAGTACCACATAGAGGGGCAAAGTTACGCAAAATTCTTAGCCATAACTAAATACTTTGAGGGATTGGGTTGTTGGGCCCAGGGACTCAGGACCACAGTCTCAAAGGACAGCAAGGTCAATTGGCATAATGTAGTCCACATAGACAGTGTTCTACATCCTACCTTGGTGAGTATCAACTGGGGCCTTATAAGCTTATAAGCAGCCATCTGAGGTGCAACTATTGGTCTCTCCCTGTCTGGAGGAAAGGAAAGTGAAGAAAATCAAAGACACAAGTACAAAGGATGTGGTAGTTAAGGTTGTGTGTCAACTTGGCTGGGGCTGGTTGAGTGGCTGGGTAGCTGGTGGTAGTTATTCCCTAAGATGAGACTGGCAATCAACTCCATGGTGGGATCTATCACAACCAGCTTTAGGGATGTGGTCTGCTTCCCATATATAAGAAGCAGCTTTGGGAATGGTCTCTTATGGCATGCTTGGACCCTGCACATAGCCAAGGACTGGTTTGGTAATATCAGGGCTGTGCCTTATTGTTGACCTTGGGTTTGTCAGCCTCAGCAGCAAGCAGCTGAGTGAAGAAAAGCCTCCAGCTTCAGTGGACCAGGAGCAGGAGGCAGAGCTGAAGCCCAAGGTTGAAGGGCTTTCACCCAGCCCCTAGAGCCTGGCACTTTGAACTCTGACTTATAGCCTACAAATTTTAAGAATAAACTCCTGTTTGTTAAAGCCTTCCCATTTGTGGTATATTCTTGTCAGAGCAGCACTAGGTAACCAAAACAAAGGACTAAGGACCAAATGAACCCTAGCCTCCTAGAACTGGAAACCAGAAGTACTATATATGCCCAGCTACCTCTGCTGACGGCTCTGAAAAGAATCATAATAGGGGGTCCTGGATAAAGTGGGAGGAAAATGTGGAACAAAACAAAAAAATAATAAAAAATACCAGGCTCACTGGTCTGATGGACTGGAAGAACCACTAAGATTATGACTTTTATACACTCATCGGGCCTGGAACTGAATTCACCTCCAAGGTTCAACTTTCAGCCAAAAAGATAGACCTATAAGGAAACAAGGGAGCTCTGGTGGTGTAGTGCCGAGGCAGTATCACTACGGAAGTAGATTGCCCATCTTTCTTCCGGTGAGTGGCTAGTGGGTTTGAACCACCAGCCTTCTGGTTAGCAGTCAAGTGCCTTAGCCACTATGCTACTAGAGCTTCCTCCATAGTGATATCGTCTGGGAAACCCAAGGAGGGGTCGCTGTGAGTCAGATCTGACTCGATGGCAGTGTGTGGAGTTGTGTTGCTTGTAAGGGAACAATAACACCAGCAATGTGTGTACTCCTTGAAATAATCAACCATATGACCTCAAAAGGGCAGCATTTGCCCAGCAGTAAAGCTCAGAAGGTAGAAAGGGATAGGAAGAATGAATAGAAAGAGTGAACACAGGAAGTAGGAAGAGTGCTGTGTACATTACGAGGACTGCAACTCATGTCACAAAACAAAATGTGTATGAATTGTTGAATGGAAAACCAATTTACTCCATAAACTGTCAACCAAATTACAATAAAAAGCTTAAAATAAAATATGTTGCCAACAAGTGGAATAAATAACTGACTTAATTTAATTTATGGTAAGCTCTGGATATTGTGGATTTTAAAACTTATTAAGAAAAAGAATTAAAATTAAATCTAATACTGAATGCTTTCTTCTTTCAATATTCTTCATTTAACCTAATTACAAAGAGCATACAGAAACTATAAAACATTTTTATGAAATATTTAATATGGAAAAGAGGTGAATTTGACTTTTTTTATTTTACTTGTTTTTTGGTAACATAAAAAAATAGGTTACCTCTGAGCTGATCTATAATGAAATGAAAAGATCTGTTTGAAGTTTTATACAAGTATTTTCTAAAATTAAACTCTCTAAGCTTATAATTTTCTAGCACTCTTTATCCATATATTCAAGCATTTTACAGTTCCTTTGGGAGCTCTGGTGGCATAGTGCCTAAGGCATTTGAATGCTAACCAGAAGGCTGGAGGTTCAAACCCACTACCTACTCCTTGGAAGGAAGATCTGGAACTTCCGTAGTGATACTGCCTCAGAAACCCAAGGAGGGGTCGCTATGAGTCAGATCCCACTCAAGGGCTTAAAGATATTGCTTGGTTTGGTTTAAAGATACTGCTAAATTGAAATGCGAAGATAAAGTTCTCACTTTAAAAAAAAAAAAAAAAAACTTATATCTGTTGTATTTATGAGAATTTCAGGAAAAAAAAATAGCAGCCTAAACCATTTACAATTTAAGTCCTACACCAAGAGTTTATTTTTCCATTGTTGTACCTAAATAGAAAATATATTAGATGAGTCAATAGTTTCTTTTTAATTCTCTCATTACATTCATTACATTTTGGTTCTATCAATGAGGATATTATCTTAATATCCTAGACTCTGAAATAGCCATGAGTAATCTAAAAAATAAAATTGTATCAGAAAACATAATTATAAAATTTTAAAATACTATAAACCAAAAATATCCATACACAAAATTTCACTGCCCTTTCCTTTAGTGATTTTCTTATGAGACTATACACCAGAAATAAAACCTCAATATTTCATATAGAAATGTCTATTTTTATAAAAATTAGTTCTTACTTATACCCCAAAATAAATTGTGCCCAGATAAACTTGTTTTAAGTACAAGTCTGTGCTAGAAAAAGACTATATTTTAAGTAAACCACTTAGAGTAGCTTTTAAAATAAGTGATAAGTAGCAAAGTACTTGATATGAAGCACACTGGGGTTAATATTCATTAATACAGGCAATCCAATAATTCTGGAAGCACTTGACATTGTCTCAGGACTCTAACCTTGCTAGTGGAATCTTTGAGTGCAATGAGAATTGTATGTCAAGCAAACAGCAAATTCTAATCAGATTCCCCATTGCCTGGTTTCAGAACTTGATAATGAGAAATGAAACTATTGTTCTTACTAGTTAGTACATGTTCTGTTAGTATAAATTTATGACTAAAACTAATAAAATGCCTAAAAGTATATATAATTTAGTAAAAATAAGGCTTTGTTGAATCCTATGGTAGGATTATATCCAAAAAGTACCTCGATTGGAATCTAAGCCCACTTTGCATCATCAAGAAATCTCTAATTTCACTAAATGACTTTAATTTTCTGTTTAATGAACCAATTCCCATATCCAAGCAAGTGATCCATTAATAGCAAGGCAGTGATATAGTTCAGTAAATTGTATTGAATGGAAAATCCCACATGTAAACTTTGCAACATGGCTAGTTTAGTATTAATTCTTTATGCTGTAGCTGTGTTTATGTGCTGGGACTTAAGTGGGCTGTAAAATGTAAAAGGACAGGGTCCTGAGGCTAAATGGGCAACTCTAAAGGGGTATAAAATTCAAATTTTGGCAGAATAAAGCAGTTAGACTAAAGATAAGGTTCTTGCAAGAAGAGGAACATATAAAGGAAGAAGCACTGTGATTGGTCTTGAAGCCTAAATTGACATTCTCCCACATGAAAAGACTTTTAAAAAATGAATCTGCTAATATACAAATCATCCTTTTTATCAAAGGGACAAATCCAAGAAGCAATAACTCACTTCATGTACTTTTTTAAAAGTTGCCATCTGGACTCTACAGCAGTTGGTTTTCTTTTCAGAATTATTTAAATTAAGCCAAACAATTTTTATATTCTATCAAGTTAATATGGGAGTTCTGGTAGCATAGTATCTAAGGCACTTGACTGCTAACCAGAAGGCTGGCAGTTCAAACCCACTAGCCACTCCTCGGAAGGAAGATGGAGCAATCTACTTCCGTAGTGATACTGCCTCGGAAACCCAAGGAGGGGTCTCTATGAGTCAGGTTTGACTTGACAGCACATAACAACAACAAATCCACTTTTCTGACACCAGTTCTACCTTGCTCTAGACTAATCCATCTCTCCACTTCCTGCCTTTATTTTCCCCCTTCTTTCTTTCCAGGCAGATATTATCCTAGGCAGTGAAGTTCTAGGAGCTACCTCCTAAACAGGTAAACACATAACTGAGCAAATAGCATACCAAAAACCAAAACCAAACTCACTGCCATCCAGTCGATCCCATCTCATAGTGACCGCTCCTTGGGTTCCAAGGTGGTTATCTCTACAGAAGTAGATTCCCCAATCTTCCTTCCAAGGAGTGGCTGGTGGGTTTGAACTGCTAGCCTTCTGGTTAGCAGTCAAATGCCTTAGGCACTATGACACCACTGCTCCCAGCAAATAGCATATAGCTCATAAATGATAAATGACATAAACAAAGAGCCATGGGCACACACAGAGGCAGATTGTTTGTATTCTGACCTGGCAATGTTCTAGTCCCATCAATTCCAGCATTGCCACAGCAATATCCTTGGCCCACTGCAAATGAAGATAAAGGTTGTAGTCAGAGCTGTGGTGGGGAAAAGGGAATTTAAAAAACAACCTGTAAGCATATGAATGGGTAAACACAACTCTGCTTTCTCTCAGGAATTAATGGCAAATATTTTTTTCTACTAAAATCTTTTGCTAATTTATTACAATAGAAATGTTTATCTCTTTAAACAATGGATGGCAGTGTTTTGAATATTTGAGAGCAACCCATAATGTAAAAATTCTATTTTGCTTTGGGAAGTGTTTGAGGGAGATTGAAGCTAAATGTTTACATTCCTTATTACATTTTGCTTGGGCTAATATTAAAATTAATTTTAATTTAGTAAGACAGTAACAAACTTAAGCAGAATAAATTGGATGAGGGAAAATAGTAACTAAAATTTTGTCAGAGCTATCCTGGAGGAGAAGATAATCCAGACTCCAACATACATGCAAGGTGTTTAAATCGAAGGGAATAATGTTCTATTCTTTACCTGTTACTCTTAAAAATGTTTCCCCGCACCCTCTATACTTTCCTAATACTCTAATGCTAACTGGCTATGGCTTCTTTCAGCTGCTTCTAACAGATTGAGATCAAGACTAGATTAGATACAGCAGGACCTAGTGATGGTATAAACAATTTCCCCCAGCTAAACTGACCTGAAGCAGTCAGGTAAAACAAAGCAAAAAATCTTAAAGATTGCTGTGAGGTTCACAGAAGAAAGAAAAGCATTCTTTCCCTCTGTGGGTACACAGAGATATTCATTTAGCTGTATCTATTGTGGTGCCTATTATGGACCAAGCACTATTCTAGAATGGTTTTTATGTGTCTAAATCTATGCTAAGAACCCCCAATATTGCCCACATTTAAATTTGAGATAATGATAGTTAAAACTAGAAATATTAGAAGGGGGTCTTATACTTTGTTATTTTATTTAAAATAGCAATAATAATCATTAATATTTACTACTAGTAACATAATATTAAGGAGCTCTGGTGGCTGAGTGCCTAAGACATTTGACTGCTAACCAGAAGGCTGGTGGTTCAAACCCACCAGCCACTCCTTGGAAGGAGGGTTGAGCAATCTACTTCTGTAGTGATACCACCTTGAAAACCCAAGGAGGGGTTGCTATGTGTCAGATCCGACTCAACAGCAGTGCGTAACATAATATTAAGTATTCACTCTGTGTCTGGAATTGTGCCAATTGCTTTGCTTGCATTCACATCTAAACCTCAATAACTTTATTCAGAAGGTATTGTTTTAAACCTCTTTATAGATGAGGAAACCAAGACAAGGACATTCAGTAAGTGTCATGGCTAATTTAAAAGCCATGGACCTGGACTATATAATATACTAAAGTCTCAAAATCCTCAACTAAAGCCTCAATTAATATGCTCTGTGCTATACAAACTTTTGGACTTTCAGTGGTGAGGAGGAAAAATGGGTGCTGTTGCACTGTGAAATGATTCATGTTGGTATCTTAATGTAACTGCTCATATAAATCATTTCTATGTAAGCTAACTTCAAGGTGTCCTGGTGGTGCAGTGTTTAAAGGGCTTGGCTGCTCACAGAAAGGGCGATGGTATGAACCCACCAGTTGCTGTGCAGGACAAAAATGTGGCATTCTGCTTCCATAAAGATTACACCTTTGGAAACCCTATGAGACAATTGTAGTCTGTGTCCTATACAAGTACTAATCAACTCTACAACAACAAATTTTTTTGTTTTTGTTTTTTGTCTATGACCAGTTCAACATTTCAGGTGAACCGTGTTTCAGTTAGGCATACAATTTTGGCTGTGGAACTAATTGCTAATATTAAATGAGACTTTAATATGGTCCAGGTGCTAGTCTAACTCACCAGGTGGGTGCTGTCATTGTCACACCCACTAAAACACTGAAGGTTAAGTTTATACTGCTAGTGAGGGCCAGAGTCAGGATTCAAACTCAAGTAATCAGCCTCAAAGGTTTAACTACTATTCTGTACAACCCTTCAATTAAAAGAGGCTAACAAGCCAATTAGGATAAATCTTGTATCTTGAGATGTGTGGGTTGAAGCAAAATGACTTAAAGGGGACAGGAGCACCATCATTTTTACAGCATGATCTTTATTCTTTTGCTGCTAACTCTAAGGGGGAGCTAAATTTTATGTCAACATTATGCATGAAAGGGAAGAAGAATGACACCAATTAGCCCCTCATCTAAAAATCCACTGCCTTGAAGTAGATTCTGACTTACAGCAACCTGATAGGACACAGTAGAACTGTCCCATAAGGTTTCTAAGACCATAAATCTTCATGGAAACAGACTGATGCAGCTTTCTCCCTAAGAGCAACTAGTGGGTTCAAACCAGCTACCTTGCTGTTAGCAGTGGAGCTCTTTCCAGTTGGCCCAGAGACCCACACTATGACACAGAAGGTCTGGTTTCATAGCACTGTCCCCTGCCTAATAGAGCAGCTGCAGAGGTGCACTAAAGCTTTCTATTTACTGTTTAGTAATAAACATGAAGTTCTTTAGAGAAGATAAGTTTCTTCTCTAATTGCCCTTCAGTTACAGAATATCCTGCTCCTTCTGTCATAATTTTACTTACTGAGTCCATAACCTTGGGCAAGTTCATTGCTCTATGTTAATATTTGAAAAATCTTATTAATGCCTGAGTGAAAGGCACACTGTAAATACAAAATATTAATTAAACTTATCTTCATGGTTACAAACATAACTATAAATTCCAATGAAAAAAAAAACCTCAACCTCACTGCACTCAAGTCAGATCTGACTCATAGCAACGCCTCCTTGGGTTTCTGTGGTGGTATCCTATGGAAGTAGATTGCCCAACCTTACTTCTGAGGAGTGGTTGGTGGGTTTGAACTACCTGCCTTCTGGTTAGCAGCCAAATGCCTTAGGCACTACGCCACCAGAGCTCCTAGATTTCAACGAAGAGAGAAATGATCGATATTTATTTAACGCTTTAAATTATCACAGTCTTATTTAAAAACAACTGCAATGTCATTTCTATTCTTTTGCAGAAACAGAGTAAGAGTTCGGCAAAGTGAATTGCTTATAAAGTTACATAGCATATTAGTATAGGCATTCCTAGCCTGGATTGCTCTTTATCTCAACCCTGGTGGTGTAGTGCCTAAGGCATTTGACTGCTAACCAGAAGGCTGGCTGTTCAAACCCACCAGCCTCTCCTTGGAAGGAAGGTTGGGCAATCTACTTCAATAGTGATATGGCCTCAGAAACCCAAGGAAGGGTGGCTGTAAGTCAGATACAACTCGAGGGCAGTGCATGTTGTTAGTGTTTATACCATTGACAAAAGGAGCTCTGATGGCATTGTAGTTAAGCCATTGGTTTGCAAACCAAAAGGCAGGCAATTTGAACCCACCAGCTGCTCTGTAGTAGGAAGTGAGGCAATCTATTTCCATAAAGATTTACAGCCTTGAAAACCTGAAGGGAGTTGCTATGAGTCAGAATCAACTGGACAGCATTGGATTTGGATTTTTACCATCATGTGTCTGTCAGTGGAGGCTTGTATGTTGCTAAGCTGCTGAACAGGTTTCAGCAGAGTTTCCAGACTAAAATGAACTAGAAAGAAAGGCCTGGTGATCTACTTCCAAAATTCAGCCAATGAAAACCCTGATCCATGATCACAATGATCTGATCCAAAACCCATCATGAGGATGTCTCAGGACTTGGCAATGTTTCATTCTGTTGTTCATAGCCTCACTGTGAGCTGGGGGTGTCTGCACAATAGCTAACAGCAACGATATGACATTGATGGGATTACAGTAGCGAAAACATATTATTTACTATGTACCAGATATTGTGCTAAGCGCTTTAGGTACACAATCTAATTATTACACCAACCTTATAAATAAGTTATTATTCCCATTTTACAGATGAGAAAATAGAGACTCAGAGTGGTTAAATCATTTGCTTATGACCTCTTGCTTATTAAGTGGTGCACAATCAGGATCCATATCCTGTTCTTTCTGACTCCAAAGCATTTCTAGAACGTCATTTCCTCCAAACCCTGGGAGCACACATGAAAAATATGCCCCCTTGCCTAACACATAAAACACTGAGTGAGGACTTGCAGAATTGATGTCCTATGCCATGAACAAGGAAGTGTAATTATTAGCTCAACCCTCTAAACCTGAGGTTCCACCACACACACACACACACACACACACACACACACACCGAACAAAAGAAATTTTTTTAAAGAATTGATAAAAAGGGATATGATTTTTCCTATCATTAGGTTCTACGTTTTCTGTATTCTGAAAATAAAAATCTGCTGAGGAAGGGTATTGAATTGCGGTTCAGGTGGTTTACTATGACGCTTCTCTCCATGAACAGTGTTTACTAGCAACAATTATTGTTAGATGTTACCAGTCAATTCCAACTGATAGTGACCCCATGCACAACACAACAAAAAACTGCCCAGTCCTGCACTATCCTCACAATCATTGCTATGTTTGAGCCCATTCTTGCAGCCATTGTGTCTGTCCATCTCATTGAGGGTGTTCCTCTTTTTGCTGACTGTCTACTTTACCAAGCATGATGTGTTCTCCAGGTACTGGTCCCTCTTGATAACATGTCCAAAATACATAAGACAAAGTCTCACCATTCTTCCTTCTAAGTAACATTCTAGCTATACTTCTTCCAGGACAGATTTCTTCATTCTTCTGCCAGTCCATGGTATATTCAATATTCTTTGCCAACACCATTATTCAAATGCATTTATTCTTCTCTGAGCTTCTTTATTCATTAGCCAGCTTTCCAATGCATATGAGGCAACTAAAAATGCCATGGCTTGGGTCAGATACACCTTAGTCTTCAAAGTGACATCTTTGCTTTTTAACACTTTAAAGAGTACTTTTGTAGCAGATTTGCTGAATACAATTAGTCATTTGATTTCTTGACTGCTATTTCCATAGGCATTGATTGTGGATCCAAGTAAAAGGAAATCCTTGACAACTTCAGTCTTTTCTCCATTTAACATGATGTTTCTTTTTGGTCCTGTTGTGAAGATTTTTGTTTTCATTACGTTGAAGTGTAATCAGCAGAAAACTGTGTACTTTGATCTTCATCAGTGAGTACCTCAAGTCTTCTTCACTTTCAGCAAAAAAAGTTGCATCATATGCATATTACTGGTTGTTAGTAAATCTTCTTCCAATCTTTTTTTTTCCTTAATTGTTATTGTGATTTGGGTGAAAGTTTACAGAACAAATTCATTTTCCATTCAGTAGTTCACACACATTTTGTTTCATGACATTGACTACAATTCTCCAAAAGGTAACAACTCTCTTGTAGTTCCTTCCTTCCCTCTCATTTTTATGCAATATTCTTTTCATATAGTCCAGCTTCTCAGATTATTTGCTTAGCATGCAGATTGAATAAATATAATGAAAGTATACAGCCCTGACACACACCTTCTTGTGTAGTGTGTAGTAGCCTCTTGTTTTGTTCAAGAGCCTGCCTCTGTCTATGTACAGGTTCCTCATGAGTACAATTAAGTGTTCTGGAATTCCCATTCTTCACAATGTTATCAGTAATTTGTTATAATCCACACAGTCAAATACTTTTGCATTACCAATAAAGCACAGGTAAACATTCTTCTGATATTGTCTGCTTTCAGTCAAGATCCATCTGATATCAGAAATAATATCCCTCATTGTATGTGTCTTGTGAATCTCAGGTAATTCCCTGCTGGTATACTGCTGCAACCATGTTCTAGTTACTTTCAGAAAAAGTTTTACTTGTGAGTGATATTTAATGATATTCTGTGGTAATTTCTGCATTCTATTGGATCACCTTTCTTTGGAATCTTTGGAGCTAAATCTTAGGTTAATTTAAAAAATAAGTAAACTCTTTATTGGGATCAATGAATATTGTTGTAGTTGTTGTTATTTGCCATCGAATTGGATCTGACTCATAGAAACCCCTCCTTGGGTTTCTGAGGCAGTATCTAATGGAAATCAAAACTGGCCAAATAATTGGTTTTAGAAGCATCAGCACAAGGCTAGTCACTATGACATGGATTGGTGGCAGAGCAATTCATCACTGGCACAAGTGGGACTACAGAAGCAGGAAAAGGGCCATGATTGGGATACCTACATAAGTGAAGATTAAAAAGGGTTATAGGATTGATTCTGGGGCTTGACCACCTGGCTGGGTGGTGGTGCAGATATGTCTCATTACCATGTAACCTGAGTTATAGCCACAAAGTGGCTACAAGACAATACCAGGACCACAACCTATTACTAAATTAGATGAGGGCACACCCAGGCAATTTCCCTAGTTCTTTATACAAACATAATCTACCTTCAACCACATTCTTCCTGAGGACAAACTGCCCCTCCCTAGGTTTGTCCTAAAACTTGTCTAAGGACAGCCACACTTTGGTTTAAAGATCTGAAAGAACTCAAATGGTATTGAAATTTATGCAAACACTCAAAATGGCATTAGGGCTCCCACTGTGGACTACAGCCTTCTACAACCCAAGTGCCCCAGAATTTAAGCTCTAATACACAGTCAATAACATAGCAGACAGTTCAGTTGTCTATCCAACAGCCATTTTCGATCCTCTTTTTCCTTGCACTTCTCTCTCTAGGGCTGAAAATCCAGTTATTCACTTCTGCAGTCTCCATTGAACCTAGGGGTTTGCCATATGACCCTTGTGTGACTCATTTCTGGCCACTGAGATATAATAGGAAGTTTGCTAAGGAGCTTCTTAGAAAGATTTTCCTCTCTGATAATAGAAAAGTGGAAAGTAGGGAGAATTCCTTTCTCCTTCTCCACTCTTCCTGCTTTCCCTATGAGGTCTGTTTTTGTTGTTATTGTTGTTATGTGCCATCAAATCAGACCTGACTCCTAGCGACCCCTCCTTGGGTTTCCGAGGCATATACTACGGAAGTAGATTGTCTAGTGAGGACGTAACATTTGAAGTTGTTATACCCAATGAGGGCTATCACTGCTGATGTCAGCTGGATCTTGGCTGGAAGCAAAAAATACAGAAAGATGTTTATCTGTGTTTTATTGACTATGCAAAGGTATTCAACTGTGTGGATCATAACAAATGATGGATACAATTGTGAAGATTAGAAATTCCAGAACACTTAATTGTGCTCATGAAGAACCTACACATAGACCAAGAGGCATTTGTTCAAACAGAACAAGGGAAATCTGAATGGTTTAAAATCAGGAAAGGTGTATATCAAGGTTGTATCCTTTCACCAAACTTATTCAATCTGTATGATGATTCAGACTGTATGCTGAACAGGTAATCTGAGAAGGGGACCTTATGAAGAAGAAAATGGCATCAGGATTGGAGGAGGCTCATGAACAACCTACAACCTACAATATGCAGATGATACCTTGCTTGCTGAAAGTGAAAAGGACTTGAAGCACTTACTGATGAAGATCAAAGATGACAGCCTTCAGTATGGATTACACCTCAACGTAAAGAAAATTAAAATCCTTACAACTGGACCAATAAATATGGACCAATAAATAAAATTCTCAGGATAAATGGAGAAAAGATTGAAGTTGTCAGAGATTTCATTTTACTTGGATCCACAATCAATACCCATGGAAGCAGCAGTCAAGAAATCAGATGTCATGGTGCACTGGGCATATCTACTGCAAAAGACCTCTTTAAAGTATTAAAGTGTCACTTTGAAGACTAAGGTGTGTCTGACCCAAGCCCATATTTTCAATTGCCTCATATGCATGTGAAAACCAGATATTTAGAAGAAGAATTGATGTATTTGAATTGTGGTACTGTTGAAGAATGCTGAAAATACCAGAACTGAAAAAAAAAAAACTAATCTCACTGCCATGGAATAGCGACCCCTCCTTGGGTTTCCAAGGCAGTATTACTACAGAAGTAGATTGCCCCACCTTCCTTCTGAGGAGTGGCTGTTTGGTTTGAACCACCAGCCTTTTGTTTAGCAGTCAGATGCCTTAGGCACTACACCACCAGAGCTCCTATAATTCACTTACTGTACAATTTAAATTTCCTCTTTGAAAAGGATTTGCATTCTACTTTGCAGAGAGGATGAAGATTATAAAGTATAACTTTTTCTTACCCCACTTCCTCCCACACTGGCCAAATGTCTCTGTCTCTACACCCACCATTACCCAAGTCCAACTCCTCCACCCTCAATTTCTTATCTCCTTGGTCTTTGGTCACCAACAGTCTTTACATTTGTGTAAGGAACTAGCTCTTAGACTGGCCTTTCTAAAGTCATAATACAAATGGGGTTAGGTAAGTTGTTTGGTCAGACAGCCAAAAGTCTGGCCGGGGCAAGATTGCTGACTGGATCTAGGCAGCAGGGTTTGGCAAGTTTAGGAGGCAGAGCATACTTTAATGCCTCATTTACAGGTAGCAATCAAGGTCAGAGGAGCAAACTAATTAGACTCTTTAGGACTGTGATCTAGAGCCACTTCCAGAAAGAACTTGTTCTCTAACTGAAGCCTGGTGAACCACTGCCTTGTTATCTATAGCAGTTCAGGTATTTTCCAGTCAGTATCTCACCCTCTCAGAGCTCCTAGTTATCAGGGCAATTAAAAACTTCTTATTTCCCCACCCCACTCTCCAAAAAACAAAGAAAAAGAAAAAAAAGGAAAGAGGGGAGATAAAAAGAAAGGAAAAACAACACAAAACAAGAAGAATTCTGTCTTCATCTATTCTGTTCAAGAGTTCTTGGTGTCCCAGTCAGATTCAAGGCTAGTGTGGAGGACTGAGTTCCTCACAGTGGATTAATTCTTCAGAGCTTTGTCATTTTATTCATAGTTTTCCTTCAGTATCCAACTTGAGAAAAGGGTAGTGAGTAAGAACAAAGGTAAAGACAATTTTGAGGTATTGTTGCCAACCAATGCCTCCTTACTTTCTTCTCATCTAACCTAACATTGTTAACCTCCACTTTACCAAAACTGCACTCCTGGATGTCACCAATGGCCTACTAAAATCCTAGATTCAATGCTGTCTTCATAGATCTTAGTTCCTTTTACACTCTGAGCAGCATACTTTCCCCACCCCACCCCACCCCCCAAAAAAACATACATCTTAAAACCTGTCCTATGGTTCTTCAAAGAAACACTGGTGATGCTGTGGTTAAGAGCTCAGCTGCTAACCAAACTATCAGCAGTTCAAACCCATTAGCCATTTCATGGGAGAAAGATGTGGCAGTCCACTTCTGCTTCCATAAAAATTACAGCCTTGGAAATCTTATAGAACATTTCTACTCCGTCCCATAGGCTTACTAGGAGTCAGCATTGACTCGATGGCAATGGTTCCTCAATTCTCCTCCCATCCTCCAGACTACATAAGTTGACCACTTGACACTACTATTGGGTAGTCACCAATCTTTAGTTCTTGATTCTCCACTCTTTGCTTTCTTCATACTCTCTCCCTTGGAAATCACTTCCCTTCCTAAGGTTAAAGGAGCTCTGGTGGTATAGTGGATAGGCATTTTGGTTGCTAATCAGTCGGTCAGTGGTTCAAACCCATCAGCCCACTCAGTGGAAGGAAGATGGGGTGATCTACTCCATAAAGATTTACAGCCTCAGAAACCCAATAGGGGTTACTGTGAGTCAGAATTGACTCAATGGCAGTGAGTTTGTTTGGTTTGGTTTTCCTGAGATTAAATTCTTAGCTCTTATGGATGCCCCTTGGTTTTATATCACCATCTCTGATATCATTCCTAAGCTCTAATCCCATCTCTGCAACTATCTTCCACCATAGATGCCCCATGGTACTTCAAATTCCAACACTAAAATTAGCCTCAGTCTTACTTATCCAAAATAGCTTGTCCTGTTACTTCTATTTTTAGTACATTAATGAAATATCATTTCCCTAGGAGCTCTGGTAGTATAGTGCCTAAAGCACTTGACTGCTAACCAGAAGGCTGGCGATTCAAACCCACCAGCCACTCATCGGAAGGAACATTGAGCAATCTACTTCCATAGTGATACCAATGAGTCCGGTCCTACTTGACAGCACATAACAACAGCAACAACAGTAATCCAATCATGTTATCAGCAGCCTGTCCCCATTCCTACTCTTCTAATAGAAACCTTCAATATCATCCCCCTCTTCTTCCCAGGATAAAAAATTTTCTAGGAAAAATATTAAGGAAACAAATGTACCAGGTCAGATACCAAACAGTATTATCTATCATAGAAAAACATAAAACATGTAAAGATACCCTTCCATTTTTTTAAAAGTATCTTTTTGAAAAACACAAGCTTGAGGATAATAGTTTTTTTTTCAGAAATATATACAGCAAAAGTGAGATATATATATATATATATATATATATGAGATTTCTTTTATCTACCTTTAGCTTTTAAGCTTCAGAAAGCAAAAGACCCTGCTTACTGAAAATCCTTTATTTGTTCAGATAGATGTGCTTTAATTAAAGCACTGTTTACAACCTGGAGCTCTCTATGGATACTTTTGATTCAGGAGCTATAATTGAAAGCTTCTGCAAGGAGAATATGGAAGTGTTCTTCCAGAATACAGGGAAAGATATTGTGGTCATTTCAATTTCTAACTAATTCATTTACAGAAATAAGAGTTGTCAGAAAGCTGTATAGTAAATTTCTGACTCAAAGACGTTCTCATTTTCTTTCCTCTGCTATTTAGAAAATGAAAAATCAGCATATGAAATCAGACAAACCAATTCATCCATACCTCAACTCTGTCCTCTTCTATTCATCAGAGCTCCATTAGTATGATTTTCTGTGGAATTAATCTTCTACACTGTGCCTATACTTTTACTTTAAAAAATCCAAGGGCAGCAATTGAGTCAAGTGAAGCACTTCTCAGGAGTGGCACTCTTCTTGCCTTCCTCTAATACCCGATGCTCTTCTTTCTGGTCATTCATATCCTTTCCAAAGATGCAGGAAGACTGAATCTCACACAACGCTACTATTTTTGGGATGTAAGTTACCACTTATCAATCTTGTGATCCAAAGTGACAGAAACAGAATTCAAGCAAGCCTAAGCAAAGAGAAAAAGGAAGGAAGGGAGGGAGAGGGAGGGAGGAAGGGGAAGAAGAAAGGGAGAGAGAGAGAGCGCACGCTAGAGGAAGGGAAAGATGGAGAGAGGGAGGGAAGAATGGAAGAAAAAAAGTATTGCGGAAGAGAGGAAAAGAAGGAGGTGGTTGGGCTCACATAACTGGATATGATGGGCATTAAACAGAACTGGGCCAAGGGTTTAAATGAGGTTGCAGTGACTTACTCCATGTAGGTAGAGCTCAGTTCTAGTTTTCTCCCTTCATTTTTTTTCCCTAAAACTCCCAGACATCATCTAAGTTCAGGAACAATAGTCTCCTCTCTAGGAAACCTGAGGTGAAGCAGTATTGCCTGATGGTTAAAGGCTTGTACTCTGGTGTCAGATATCCTGGGCTTAACTACAAACTTTGGAAGTTATCAACTGTGTGACCTTGGGCAAGTTACTTACCTTTCTTGTTTCAGTTTACTCATCTATAACCTGGGAATTATCATAACATCTTCCTCCTAAGATTATAGTGAGGAGGATATTTTATGTGAAATACACAGAACAAACCCTGGCATGCAAAATATATTCCATAAACAGTAGATACTATTTTTTATTGGTCACACATCCATCCTTACAGTTTGAAAAGAGGACAGTTATGAAAAGAGGTAGTGATAGAGATGGAAGATGGTGAATGGAGTACTCAAAAACCAAAATAGATTAGGCTAGCCATTAAATACTTTTCTGAAAGACAACTTGAAAATATTAAAAAAAAAAAAAAAAACTTAAAATTTGCATACCCACTGCAAACTATGTAGTTGTGTAGGATTTTAGAAGTCTTAGAAAATTAATAGAGATACTTAGATTTGACCTGCATAGACTCATTTAATTTATTGCAAGGTGGTTATGGTAAGACACGTAAGAAAGACCTCACAACATTCATTTAGAACCAGAGTCAGAATCAACAATTACCATTACATTAGTCCAAATCTTTAGACTTCAGGTTTTACCTTTACTGAGAGGTCTTAAGAAGAGGGTATAACCATGCCTTGAACTTGGCAGATATCTTTTGTAGGTAGAGTCTAAAGTTCTGGAGGGGGTGGACAGAAACTTCAGTTCCATCTCTGCTTTCTCTCAACAAGTGAGCAGAAACTTACATTTGAATGTGAATTTGTCACATTGACTCTCCACAAAAGCCAGTGTAATGTCAAAGACTAGTATGTTATGTCTTTTTTCCAGGGATAGAGAGTAGTTGAATAAGGCATCTTCTCACCAAGGTTAGAGATTAAGTAGGTTGTTTAGATTTATGTTATGTTTTCCTCTGTCAGAGCATGCAAGGTTAAAGTCAACTTAAAGTTTGTTTGGCCCTAGGGATTGGCCTCAGGCCTAAGGCAGTCACCTGCCACACACGATATGTCAATTCAAGCCCACCAGAGAGCCCAGCTGTCTCTTTCTCGACTCAGCCCTCTAAGAGTCTCATCCATTCACTGGGGAGGTTTTAGGAGTTCTGGTAGCATAGTGCCTAAGGCACTTGACTGCTAACTAGAAGGCTGGCGGTTCAAACCCACCAGCCACTCCTTGAAAGGAAGATGGGGCAATCTACTTCCATAATGATACTGCCTTGGAAACCCAAGGAGGGGTCACTATGAGTCAGGTCCACCTAGACGGCACATAACAATAACAACAAAATTTGTTTATGTTCTTTATATATTTCACATGCTTCTATGTCTAAATTCAGAAATTTGCTAAATAACTTTCTTATGACCTATAGGTTTCTAATGACCAAATGTTAGAGAGCCTCATAAAGGGAGACATACTTTTATTATTATTATTATTATGATTTGGGTGAAAATTTACAGAGCAAATTCATTTCCCATACAGCAGTTCATACACATTTTGTCTCATGACATTGACTGCAATTGCCCAAAATGTAACAGCTCTCTTCCCACTTTCTCCCTTCCCTGTGTCCTTTTCTTGTGTCTCTCTTCCCTGTGTCTCTCTTTCCTTGTATCTCTCATCTGTGTGTCCTTTCCTGTGTATTCCTGCCCCCTGAGCTACCTCTCTATGCAAATACTGCCCTTCTGTATTTTTCCCATGATTAATCCTTCTAAGGAATGTATCTACCTGATGTAAATGTTCACCCTATATGTCTGTTTAGGAGCTCTGGTAGCATAGAGCCTAAGGCACTTGACTGCTAACCAGAAGGCAGGTGGTTCAAACCCACCAGCCACTCCTCAGAAGGAAGGTTGGGCAATCCTACTTCCGCAGTAATACTGCCTTGGAAACCCAAGGAGGGGTTGCTATGAATCGGGGCTGACTCAACGGCACATAACAATAACATATGTCTGTCTATTATTTGGCTGGACGGCACGGGAGTGAATTCAAGTCCACACCTGAACGGTAACTATGGGCCATAGTCTAGGGGGTCTCCCCAGGCTCTATCAGACCAATAAAACTGTCTTTTTCTTTCTTTATTTCTTTTTTATGATTTTGAGTTTCATTCCACATTGTTCTCCTACTCTATCCAGTATATCCTGCACTGATCCCTTTACAAGTGGTTGATAGTGGTAGCAAGGTACCATCTAGTTCTTCTGGTCTCATGGTCATATAGGCTGAGGACTGCATGGTCCTCTAGTCCCCTGAATTGTTTCCTTGTGTCTTTGGTCTCTTCATTTTTCTTTGCTCTGGATGAGGAGAGACCCATTATTGCATCTAGATGGCTGCTTGCAATCTTTTAAGACCCCAGTTGCTACTCACCAAAGTAGGATGTAGAACAATGTTTTTGTGTAGTTTGTTATGCCAATTGAGCTTGATTACCCCTGCAAGCATAGTCCTGAGCCCATAGGTCCAATTACTCACTCCTTCACGGTGGTTAGATGTGGGTAAGAAGTTATCATAACTTTGCCCCTTGTTAGCTCTGTTCTATATATATGGACATGCTTACAGTACATACAAATATGTATATAGAAATATCATCTGCCAACCTTATATATGGTCATGCCTATATTCTCTTTTGCGTAGACATACCTGATCATTCAGTCTATCTATCCATCTAGTTACCTGTAGACTAATGTTTGTTATCACTGATAACACACTGTTGTATATGTAAAAGGGTTTATTTTTGTTGAGGGAGACATATTTCTAAATTCACATCATGAGTGCTTATATTTATGAAAGCATAATACTGTCTTATACCTTATGATATTTGAGATCATTATAGAAATATATAGACATATATTGGATTACTATGCAAATATTAAAAATGATGCTATACAAATGTCTTTCTTTACAGACCAAGATGTTCACAATAAATTGTTGCATATAGAATAGATTGTAAAATAGTCTGTATTTCTGATCTCATAATTTTTTATAAAAAACCTATACAACATATATGTTGTTGTTGTTATGTGCCGTCGAGTTGGCCCCGACTCATAGCGACCCCTCCTTGGGTTTCCGAGGCAGTATCACTACGGAAGTAGGATTGCCCAACCTTCCTTCTGAGGAGTGGCTGGTGGGTTTGAACCGCCAGCCTTCTGGTTAGCAGGCAAGTGTCTTAGCCACTATGCTACCAGAGCTCCCATATAACATATATAGGAAACAAAATCTCTTAATAGTGGCTAGCTCTAAGTAGTGAGATGTGAATTATTTTTACCTTCATTTTATCTTTATTTTCTGATTTTCAGCAATGAACATATTTAATATATATATATATATTTAATTTAAAATAAGCAAATATATTCTATCATGTTCAAGTCCTGTTTCAGGCAGTATTCATAATTGATCGATTTCCTTTCTGAAAACTACTCTTCCTCCTTCCATTTATAAAACAGATAATATAAGTTTTGTTTTAAAATTCACATATTTATTATTGCCAATTTTATTTTCTTCATATGCTTACATGTCCTATTATTTCTACATTTGTTATAATTATCCTTTTGTTGTTGTTATTATGTGCCGTTGAGTCAAACCTGACTCATAGCAACCCCTCCTTGGGTTTCCGAGGCAGTATCACCATGGAAGTAGATTGCCCAACCTTCCTTCTGAGGAGGGGCTGGTGAGTTTGAACCGCCAGCCTTCTGGTTAGCAGTCAGGTGCCTTAGGCTCTATGCTACCAGAGCTCCTTTTTAAAATGGAAATGGCTGAAAATCAAATTTCTGATATAAAGAAACAGCATATAACTATCAGAAATTTATATCAGAAATTTGATTTTCAGCCATTTCCATTTTTTATTTTATGTCATAAAATGTTATTTTTAATTTGTTTCTTTAGTTCTGAAATCTCCAATTTCTTACCATTTTATTATTTTATAGTTTCATCTTTGAGGTCTCCTTTAGTTAAATAGTGTTACTATATGACAGTGAAAGCTCTCAGAGGAAATTTTCTTCCTTTACGGGAGCTATGTTTTCTTCTTACTGGGATTTTGCTTGCAAGTGTTCTTTTATTTTTTCTCCCTCTCCCTCTTCATTCTCCTTTTCTTTCTTCCTCCAGCATATAAGCAGTATATCATATTCATTAAGAACTGACACCTCAACCCTTACTAACTATATGACCTTGGGCAAGGTACTTTACCATTCTGTACCTCAGTTTCCTTGTTTGTACAATGGGGAAAAATAATAGTATCAAGCTCTTCGGGTTGGCAGGAGAATTAAAAGAGTCAATAAATATAAAATGCTCAGACTAGTACTTGGTGTATTAAAAATTCAGTTAATGTTAATGATTATAATGATTGCATGGTTGACATTTGTTTTCAATATGCCCATGGTATCTAACTGGTACCTACACTGCTGGGCTTGTTGTGCCTATGTCTCAGTTTAGAGATATTATAGGCATTTTGTAATCAATTTTTAGTGCAATACCTGGGACTTACCAGACCCTTAATCCATTTTCCTGGGAACTATCATTGGAATTTAGGAGCTCTGGGGGCATAGTGGCTAAGATTTGGCTGCTAACCAGAAGGTCAGTGGTTTAAAAACACCAGCTGCTTGCTCCATGGGAGGAAGATGAGGCAATCTACTTCTGTAAAGATTTATAGCCTTGGAAACCCACTGGGGTCGCTATGAGTCAGAATCCATTTGATGACAGAGATGGTTTGGTATCATTAATATTTAGAGTATTCCTCCAATTCCATGTAAAACCACCAGTGAGAGGTGGTCCAGGCTGTGGCTGTTTATTTCTCATTTCACCCATCTCTCTGTAGCACTTATTTTCACTTCCTCCAGACAAAACAGAGAAAAGATAAGGATACCCTTTCTGCCCACTTCTTTCCAAATTTGGGGTTATTTGTGAAAATTCTTATGATTATTTTTTTAATTTTATTTTGATTTGGGTGAAGATTTACAGAGTAAATTCACTTTTCATACAGCAGTTCACATATACTTTGTCTCATGTCATTGACCAAAATT
>NW_006921827.1:4062102-4068780 GCF_000298275.1 Orycteropus afer afer | reverse complement strand
GCCCAGAAGGTGGTTGGGAGTGGGGGGTGGCCACACCTCCATTCACCAAGCTGGTGTGTGGTATAAGAGTAACAAGGGGAATGTCGCACCTCTTCAGTTGTGCAGGTGCGGAGTGTCCTTGGGGTTACTGGAAAGCAGAACCTCTTTTTAAGCACCTGGAATCTTGGAGAACTCTGTCTCTTTAAATATTCAAAATGGACAAGCTGCTTGTAAACATACAAAATGGTGGTGCCTTCCAGGCAAGCAAAAATCCACAGCTCAGCCCATCTTCCTTTTCACCTCTGCTTCCCCTTTTATTCCACAGCCACCAGAACAGTGTGTGCGGTCCCCGGCTAGCAGGGCTGATTTTTAGGTTAACTCTTAGGTCCTACCACCACTTGGGAATCTCCAAGCTGTCTGTGCCATCAGGATCGCTCAGGATCGCTGCCAGACCACAGCTGTGTCTGCCTCCTTTTTTGGTATTTTCATGCAAATTCTTCTGCTAGTTGGGGTTTAGTCCACTTCTCCTTCCCTTCAAGGCTAAGGGGTCCAGGATTATCTTCCGTGTCTGTGTTAATTGGTTCCCCTTCTCTTTGTTGAAGAGGGTCTGTGCAGACTTTCTGCCTATTCTGCCATTTTGGAATTGATCCTAAAGCTTAAATTCCAAACCAAAGCACTTAGTTTCAGAAGGCTGTCATCTACAGTGAAAGCCCTAACTCCATTTTGAGTCTTGACATAAGTTCAGACTCCATTTGACTTCTTTGTGATCATTAAACCAGCAAAGTGGCTATGCTTAGACAAGTCCAGGACAAACCTGGGGAGTGTGATTGAAAGTAGATTATATTCATACAAAGAACTAGGGAACTTACCTGGGTATGTACTTAATGATTTACTGAAAATAGCTGCATTTTACCTAATTTAAATTAAAGGTTATGGTCCTAGTATTGTCTTGTAGGTACTTTGTGGCTATGACTAAGGGCCTCATAGTCATGAGTCATACCCTGACCACAACATAGCCCCAGAACCAATCTTTTAACCCTTTTTAATCTTTAATTGTGTACATATCGCAATTATGGTTCTTTCCCTGCTTCTATAGTCCAGGCTGCAACAGTGATCAATTGACCTGCCATCAATCATCATTTTGTGATGATTTCCTTTGTTTTGTTGTTGTAGGTGCCATAGAGTTGGTTTTGACACATAGCCACCCCATGTACAGTAGAATGAAACACTTCTCAGTCCAACACCATTCTCACCATCCTTGCTACGCTTGAGTCCATCACTGCAGCCACTATGACAATTCATGTCATTGAGGGTCTTCCCTTTTTTCACTGACCCTCTATTTTACCCAGCATGATATCCTTTTCCAGGGACTGGGCCTTCTGACAACATGACCAAAGTATGAAAGATGAAGTCTGGCAATTCTCGCTTCTATGGAGAATTCTGGCTGGACTTCCTCCGAAATAGATTTGTTTTTTCTTCTAGTAGTCCACAGTATGTTCAATATTCTTTCTCAACACCCCAATTCAAATGCATCATTTCTTCTGTGCTCTTCCTTATTAATTGTTCAGCTTTTACCTGCATGTGAGGCTACTGAAAATACCAAAGCTTGAGACAGGTGGACCTTATGTTAAAATGACACCTTTGGTCTTAAACACTTTAATGAGTTTTTTTGCAGCTGAATTGCCCAAATGCAGTAATTCATTTGATTTGTTGATGGCTGTTTCCATGGGCATTAATTGTGGTGTTGTTGTTGTTAGATGCCATTGAGTCATCTACAACTCATAATGACCTTATGTGCAGCAAAATGAAACACTGCCTGATCCTGTGCCAGCCTCATGATCCCTACTATACCTGAGCCCATTGTTGCAGCCAGAGTGTCAATCCATATTGTTGAGGGCCTTCTCCTCTTTTGTTGACCCTCCACTTTACCAAGAATGATATCCTTCTCCAGACAATGGTCCCTTCTGACAACATGACCAAAGTAGGTGAGAAAAAGTCTGGCCATTTTTGCTTCCAAGGAGCATTCTGGCTGGACTTCTTCCAGGACAGATTTGTTAGTTCTTTCAGCAGTCCATAGTACTTTCAGTATTCCTACCAACCCCACAACTCAAAACCATCAACTCTTCTTTGGTCTTCCTTTTTCATTGTCCAGTGCTCACATGCATATGAGGCGACTGAAAATACCATGGCTTGGGTTAGACCCGTCTTAGTCTTCAAGGAGCCATCTTTGCTCTTCATCACTTGAAAGAGGTCCTTTGCAGCAGATTTGCCCAATGCAATACGTCGTCTGCTGCTTCCACTGACGTTGATTTTAGAACCAAGTAATTAATATGAAGTCTTATTCATTGTCCAGCCATCACATGCATATGAGGCAATTGAAAGTACCATGACTTGGGTTAGGCACACCTTAGTCTTCAAGGAGACATTTTTTACTCTTCAGACTTGAAAGAGGTCCTTTGCAGCAGATTTGCCCAATGCAGTACTCTGTCTGATGTCTTGCCTGCTGCTTTCAGTGGTGTTAATTGTAGAGCCAACTAATATGAAATCCTTGACAACTCCATTTATCATGATGCTGCTAATTGGCCCAGTTGTGAGGATTTTTGTTTTCTTTATATTGAGCTGTAATCCATATTACAGACTGTAGTCTTCAATCTTCATCAAGCCATCCTTACTTTCAGCAAGCAAAGCTGTGTTGTCTGTGTGTCAAAGGTTGTTAATGATTTATTGAAAATCCTGATGATTTTCAGGATTACTGAAAATTCCTCCAATCCTGACACAACATTCTTCTTCATATAGTCCAGCTCCTAACATTATTTGCTCTGCATACAGATTGATTTTAAACCATGCAGTATCCCCTTTTTCTGTTTGAATGACAGCCTCCTGGTCTATGGACAGGTTCCTCATGAGTATAATTAAGTGTAATGGGATTTCCATTCTTCTTAATGTTATCCACAATTAGTTATGATCCACACAATCAAATGATTTTGTATAGTCAATAAAACACAAGTAGACATCTTTCTGGTATTCTTTACTTTTAGCCAAGATCCATCTAACATCAGCTATGATATCCCTCATTCCACATCATCTTCTGAATCCAGCTTACATTTCTGGAAGTTCTCTGTCAATATACTACTGTAACCATTTTTTAATGATCTTCAGTAAGATTTTGCTTGCATGTGATATCCATGATATTGTTCAATAATTTCCACATTCTTTGGGATCACCTTTCTTTGGAATGGGTACAAATATGGATCTCTTCCAGTCAGTTGGCCAGGTAGCTGTTTTCCAAATCTCTTGATAAGCCAAGTGGGTGACTCCAGCATGGCATCCATTTGTTGAAACATTTCAGTGGGTATTCCATCAATTCCTGGAGCCTTGTTATTCACCAATTCCTTCTGTGCAACTTTTACTTCTTCCTTCAACACCATTGGTTCTTGATCATATGCCACCTCCTGAAATGGATGATCATGTACCAATTATTTTTGATATAGTAACTCTATGTGTTCTATCCATCTTCTTTTGATGTTTCCTGCATCATTCAACATATTGCCCATGGAATTTTTCAGTATTGAAATTCAAGGCTTACATTTTCTTCCTCAGTTCTTTCAGCTTGAGAAATGCTGAGCATGTTCTTCCCTTTTGGTTTTCTAACTCTGGGTCTTTTCACATTTCATTATAATTCTTTGTCTTCTCAAGTACCTCTTGAGAAGAGGATAGCTTGATAGAGGATAGCTCCTCTATCCTGTTTATTCTTCCATTTGCTTTAGCTATTCTCTGTTCAAGGGCAAGTTTCAGAGTCTCTTCTGACATCCAGTTTGTTTTTTTCTTCCTTTCCTGTCTTTTTAATAATCTTTTGCTTTCTTCGTGGATGACGTTCTTGACGTCATCCCACAATTTCTCTAGTTTTCAGTCACTGGTGTTCAATGCATCAAATCTATTCTTTAGATGGTCTCTAACTTTAGGAGGAATATAATCAAGGTCATATTTTGGCTCTCGTGGATTTCTTTTAATTGTTTTCAGCTTCAACTTGAACTTGCATATGAGCAACGGATGGTCTGTTCCACAATCAACTCCTAGCCTTGTTTTAGCTGAAGATATTGACCTTCTCCATCACCTCTTTCCACCGATGTAGTCAATCTGATTGCTGTGTACTGCATCTGGCAAAGCCCATGTATATAGCCACCATTTGTGTTGTTGAAAAAAGGTATTTGCAATGAAGGAGTTGTTGGTCTTGCAAAATTCTATCTTGTGATCCCCAGTGTTATTTCTATCACCAAGGCCATATTTTCCAATTACCAGTGATTCTTCTTTGTTTCCAACTTTTGCATTCCAATCACCAGTGATAATTAACACATCTTGATTGCATGTTCAGTCAATTTCAGATCACAGAAGTTGGTATAAAATCTTCAATTTTTTTGTCTTTGGCTTTGGTGTTTGGTGCGTAAATTTGAATAATAGTAGTATTAACTGGTCTTCCTTTTCAAAAACAAAACAAAAACAACCTCACCATCATTGAGTAGATCCTGACTCATAGCTGCCCCTACTTGGGTTTCCGATGAAGTAGATTGCTCAGTCTTCCTTCTGAGGAGTGGTTGGTAGGTTTGAACAACCAGCCTTCTGGTTAGCAGTCAAATGCCTTTGGCACAATACCACCAGAGCTCCTGCTCCTGGTCTTCCTTGTAGGCATATGGATATTATTCTGTTACTGACAGAATTGTACTTCAGGATAGATCTTGATACATTCTTTGTGATGATGAATGCCACACCATTCCTCTTCAATTTGTCATTCCCATCTTAAAAGATCACAAGATTGTGTGATTCAAAATGGCAAAAACTAGTCCATTTCAGCTCACTAATGCCTAGGATATTGATTTTTATGCGTTCCATTTCATTTTTGACAACTTCCAATTTTCCTAGATTCGTACTTCATACATTCCATGTTCTGATTATTAAGGGATGCTTGCAACTGTTTCTTCTCATCTTGAGAGTGCCACATCAGCAAATGGAGGTCCCAAAAGCTTTATTCTATCCACATCATTAAGGCCAGCTCTACTATGAGGAGGCAGTTCTTCCCCAGTTGTATTTTGAGTGCCTTCTGACCTGAGAGGCTTATCTTCTAGCACTATATCACACAGTGTTTCAAGACTATTCATAAAGATTTGCAGTAATATATCAGACAGTGTTTCACTGCTATTCATAATATTTTCACTGGCCAATTCTTTGAGAAGTGGATGGCCTCTTCCTTCTTCTGAGTGTGTCTCAGTCTGGAAGCTCAGCTGAAACCTGTCCATCATAGGTCACCCTGCTGGCATTTAAAACACCAGTGGCATAGCCTCCAGCCTCATAATAACATGTAAGCCACCACTGTACGACAAACTGACAGACAAGTTTGTCTCTTTTACCTGCTCCAAACCACTCCACTCAATTCCTCCCTCAGCCACTCCAAACTGTTGCTCTCCCTGAGCAGCTCCAATCCTACCAGCTAGCTTCCCTGGCCTGCCTCAGGCTCCCAACACCAGCCTGCCACACCCAGCTTGCCTTCCCAGCCTGCCCCCAGGCACTCCAATGCCCACCAATGATTGTGGATCCAAGTAAAATGAAATCCTTGATAACTTCAATATTTTCTGTTTATTCACGATGCTGCTTATTGATCCAGTTGTAAGGATTTTTGTTTTATGTTGAGGTGTAATCCATACTGAAGGTTGTAGTCTTTATTCTTCATCAGTAAATACTTCAAATCTTCTTCACCTTCAGCAAACAGGGTTGTATCATCTGCATACTGCAAGTTGTATGAGTCTTCCTCCAATCATCAGCCCCATAGCTCTGACTTAGCAGACTCCATTTGGCCTCTATGCTATGAAGATGCTGTTGGTTTCCCTCATCATGTGTGATTGTCTTTGTCCTATCTAAGACTTAATGAAAGGGTATCTATAGAACATGTTTCAGTCTGAGGTATATTTTCTTCTAGCACAGTTCAAAAACTTTCCTAGAAGTGTTTGATTTTAGCCAAGTGAATGTCTATCTAATTGGTTAATATCATGTTGTTTTCAGTTGGAAATGTTTATTTCCCCTTCAAGAAAGGCTAGTTTTTGTGAATGGGTTTAAAAAAAAAAAACTCACTGCTGTCAAGTCACATGGGACTCATAGCTCTCCTTGGGTTTCCCAGGTGGTATCACTACAGAAGTAGATTGCTCCATCTTCCTTCCAAGGAGTGGCTGGTGGGTTTGAACCACCAGCCTTCTGGTTAGCAGTCAAATGCCTTAGGCACCATGTAAGATAAGGTAAAAGATGGTGGACTTTCCTTCAATCTTGAGGAAGAGAAGAAAATTGTTTTAGAAAGGATAGTTCTTTCTACCAGAGAGTCACTAAAGACTCAACATGAAAAACCAAACAAACAAAAAACCCCAAAGCCACTGAACGAGTTTCCATGGCTATAAATCTTTACAGAAATAGATTGTTTTATCTTCCTCCTGCAGAGTAGCTAGTGCTTTTGAACCACCAACCTGCTGGTTAGCAGCCAAATGACCTTACCCAGTGTGCCACCAGAGCTCCTTGAAAGCTCTGATTGTATTCCCTTGGGATTCAGTGGCCTTTAGAGAACACTAAGGAGCTCTGGTAGCATAGTGCCTAAGGCACTTGACTGCTCACCAGAAGGCTGGCGGTTCAAACCCATCAGCCACTCCTCGGAAGGAAGGTTGG
>NW_006921827.1:4058678-4062002 GCF_000298275.1 Orycteropus afer afer | reverse complement strand
CTTCCGTAGTGATACTGCCTCGGAAACCCAAGGAGGGGTCGCTATGAGTCGGGGCCGACTCGATGGCAAACAACAACAACAACAAGAGAGGCATTGTAAGTCAATAGATCTGAATTCAAGTCCTTTGGTGGTGCTGTAACACAGACCTGATAAGACCTTGGGCAAGTTACTTAATCTCTTTGATTTTAGATGTCTTCAGTGCTCAAGTAGAGATATTACCCTTAAGAGACAAACAAAATACCTATTACAATGTAAACCAAAAAAACCCCAATTCATTGCCCTCTAGTAGGATCTGACTCATAGTGACCCCTAGTTGGGTTCCCGAGCTGGTAAAATTATGGAAGTAGATTGCCCAGTCCTCCATCCGAGGAGTGGCTGGTGGGTTTGAACCATCTGGTTAGCAGTCAGTCAAATGCCTTAGGCACTATGGCATGAGAGCTCCCAAATCAAACTCATTGCCCTTGAGTAGATTCCAACTCATAGCAATGTCCCATTGGTTTTCCCAGGGAGCAAATCTTTACAGAAGTAGATTGCCCAGTCTTCCTTCTGTGGAGTGACTGGTGAGTTTAAACTGCCAGTCTTCTAGTTACCAGTCAAATGTCTTAGGCACTACCAGAACTCCTTTTACAATGTTGAATGGGTACTTAATAAACAGTACAAAACCCTAAAACCAAACACACTGCCATCGAGTTGATTCCAATTCAGAGCAACCCTGTCCAACAGAGTGCAACTGCTTCGTAGGGTTTCCAAAGCTATACATCTTTATGGAAGCAGACAGCCTCATCTTTCTCCTGTGGAGTGGCTGATGGGTTTGAATGACTGACTTTCCAATTAGCAGCCCAATGTTTTAACCACTGTGCAACCAGAGCTTCTTTACTGAACAGTAACTTTTATAAATAACTTTCCTTTAAATTCTTAGGCACGGGGAACCCCTAAGCATATGGTGTCAGTGGCAATCTCCAAATCTGAAAGGGTTTGGAATAACAGCAGTGTTATAAATAATGGCTAAAGATCCATCTAGGAGCTCTGGTGGTGCTGTGGTAAGACATTTGGCTGCCAACCAAAAGGTTGGCAGTTCAAACCCACCATGTGCTCTATGGGAGAAAGATGAGGCAGTCTACTTCCATAAAGATTTATAGCCTTGGAAATGGTATAGGGATTGCTATGAGTCAGACTTGTGGTGAATAGGGTCCCATCTAGATGCTCAAATATCGATTTACCAATTATATAGCTGATGAAGTTTGCTATAGGTAAGATTACTGTTGGCAGTATAGGCAACGTCTTAGTTGCACAGAAACTTTCGTATTATTTTTTATGAGATAGTGAGTTCAGAATGCTCATGTGAAATTACAGCAACACATTTCCCCTGATTCTTAGTCATGAGTTAAAGGATACCTCTTATGACTAAGGTCTATTGGGTGTCAGCAGTGGGGGCTCAAGCCCTTGTGGATGGCTTCTGGGGCAGAGGCCCTGGGAGGATAGGAACTGAGATGGGTGGGTTTGGTGAGGAAGTTGGGGGGGGGGGCGAGATGCAGTAATGACAAGGATTTCAGAAAATCAGAGAGTGAAAGAAGAGACATGATACTTCTCAATCTGAGCTGACTTCCTATATGTTCCTTCTTTCCAAGGATCTCACATTTTGTCTGCTTGGTTTTCTTTACAATGTCAGCATCCATGGACTCTTATTAAGTCTCCCTTCCCTTAAAGACCAATACTGAAGAGAATACAACTTCTCCTCAGCCTGCTAGTCCCAGAAACTAGTCAGCACTTGGTTTTCTAATAGATTGTGCCACTACTAATGATTCAAAATATATAGAATTTACTTTTTTTAAATGGACTTCCTTTTTTAGAGCCATTCTTCCTCTTTTATTTCTTAGAAACTAAAGAAAAAAAAAGCATGCAGACTAAGCATTCAAGGGACAGAATGACAAAATTCAATTACAGTTCATTCAGAAAATAACAATTCTCCTGGACTTTTGTGTTGGAAGATGGACTTGGAGTCCCTGGGCTGAAGGGAGGCAAAGACTGTGAAGAAATGGAAGGGAGGTAAGCAAGCCTGCCTTCCAGACCTGTAAGACACTGCAAAATGGGATAAGAAGGGGAAGATGAGGAGCAGACATATGTTATTTACCTTTACCTCTTCTATCTCCTTGCTTTAATAATCTGACCACAAGGTCAGCCCTGGTGGCACAGTGCATAAGCACTTGGCTACTAATAGAAAAGTTGGTGGTTCAAATCCAACAGGATCTCTATAGGAGAAAGATGTGACAGTCTGCTTCATTTACAAGATTCCAAGATTTACACCCTTGGAACCCTACAGAATAGTATTCTGTCCTATAGGGTTGCACTATGAGTTGAAATCAACTCAATGCAATGGGGTTAGTCTTTTTTGTTGAATGCAAGAAGTGATGGACTAGATTTGGAATTAGACAGTACCTTGTCAAAGGGAAATTGAGTGGCATTTGGGAGATAGGTCTATGAGGAGTTGTGCATGGCCACTTCTCTGGGGTAATTATTCTTTCTTTGGGGTGGAGTAGTTAATTTTTTATCAAATTTCTATTGTGATCTGGACGAAAGTTTATAGAAAAAATTCATTTTCCATACAGCAGTTGACACACATTTTGTTTCATGACATTGACTGCAATTCTCCAAAATGTAACAGCTCTCTTCCTACTTCCTCCTTATTATAGTTTCCTCTTCCCTATGTCCTTCTTTCCTATGCATTCCTGGTCCTTGCGCTATCTCCCTATGCACATACTACTCTTCTGTTCTACCATAATTGACCACTCTAAGGAGTGTATCTACCTGATGTAAATGTTCACCCTATATGCCTGGTAGGAGAGGTTTCCAACAGGGAGACAAACTTGTCTGTCGCTTTGTCCTACCGTGGTGACATGTTGATGTGAGTTTTGAGGCTGAGTCACTGGTGTTTCAAACCCAGCGGGATGCACATAGTACACAGGTATCAGCCCAGCTTACAGACTGAGACAGACTAGGAAGAAGGAAGAGACCATCCACTTCTCAAAGAATTGGCCAGGGAAATCTTTATGAATAGCAAAGAAACACTGTTTGATACATTACCGCACAACTTTATGAATAGTCTGGTTAGGTTAGAAGGCTCTCAAAATAGCACTGGAAAAGAGCTGCATCATCAAAGTAAGTCCACCCTTACTCATATGGAGTAAAAGGTAAAAGGTAAAGCTTTTGAGACCTCCATTTGCTGATGTGGCACCACTCAAATTGAGGAGAAACAGCTACAAACATCCATTAATAATCAGAACATGGAATGTATGAAGTATGAATCTAGGAAAATTCGAAGTTGTC
>NW_006921827.1:4051332-4053213 GCF_000298275.1 Orycteropus afer afer | reverse complement strand
ATGTAAGCCATACTGCAGACTGTAGTCTTTAATCTTCATCAGTAAGTACTTCAAGTCATCCTCACTTTCAGCAAGCAAAGTTGTGTCATCTGCATATTGAAGGTTGTTAATGAGTCTTCCTCCAATCCTGATGCCATGTTCTTCTCCATATAATCCAGCTTCTTGGATTATTTGCTCAGCATTAAAGTGAATAAGTGTTGTGAAAGGATATAACATTGACACACTCCCTTCTTGATTTTGAACTATGCAGTATCCCTTTGTTCTGTTCAAACAACAGCCTCCTGATCTATGTACAGGTTCCTCATGAGTACAGTCAAGTGTTCTGGAATTCCTATTCTTCTCAATATTATCCATAATTTGTTATGATCCACACAATTGAATGCTTTGGCATAGTCAATAAAACACAAGTAAACATCTTTCTGGTATTCCTTGTTTTCATCTAAGATCCATCTGATGTCAGCAATGATATCCCTCATTCCACATCCTCTTCTGAAACCAACTTGAATTTCCAGAAGCTCTCTGTCAATATACTGCTGCAACCATTTTTGAATTATCTTCAGTAAGATTTTATTTGCATGTGATATAAATGATATTGTTCAATAATTTCCACATTCTGTGGGATCACCTTTCTTTGGAATGGGTACAAATATGGATCTCTCCCTGTCAATTGCCCAGGTAGCTGTCTTCCAAATTTCTTGGCATAGCCAAGTGAGTGTCTTCAGTGGAGCATCTGTTTGTTGAAACATCTCAATGGGAATTCTGTCAATTCCTGGGGCCTTGTTCTTCATCACTTCCTTCAATGCAGCTTTGACTTCCTCCTTCAATACCATTGGTTCTTGATCATATGCAACCTCCTGATATGGATAAACATTGACCAATTCTTTTTTGGTACAATGACTCTGTGTATTCCTTCCACCTTCTTTTGATGTTTCCTGAATCATTCAATATTTTTCCCATAGAATCTTTCAATATTGCAACTCGAGGCTTAAATTTTTCCTCAATTCTTTCAGCTTGAGAAATGCCAAGCATGTTCTTCCCTTTTGGTTTTCCAACTCCAGGTCTTTGCACATTTCATTATATTAATTGGCTTTGTCTGCTTGAGCTGCTCTTTGAAATCTTCTGCTCAGCTCCTTTATCTTGTCATATCTTCCATTTGCTTTAGCTACTCTCTGCTCAAGGGCAAGTTACAGAGTCTCTTCTGACATCCATTTTGTTCTTTTCTTCCTTTCTTGTCTTTTGAATGGCCTCTTCTTTTCTTTATGGATGATGTTCTTGATGTCATTCCACAATTACTCTTGTTTTCGGTTAGTGGTGTTAAATGCAGCAAAGCTATTCTGGCTCTCATGGACTTGTTTTCATTGTCTTTAACTTCAACTTGAACTTGCATATGAGAAGCTGATGGTATATTCCACAATCCTGGCCTTGTTTTAGCCAAAAATACTGAACTTCTCCATCGCCTCTTGACACAGATGTAATCAATCTGATTCCTGTGTATGCCACCTGGTGAAGTTCCCGTGTATAGCTGTCTCTTATGTTGTTGAAAAAAAAGGTATTTTCAGCAAATACATAGTTTATCTTGCACAATTCTATTATGCAATCTCCAGAGTTATTTCTATCACAAGGCCATATTTTCCAATTACCGGTAACTCTTCTTTGTTTCCAACTCTTGCATTCCAGTCTCCAGTGATAATTAACACATCTTGATTGCATGTTTGGTCAATTTCAGACTGCAGAAGTTGGTAGAAATCTTCAGTTTCCTCATCTTTGGCTTTGGTGGTTGGTGTGTAAATTTGAATAATAGTTGTATTAACTGGTCTTCCTTGTAGGTGTATGGATATTGTCATATCACTGACAGCGTTATACTTCAGGACAGATTTGAAA
>NW_006921827.1:4047728-4051157 GCF_000298275.1 Orycteropus afer afer | reverse complement strand
GGAAGGAAGGTTGGGCAATCCTACTTCCGTAGTGATACTGCCTCGGAAACCCAAGGAGGGGTCGCTATGAGTCAGGGCTGACTCGACGGCATATAACAACAACAACAAACAACAATGCCTAGGATATCAATCTTTATGCATTCCATTTCATTTTTGACAACTTCCAATTTTCCTAGATTCATACTTCTTACATTCCATGTTCTGATTATTAATGGATGTTTGCATCTGTTTCTACTCATTTTGAGTAGTGCCACATTAGTCAATGGAGGTCCCAAAAGCTTTACTCTATTCATATTGTTAAAGTCATCTCTACTCTGAGGAGTCAGCTCTTCCCCAGTCAAATTTTGAGTGCTTTCCAACCTGGTGGGCTCATCTTCTGGCATTATATTGGACAAACAAATACAAATGTAGAGATATCATCTACCAACCTTATATATGGCATAGTGCCTAAGGCATTTGACTGCTAACTGGAAGGCTAGCAGTTCAAACCCCCCAGCTGTTCCTTGGAAGGAAGATTGGGCAATTTACTTCCGTACAGATGCTGCCTCAGAAACCCAAGAAGAGGTCTCTGTGAGTTGAATCGACTTGACAGCAGTGAGTTTGTTTTTTGTTTAACCTTATATATGGTCATGGGTATATCTGTTGTTGTTGTTGCTGTTATGTGCTGTCTAGTCGGACCCAACTCATAGTGAGCTCTCCTTGGGTTTCCGAGGCAGTATCACTATGGAAGTAGATTGCTCCATCTTCCTTCCGAGGAGGGGCTGGTGGGTTTGAACCGCCAGCCTTCTGGTTAGCAGTCAAGTGCCCCAGGCACTACACTACCAGAGCTCCTATCTAGGGTAGGTGTTCAGGGGACCTTTTACATGTGTAAGGAGTTCTTGTAGTGCAGTGCCTAAGGCATTTGATTGCTAACCAGAAGGTTGGTAGTTCAAACTCATCAGGTGTTCTGCAGAAGGAAGATGAGGCAATCTGTTAAGATTTACCTCCTTGGAAACCCATGGGGTCACTATGAGTAGGAATCTACTCGATGGCAGTGAGTTTGGTTTTTGGTTTATGAGTGTGTAAGTCAAGTCATATCTACACTCTTTCTTCCATTCAACTGTAATGAGAATCCACTCTGTGCTATGAAAATTTTGGGAAAACAGGAATACAATAGATGAATTAAAAAATACTTGGGTAATTACATAGAGTGTTTTGCTAATTAAGCTGAGTTGTCATTTAGTACAATAATTCTGCACAATACAAAATATTTCATTGAATCATAGAGTGGGGAAGAATCTATTAGATCAGGGGTCAGCAAACTTTTCTCTAAAGGGCCAGAGTTAACATTTTCAGCTTCTCAGGCCACACTGTCTTTTTTGAATGACTCAACTCTGCATTTATAGCATGAAAGAAACCCTAGATAATACATATATGACTATGAAGCACTATGTTCCAACAAAACTTAATTTATGGAGACTGAAATGTAACTTTCATATAATTCTCATTCTTCATACAAATATTATTTTTCCTTTCATTGTTTTCAACCATTTAAAAATGTAAAAACTTTCTCATCTCTGTTGTTGTTATGTGCCATCGAGTTGGCCCTGACTCATAGCGACCCCTCCTTGGGTTTCCGAGGCAGTATCATCTCTAGGGTTGTAGAAAACCAGAAAGAGAGTTGGATTTGGCCCACAGGGCTGTAGCTTGCTGACCCCTCAAATCCTTCACCATAAAAGATCAAACAAACAAAGAAAAATCAACTAAGAGCTTAAACACCAAAAAACCAAACTCACTGCTGTCAAGTCAGATCCGACTCACAGTGACCCCTCCTTAGGTTTCAGAAGCAGTATCACTACGGAAGTAGATTGCCCAACCTTCCTTCTGAGGAGTGGCTAGTGGGTTTGAACCTCCAGCTTTCTGGTTCCAGCCACTTTACCAAATTGCCTGTTAGGTTAGAATTGTAGTGTGGTTTGATTAAGATACTGTATGATATTGTTCACATAATATCAGTCTTAGGCTAGGTTCTCTAGAGAAGCAAAACCACTGAAGCTTATATACATATTTAGAGAGAGAAAGAAAGATAATTATCTCAGGAAAATGGCTCACACATTTGTAGAGGCTGGCAAGTCCCAAGTTTGTTGGTCAAACGTCAAGTTAGAGGCATTTTCTGACTCATACAACTGCAGGGGCTGGCGAACCCAAGATCAGCAGGTAAAATGGTAGATTGTTGGCTCACAGGCTACAAAGGCAACAATCCCAAGTTTGGCAGGCAATACGGCAGGCCATTGGTTCAGCTCCCCAAACCAGATAATGATAAGCTCTGGTAGTGTAGTGCCTAAGGCACTTGACTGCTAACCAGAAGGCTGGCTGTTCAAACCCACCAGCCGCTCCTCAGAAGGAAGATGGGGCAATCTACTACCGCAGTGATACTGCCTCGGAAACCCAAGAAGGGGTCGCTATGAGTCGGGTCCAACTCGATGGCACATAACAACAACAACAACAACAATTGCAGGATCCAGATCCAATGAAAAGCCTGAGAATCTTCCCAGAATGTCTATATATATATATATATATATATATATATATATATATATATATATTGGAAGCAAGCCACACTCCTGAAGAAGCTCCCTTTCAACTGACTGGCTGTTCATAATATATCTCATCATGGAAGTGATTGCCTTACATCAGATGTCATCATGCGAATGACTATATCACAATTGCTTAAATCAGTTAGAATAGACACACAACCTTAACTATCATAATATCACTCTATATAGTTTATTGTTTATGTATCAAAGTTGCTTGCATCTCTTTGCAATAGATTCAGTGGTTATATCCACTGCCATCAAGTTGATACTGACTCATAGCGACCCTCATTGGGTTTCCAAGGTGGTAAATCCTTATAGAAGTAGATTGCCCCAGCTTCCTTCCGTGAAGTGTCTGGTGGGTTTGAACTGCCAACCTTCCGGTTAGCAGTCAAATGCTTTAGGCACTGCTCCACTAGAACTCCTTACAGAGGTAATAGGACGAGGGATATTTAGTTGCAGTGGAAGAAATAGATAAATTATAAGCATTTAGCTGTTTCAGTAGAATAGTTCCTCTGCTTTACATCAAAAATAGGTTGTTTAATGAGCAATTTAATATAATAGTTGTCATGGATTGAACCATGTCCTCAAAAATATGTGTCAATTTGGCTGGACTATGATTCTCAGTGATTTAGCAGTGAAGTAATGATGTAGTTTGGCAGATATATAAAGATGTCCCGAGAGGGACCGGGTCTCCGGGAGCAAGGTAAGCACTGGCGTAGCACAGAGTAGCAGGCTGGAAGAGCAGGAGAAGGGGGATAAAACCCAGGAAGCCAAAGAGAAGCGCAATCAGCCAAAGGGATTAGGTGAGGAGGGGAAACTCAGGGACGCCCAAAGAAGCAGGCCAGAAGAGCAGGAG
>NW_006921827.1:4034485-4044567 GCF_000298275.1 Orycteropus afer afer | reverse complement strand
GAGGGGTAGGCCTTCAAGGAGATGGATTGATACGGTGGCTGCGATGATGGGCTCGAGTATAGCAGGGATTGTGGGGCTGGCGAGGGATCGGGCAGTGCTTTGTTCTGCTGTGCATGGGGTTGCTATGAGTCGGAAACGACTGGACAGCACTTAACAACAACAACATAAAGATGTAATCATTCCCCATGATGTAATCAGTCAATCGGTATTGATTAAGGGATTATGGTTGCATGTAATACCCTTACTCAGGTCACAGCCTTCATCCATATAAGGGGAGTTTCCCTAGGGTATGGCCTACATCACTTTTTAAGTTTTGACACTGTCTGGAAAACCTTAGAATGAGCATATGTCAAAAAAGTCAAAAGACTGGGTTTATTTGAGCATAATAATAACAACTGAACCAAAAACCCATTGCCACTGAGCTGAGTCCAATTCATAGTGTAGTGGTTATGTTTCTGTGTTCACTTGGCTGGGCGTGGTTGAGTGGCTGGGCAGCCTGGTGGTAGTTATTCACCATGATGAGACTGGCAATCAGTTCCGTGGTGGAATCTGTAACAAGCAGCTGAGCAGCTGCTTTGGGTATGTGGTCTGCTTCCTATATATAAGAAGCAGCTTTGGGAATGGTCTCTAGCATATGGCACGCTTGGACCCTGCATGTAGCCATGTCGTTCATTGTTCAGCAGCCTGCCATGCTCTGCTGACCTTGGGACTTACAATGGACTTAAATTAATGGCCTGCCATGTGGTTTGATAACATCAGGACTATGCCTATTTATTTGTCAACCTTGGGCTTGTTAGCCTCAGCAGCCAGTAGTGCCTGAATGAAGAGATGCCTCTAGTTTCAGTGGGCTGGGAGCAAGAGGGAAAGCTGAAGCCCAAGGTCGAGGCACTTTCACCCAGCCCCTAGAGCCTGGCACTTGGAACTTGGACTTAAAGCCTCCAAATTGTAAGAATAAACTCCTGTTTGTAAGGCCATCCCATTTGTGGTATATTCCTCTCAGAGCAGCACTAGGTAACCAGAACAAAATATGGTATCGAGAGAATGGGGTGCGGCTCTGACAGATACCTAAAATGTGGAAACAGGAGTGGAGTGCGTCCTTGACCTGAGACCCTGGCAGAGAGATCCTGGCATACTGCATAAGAGACAGCAGGAGCAGGGCCAAGACACTGGCAGAGAGATACCGGCAGAGAGACCAGCATGAAAGACGGCAGTAGCGGAGCCCAGAGACTGGCATTAAACAGCAACAGGCTTACCAACCCATGGAGAGGAAAGCCGGGTACCACTGGGTAGGCGGTTTCCTGGTGGAGTGGGTTGCCTTCAGGCATTAATTGGTGGAAGAGACCGGCATGATATCAAGTAGCAGTTTGTTCGGCCCACGGAGAAAGAAAGCTGAGTGTTTTTTTAGGGGGGAGAGGGGCAGGAAGATTTCTGGCAGAGTGGGTTGCCCTTGGGCATTAATTGGCAGAAGTAGAGAGTCCAAGGAAATGGAAGCAGAGCTGCCTCAGCCTGAAAGGGTAGGACCATGGCCTTTGGGGGTGGAATTGCCACAGCACCCTAGGTTTCAAAGAGACAGACCTTCACCAACTTGGTACTGGAGTGTGGGGCTGCTTGTTCATGTGAGCCAGTGGATGGAACCATAGGTGCTGCTCAAGGGCAAGAGGGCAGGTCTGCCATGCCCAAGAGGGAGAGGAATGGCCTGACCTGCCAGGCCAAAGGGGTGAGGTTGCCATTCAGGAACTAGAGGAGCCACCCAATGGAGGAGACTTCTACAGATACCACCTATTGAAGATCTGTACAGGTGCCAAGTTGACAAGGGATGGAATTTTGGTGGTTATGCTTGTATGTCAGCTTGGCTGGACCTGGTTGAGTGGCTGGGCAGCTGATAGTTATTCCCCATGATGAGATTGGCAATCACCTCCATGGTGGGATCTACCACAAGCAGCTGAGTAGCTGTTTTGTGTATGTGGTCTGCTCCACTATATAAGAAGCAGCTTTGGGAATGGTCTCTAGCATATGGCATGCTTGGAACCTGCATGTAGCCATGTCGTTGTTCAGCACCCTGCCATGCTCTGCCGACCTTGGGACTTACAATGGACTTAAATTAATGGCCTGCCATGTGGTTTGGTAACTTGGGGACTGTGCCTTTTCGTTTGTTGACCTTAGGCTTATTAGCCTCAGCAGCCAGTAGGTGCCTGAGTGAAGAGATGCCTCTAGTTTCAGCAGGCCGGGAACAAGAGGCAAAGCTGAAGCCCAAGGACGAGGGGCTTTCACCAAGCCCCTAGAGCCTGGCACCTTGAACTTTGACTTAAAGCCTCCAAATTTTAAGAATAAACTCTTTTTGTTAAAGCCATCCCATTTGGCACTAGGTAACCAGAACACATAGTGATCCCCATTGAGTTTCCAAGGCTGTAAATCTTTACTGAAGTAGACTGCCTCTTCTTCCTCTGGAGGAACAGCTGGTGGGTTTAAACTGCTGACCTTCTGGTTAGGAGCCAAATATCTTACCCACTACACTACCAGAGCTCTTTAATAATAATAGCAGCTGACATTTACGGAATGCTTACTTATATGCTAAACATTGTTCTCATTTAATTTTCATGAAAACCATTTAAGAAAACCATATTACTATTATCATTACTTTATAGATGAGATGTGTAAAACGGATAACGTAATTTGTCCAAGTGAGTGGTTAGTCCAGGAACAAAACTCAGACAATCTGTCTCAAGAAAATTTTAAAATAAAAATTATAGATGTACAGAGTTGTAGAAATAGCATTCTTAAGGAAGATGTTTATAATCAACAACAGGTGAGGAAAATAGATTTTAAAGTTAGATTTTTCCAAAGTCACCACAGCTAGTTAATGTGGGAAATCAGATTTCCTAACTTCTAGGTCACTTAGTTTCTTTTATTCTCCTATACTGCATGTCCTTCAAAAGCAAAAACTGGGCAGAACAAAATGAGTAAACATGCTAAACTGTGGACCATGCACAGAGTTTAGTCATATAGTACCCACAAAGGTACATGGAAATATACTGAATTAGGGTCTAAAATACAAAATTAACTTAAAGCCACTTTAAATAGAATTTGAAATGTAATGAAAAGTCAAATTATATTAGACTTCAGTAAAATAGTTTCTAAAAATTTAGTTGAATTCATTTTAATCTTCCAAGTTAAAGATATGATTGTCAAACTTATTATTAAAATTCATAACTTTTTATTGCAAAACAAAGTAAATGTGCATTGTAAAAAAATACCAGGAAGAAAATAAGGAAAAGGAAATAAATTTACTAGTCATTTTCCCGTCCAAGTATTAATTTGAAGCTTTTTTACCTCAACAAAAGCGTATTTTAAAAATCAAGTTATCAATTTATTAAAAATACTCTTTTTAGTTTGACGTTCCTATTTACATTCATTTAATATTTTACTATCTACTCAATGCTTAAATTGGAACTGACATCGGGTTAGACATTTGGAACTCAGGGCGGAACAGGACAGTCTCTGTTGCTAAGAGGCTTAGTTACAGTATATGAGAGAAGATACATACATAAGCATGTTTATCAATAACAATAAAAAACTGTTTCAAAATACAATGACAGAGCTAAATCTCACTGTTGGTAACTGTGACACTGATCTTTTTGGAATTCTTATGTACTTTTCCAAAACGAACACTCTCCACAGGATTAGTGCAATATTTAGGCTTTAAAAGTTTTATTTTACTACTTATTAATTATCTAGTTTGCAAGTTGGAAATGCGTGAATGGGTAGTACGGTAACTACTATGCTCCTACCAAAAGCGCGTCTACGGTCACATTTATTTGGAGATACTGGTACTCAAGAACTGCCTAAGGTAGCGGTGCATGTTGGGACTTGTAGTTTCCACTAGGACAAGGACTCCACAACTCCAGTAATAATGCACTTCTCCCTTTTAAATTTTCTGACCCAATTGTCAGATTAAGCGCTAAACTAAAGAGTAATTTGATAACTCTCCCCTCATTCTGAGCTCATGCTTCTGTTTGACTCATTATATTCAACATCCAGACCGGGAGCGTATTCGTTCACAAGCCTCAAAGAAATTGGTTTGCCCTCAATAATGGGCGGGCCCCTAGGTAGACTGGCGCTCAGGATTGGCCAGTTTTGTCTAGACAAGACGTTTTCATATCCACTTAGAAATACGTATACTGTGGTTAAAAAAAAAAAAAAAATTCACCGCAGCTATCTCGCGATATTTCACCAAAGGAACCTAGAAACGCATAGTGAGCTACTGAGGCCAGTGGGGGGTGGCGGGCGCCGGAGCCGGGAAACGATCGGTCAGCCAGGCTGGGCTAACCCGTGCTGCTTGCGCCATTTCGGCTTGGTCAGGGCCCGTTGCACCGGGGCCAGAGGAAATTGGTGAACCGTGCGACCCTTCCTGCGGGTGAGTCAGCTCTGAGTCGCGGCGGGTCAGTCGACCTCGACCCTCACCTGGGCCCACGCGGGCAGTGACAGGTGCGCGGAGGAGCGCGGCGCCCCGCCCGCTCGCCGGCCCGCCCCCTCTGGGCCTCGCCCGCCAGAGCTCGGGACGATCTCTGGGCCCTAGCTGAGCGGCCCCAGCTGAGCAGCTACGGCCTCTGGCGCTCGTCGCTACTGCGGCCGCAGCCAAAGAGTGGCCGCCGCCCCTGAAGGAAGGAGAGAAGGACGCTACAACTAACCCGGGCATGAGCCGGACGCAGCGTGCGCTGCGAGACTAAGGCGCCGACATGAACCTGCATCAAGTGCTCACCGGGGCGGTGAATCCCGGCGACCACTGCTTCTCCGTGGGCAGCGTCGGCGACCAGCACTTCACGGTTAGTGAGGGATCCTCCCCTGTCGCCCGTGGCCCACTGGGCAGAGGCGAGAGCGCCTCACCGACCCCACGGATACCCCGCCCATTGCAAGAGGGTCCCCAGCCACCCTCACGGAGGTGCCCTGCTGCCTCGGGCCGGCCGGGGCCTTTCAAAACAACGAAGCAAAAACGTTTCGGTCATTGATATGCTGTACGGAGGCTAAATTCGGAAGTCCGAATGATTGGGGATTTATTTTAAGTTTTTGATTTCTTGGGTCGCGGTAATTTGCCAAAGTAGTTTATCCAAATATTTTGTGGGCTTATTTTTACCCCATTTCTTACGCCGGATTTGTGAATTTAGAAATAGTTGAAATTAGTTTCATATTTGATTCTAGGTTAAGATCAAGTATTGTAGTTAAAAAGAGTGGGTGTCTTAAAACAATTTCTAATAGTTAACAACTAGCGCTGAGTAAAAATATGAAAACAATGCCTTTCATTGATTTTAGTTTGAATTCACTGAGGAATAACTTTAAAAAGAAAAATAAGTAAATAATTCATTATTTCCATTCTTTGAATTTTTTTTAATTACAGTGTAGTAGTTCAAGGACACTTTTATTTATTTTAGGTTGTTCAAATTGATTACTAAAAGCTGCAGTATTGTTTTTCACTGTAAGTCTTTTATGGTATGGTGGGTAAGTTTTCCTGAAAGTGACATTGGTCTTCCTTAGAGTAGGAGGAAAAGGGCCCCAAACTTCTGAATACTTAACCAGTATAAATTTTACAATAATTTCAAACTATAAGTCATTTGCACATGATACACTGTAGACATATTTATAATGATGGTTTTATGTTACTTCTGTAGACGTATCTTTAGTTGCGATTAAAAGTAAAATTTAATTTTACATAAGTAAAACAGAGTAAATTGCTTAACAAATATCCCAAGTTTAGGAGTCTTAAATTTCTCATCTCACCATCTACCTTTTTGATCTTTCTGGGGAACTTTGCTGGTTATATGAACTATAAGTTGATCTGGGTTCAGCAATCACCTGACCCTATGAGTAGAACTCCCATAGAGTTTCCAAGGGTGTGAACCTTTAGGGAAGCAGACTGCCACATCTTTCTCCCACAGAGGGCCTGGTGGGTTTGAACCACCAACTTTTTGCTTGTCTCTTGTTTGGCTGAAAGTTAAGCACTTAACCACTGTGCCATCAGGCCTCCTCCAGAATAATTCCAAAACCTACCCATTACCATCAAGTTGATTCTGACTCTTAGGGACCCTGTGGCACAGAGTAGAACTGCCCCACAGGGCTTCCTAGGTTGTAAATCTTTAAGGAATCAGACTGCCACATCTTTCTCCTACAGATTGGCTATTGGTTTCAAATGCCGACCTTTTGGCTAGCATCCAACGCTTAACCACTGCATTGCCAGGGCTCCTTAAATGGTATGTGAAAACTAAAAAGAAATCTACCTAAATTGTGCTTTTACTTGAGGTAAGGGCATGAAATATTCCTCTCTCCAGCCCCATAGAGAATTCTTTTGTCCGTCCTGGTACTTTATACCTTACCTTAAGTTCTGTGTTTGTAATTCCTGCCCCTTTGCATGTTTGCAGAAAACTCTCCAGTTCTTGCTTTGAAAATTTAAGTCTAATTATTAGAAACTTTTTTTACTGCTTAGTGGGAATTTGACTTCCTTTTTATTAGTTAAAATAGCCTATAGTAGACACTAATCAAATCTCTTAGACCTTTAAATCACTGTATTTGCACTTTTATTATATCTAAAGCAGCCTTGCCTTCTGTATCTGTCTTCCATGTCTTTATTAATAGTGTAAGACTCCCTGGATGGTGCAGCTAACGACAAAAGAGGATTGAGTGATTGCAGGGAGTGGTGAGACCTCACAGTACAGTGTTTACCTGGATTTGATTTATGGTTTAGCACTTAATAGTTAGTTGTATATCTGAGCAAGTTTTTTATGCTGTTTTAATTTCTTTTTAAAAAAACTTTTTCTGTGTGCAAAATGAGACTAGAAATAACACTTACTTCTTAGACTTGTTAAAATGAAAAGCTAAGCTCTAACTTCATTGTGATCTAATTCCAAAAAATCAGCCACTGAAAACCCAATGGACCACAATTCTGCTCTGACATTCTAGGGGTGCCATAAGTCATAGATGATTTGACAGCAACTGGTTAAGTTCATTGCTAAGTACTTATAAAATTCTTTCTTTTAATTGTGATTTGGGTGAAGATTTACGGAGCCAATTCACTTTCCATACAGCAGTTCACATACACTTTATCTCATGACATTGACCACAATTTACCACAATGCAGCAGCTCCCCTCCCACTTCCTCCTGATAATTACCTCTTCCCTGTATCCATCCCTCCATGCCCTCCTGCCCCCTAAGCTGTCTCCCAGTGCATAAGCAGCCCTTCTTTCTCCCACGATTGTTTTCTCCAAGGAGTATATCTACCTCAGGTAAATGTTCAACTAATATGCCTATCTTCAATATGCCTGTTCAACTAATACCCCTATACATGTGGGTTCAATTCCAGACCTGATGGGCAGCTAGGGGCCATCGTCTCAATGATTCAACCAGGCTCTTATCAGACCGCCAAACTTGGTGCCCCCCCCCCCGCTTTATTTTTTTTTTCCTCCAAATGATTTTGAGTTTTGTCCACATTGTTCTTCCTCTCTATGCAGGATCTCCTACATAGAGCCTCTTCCAAATGGTTGACATTGGTAGTTGGGCTCCATCTAGTTCTTCTGGTCTCATAGTTGTATAGGCTGCAGATAAGATGGTGTACCAGTCGCTAGGACTGATTGTATCCATGAATTTTTGTTTTTTCTTCATTCTTCTTTGCTCTGGACGAGGAGAGACCCATCATCGCGTCTAGATGGCAGCTTGTAAGCTTTTAAGATCCCTGTTGCTACTCACCGAAGTAGAAGGAGGAACAGTGTTTTGTGTAGTATGTTATGCCAATTGAGCTTGATGTCCCCTGCGACTGTGGTCCTGAGCCCACAGGTTCAACTACTCGGTCCCTCTGGGTAGCTGGCTGTGACCAAGCAGTGACTACCACCTTGCCTTTTGTCAGCTCCAGTATACACCTGGGAATTCAGATCATACACATAAGCTTATAGGACCGTTGTCTGCCAACCCTATACATGTTCTTGAGTACACTCCCCGCTTCATAGACATACTTACTGGTTCAGCCTGTCTACCCATCTGTCCACCCATCTATCCACCCATATACCCATGTTTGCCTTCACTGACAACGCAGTACTGTATGTGCAAAAGGGTTCATTGTTGTCTGTACCTCCCATGTACCTCTCTATGTCTTTCTCTTCCTCAATGCCACCATATTGATCACTCACATTTGGTACATTGCCCTTCTCCCAAATCAATACTTATCTCTATCTATCTAACAGCGTTCCCTCCCCTCCCCTCCCACCCCTGGTAACTAAGAAAGAAAATTTCCTTCCATAGATAAACCTTTCCTTGACTATTACAATAACGGACTAATAAAATATTTGTCCTTTTGTGGTTGACTTACCTCACTCAGCATAATGTCTTCCAAGTTCATCCACGTTATGCGGTGTTTTGCAGATTCTATATTATTCTTTAGCGTTGCATAATATTCCATTGTGTGTATGTACCATAGTTTGGTTATCCATTCCTCAGTTGATGAACACCTAGGTTGTTTCCATCTTTTGGCTATTTATTGTAAATAGCGCTGTGATGAACATGGGTGTGCATATGTCTGTTCTTGTCATGGCTCTTACTTCTTTAGGATATATACCTAGTAAGGAGCTCTGGTAACATAGTGGCTAAGGCACTTGACTGCTAATCAGAAGCCTGGTGGTTCAAACCCACCAGCCACTCCTTGGAAGGAGATGAGGCACTCTACTTCCGTAATAATACTGCCTTGGAAACCCAAGGAGGGGTCACTATGAGTTGGGTCCAACTTGACGGCACATAACAACAACAACAACATATTCCTAGTGAAGGGATGGCTGGGTCAAATGGTATTTCTAATTCCAACTTTTGAAGGAATCGCCACACTGCTTTCCACAATGTTTGTACCATTTTACAGTCCCACCAGCAGTGTCTCAGAGTCCCCATCTCTCCACATCCTCGCCAGCATTTGTTATTTTCTGTCTTGTAGAACTTTGCTACTAGTGCTGGAGCAAGATGGATCTCATTGTTGTTTTAATTTGCATCTCTCTAATGGCTAATGATTGTGAACATTTTTTCATATGTTTGTTGGCCGCTTGAATATCCTCCTTGGTGAAGTGTCTGTTCATGTCTTCTGCCGAGTTTTTAATTAGATCGTTTGTCTTTTTGTTCTTGAGGTGTAGGAGTGTTCTATAAATTCTAGAGATAAGTCCCTTGTCAGATATGTCATTACCAAATATTTTTTCCTAATCTGTAGGTTCTCTTTTGACTCTTTTGGAGAAGTCTTTGGACGCACATAAAAATTTAATTTTTAGAAGGTCCCAGTCATCTGGTTTCTCTTCTGCTATTTGTGCATTTTGAATTATGCTTGATAGTCTGTTTATGCCATATATTGTTGTTATGTGCCATCGAGTTGGACCCAACTCATAGTGACCCCTCCTTGGGTTTCCGAGGCAGTATCACTACGGAAGTAAATTTGCCCCTAGTTTTTCCTTGAGGAACTCTATAATTTTAGGTTTCACATTTAAGTCTTTGACCTAACTGGAGTTAGTTTTTGTGTGTGGTGTGAGGTACAGATCTTGTTTCATTTTTCTTTAAATGGATCTTCAGTTTTGCCAGCACCATTTATTAAACAAACATTCTCTTCCCCATTTAATGGATTTCGGCCCTTTGTCAACGATCAGCTGACCATAGGTTGATGGATCTATTTCTGGGTTCTCAATTCTATTCCATTGGTCTATGTATCTGTCATTAAACCAGTACCATGCAGTTTTGACTACTGTGGCTGCATAGTAGGTTTTGAGATCCGGCATTGTGAGACCACCTCCTGCTTTGTTCTTCTTCTTCAGTAGTGCTTTGCTTATCCGAGGTGTCTTTCCTTTCTATATAAAGTTAGGGATTGGTTTTTCCATATCTAAAGAGTGTTGATGAGATCTGGATTGGGATTGCATTGAATGTATAGATTGCTTTGGGTAGAATTGACATTTACACAATGTTCAATTTTCCTATCCACGAGCATGGGATGTTCTTCCATTTCTGTAGATCTCTTATGGTTTCTTGAAGTAGTTTTTTATAGTTTTCTTTGTAGAGGTCTTTTGTGTCCCTGGTAAGA
>NW_006921827.1:4032271-4032925 GCF_000298275.1 Orycteropus afer afer | reverse complement strand
TTTTTAAGATCCCAGTAGCTACTCGCCACAGTAGGAGGTGGAACAATGTTTTCTGTAGTATGTTATGCCAATTGAGCTTGATGTCCTCTGCGACTGTGGTCCCGAGCCCACAGGTTCAACTACTCGGTCCCTCTGGGTAGCTGGCTGTGACCAAGCAGTGACTATAACCTTGCCCCTTGTGAGCTCCACTATACACCTGGGAATTTAGATCATACACATAAAGTTATAGGACCCTTGTCTGCCAACCCTATACATGTTCTTGGGTACACTCCCCACTTCATAGACATACTTAATAGTTCAGGCCAGGACTTTTTTTTTAGTTGGTAAGTTTTTGATGACATGTTCAATTTCTTCTTTTATGGTGGACCTGTTCAGCTTTTCCACATCAATCTGTGTTAGTTTAGGTAAGTGGGGTGTTTCTAGAAATCTGTCCATTTCTTGCAGATTTTCAAATTAGTTGGAGTACAGTTCTTCATAGTATCCTGATATTATCCTTTTTATTTCAGTTGGTTCTGTTGTGATGTCACCCATTTCGTTTCTTATTCATGGTATTTGTATTCTCTCCCTCTTTTCCCTTGTTAAATTTGCCAGTGGTTTGTCAGTTTTAGTGATCTTTTCAAAAAACCAACTTCTGGTCTTGTTGATTTTTTCTAT
>NW_006921827.1:4011034-4031178 GCF_000298275.1 Orycteropus afer afer | reverse complement strand
ATTCTGTCTTCCATTGTATCAGTTTTGCTCCTTTGCCCTTCCAATGTGTTGTCTATTTCTGACAATTAAGTATAAATCTTCTGGATTTCTATCTGTAGATTTAGAATCATTCCTAATTTTTCATTTATTTTGTCATTTTGTTCTTGTATTTTCTTCCAAAATTCCTCTAAGGTTTTTTTCTGTGTTTTCTTTGGCCTGTCTCTCAGTCCTTTGAAGATAGCTAAATATAATTCTTTTGAATTCCTTATCAGAGAGTTCCAATGCTGCTTCTTCCTCAGGGATGTGTTCTGGGTCTGTATCCTGTTCTCTTGTTTCTACCACTTTATCTTGCTTCTTTGTGTGGACTTTGATGGTCTGTTGTCTCTGAGACATGGTGGTGTTGTATTTAGATCTCTGTTAACTTTTTGTGAAGAGCAGCCAAGGGTGATTCAGGCTCTTCTTAGTGGTTTTTTATCATTGGCCCATTGGTGGAGAAGGAGGTGGTGGCTCTTGCTCAGTAAGTGAATTTGCAGGAGGTTGTGGTTGTAGTTGTGTCTTATGGGGACTGTTGCTGTCTCCCATTCAATTAGAGAAAAATTACTACTGAGTAACCATCAAAAGACTAAAAGAACATGGACAAAAAATACACCGTGTAATCACACAGGAACAGTAACCAAAAATAGGAAAAAGGGAAAAAGAAGAAAAAAAAAAACCAAGAAAACCTGCAGTATCTGGGTACAGGGCAATATGAGAAAAAAGGTAGAGAAGGAGAATAATGAAGAAAAAAATGGGAAAAATGCAAAAAGTAAAACAAGGAACAGAGTTAACCATGAGAAAAAAAAGAAAAAAAAAAATTGCAACCATGTACAGGGAAAAGAAAAAGAGCTGAAAATAGGACCTGGGAGGGGAAGAATAAAGAATAATAGTAGAAAAGACAAATGTAGTAATGATAGTAGTAGTTTTAAAACAGACAAAAACAAGCAAATGAAAAACCAGAAAAAAGAGGAAAAAAAAGAAAGAAAAAAATCAGGGGAGGGTAGGGCAGGGCACCCAGACTCTGCCTGAGCACACAGACTGGGATGGAATTCCTACTGGCTTAGAAGGTGGGTGGGAGTACGGGATGGCCGCACCTCTGTTCACCAAGGGGTGTGGGGTATAAGTGTAACAAGGGGAATGTCGCTCCTTTTCAGTCGTCCAGGTCCGGAGTGTCCCTGGGGTTACTGGCAAGCAGAAACTATTCTTAAGCTCCTGGAATCTGGGAGAGTGCTGTCTCTTTAAATATCCAAAATGATCAAGACACTTGTAAACATTCAAAATGGCAGCACCCTCTGAATAGGCAAAAGTCCTCAGCTCAGCCCACCTTTCTCTTCATGGTGCTTTGTGTTTTATTCCCCAGCCACCAGAGCAGTTGTACGTGCAGTCCCTGGCTAGCAGTGCTGATTTTTAGGTTAATTCTTAGGTCCTACCACCACTCAGCACTCTCCAAGTTGTCTGTGCCTTGCCGTCAGGCTTGCTCAGGATTGCTGCCCAACTGCTGTTCCGTATGTCTCCTTTTTTGGTATTTTCATGCAAATTCTCCTGCTAGTTGGGGTTTAGTCCACGTCTATATTCTTCTCTTCAAGTTCCCCTTTTCTTTGTTCAGGAGGATCTGTGCAGTCTTTCTCCCTATTCCGCCATCTTACTGGAAGTCTCTACTTAAAAAATTCTTAAAAATACAAACAATTATAAAATTAAGGATATACTCATTCTAAGTAGTGTAGTGCCTAGGGCACTTGACTGCTAACCAGAAGGCTAGTGGTTCAAACCCGCCACCCACTTCTCAGAAGGCATATTGGGCAGTCTACTTCCATAGAGATACTGCCTTAGAAACCCAAGGAGGGAGCACTGTGAGTCAAGATCAACTCAACAGCAGTGAGTTTGGTTTGGTTATTATGATTTGGGTGAAAGTTTGCAGAGAAAATTCATTTTCCATTCAACAGATCATATACATTTTGTCTCATGACATAGATTGTGATCCCTATAATGTAACAACAGCTCTCTTCCCATTTTCTCCGTGTGGTTACCTTTTCCTTGTGCCCTCCCTTCCTTTGCTTTCCTGCTTTCTAAGCTTTCTCTCTGTGCAAATGCTGCCCTTCTGATCTCCCATGGTCCATTGTTCTAAGGAGCACACCTTCCTAGTATAGTTGTTCACCTCATAGGCCTGTTGTTTGGCTGAAGGTTAAGCACTGGAGTGAGTTTAATTCCAGGCCTGAAGAGTGACTAGGAGCCATCGTCTCTAGGGTTTCATCAGTTTCTGTCAGACCGGTAAGCCTGGTCTTTTTTATGATTTTGAATTTTGTTCCACATTTTTCTCTCACTCTGTCCAGGATCTCCAATTTTGATCCCCTTATGAGTGGCTGGCAGTGGTAGCCTGGCACCATCTAGTTCTGGTGTCATGTAGGCTGAGGTTCTCATGGCCACTTTTTCCCTTGGACTAATTGTTTGTAAGTGTGTTTGATTTTCTTCACTCTTCTTTGCTGTGGATGAGCAGAGACCAGTAGTTACATCTTAGATGGTTGCTTGCAAACTTTGAAGACCCCAGTTGTTACTCACCAAAGTAGGATGTAGAACAATATTTTAGCATACTGTTTTATGCCAGGTATGCTTGATGCTCCCTCCACAACCATGATCCCAAGCCAGTGACTTACTCCTTTGAAGTGTTTGGTTGTGGCTAAGAAGTTATCACTGCCATTGAGTTCTTTCTGACTCACAGTGACCCTCACTGAGTTTCCAAGGCTGTAAGTCTTTATGGAAGCAACCTATATATGGCCATGGGTATATTCCTGTTCACCTACCCATACCAGATCACCTTGCCTATCTATGTATTCACCAGTAGGTAAATGGTTTTTATTACTGATAATGCAGTATTGTGTATATACATTAACCTTTTGTGCACCTCTCCATGTCTTCCTTTTCCTTAGTGATATTGTACTGGTATATTGCCTTTCCCTTCACCCAGATCAATACATATCTGTTATCCAGCTACCAATTTTCTTTCCCCTCCCGTCCCATGGAAAATTTCCTTCCATGTGTAAACTTTTCCTTGATTTTTTTATAATAGTGGACTCATATAATGTTTGTCCTTCTATGATTCACATGTTTCACTCCATATAATGTCCCCCAAGTTCAACCAACTTATGAGGTGTTTCATGGATTCCTAATTAATCTTTAATGTTGCATAGTATTCAATTGTGTGTATGTATCATAGTTTGGTTATCCATCCAGTGATGGGCTCTTAGGTTGTTTCCATCTCTTTGCTGTTGTGAATAATGCTGTGATGAACATGGGTGTGCATATATCTGTTCTTGTCCTGGTGCTCAGTTCTTTAGGATATATACCTAGTAATGGGGTTGCTGGATCAAATGGTGTTTTTAATTCCAACTTTTTAAGGAGTAACCATACTAATTTTCACAGTGGTTATACCATTTTACGGTCCCATCAGCAGTGTATGAAAGTTCCAGTCTCTCCACCCCTCACCAGCTTTTGTTGTTTTCTGTCTCGCTGAATTTTGCTGTTATTGCTGGGGTAAGATAGTATCTCCTTGTTTTGATTTGTATCTCTCGAATGGCTAATAATCTTGAGCATTTCTTCATATGTTTGTTGGCTGCCTGAGTATCTTCTTTTGTGAATTGTCTGTTCATGTCCTCTGCCTATTTCTTAATGGGTTGTTTTTCTTTTTGTGTTTGACATGTTGAAGCTTTTGTACAATTTAGAGATAAGTCCCTTGTTGGATGTGTCATTGCCAGATATTTTTTCCCATTCTATATGTTCTCTTTTTACTTTTGTAGAGAAATCTTTTGATGCACATAGAATTTAATTTTTAGACGATTCCTGTCATCTAGTTTATCTTCTGCTGTTTGGGCATTTTGGGTTATGTTTGATAGTCTACTTTTGCCATAAATTAGGGCCCCTTAGTTTGCCTCTGTTTTTCTTTCGATGAACTTTATAGTTTTAGGTCTTACATTTAAGTCTTTGATCCACCTTGAGTTCATTTTTGTGTATGATAGGGGTATGGATTTTGTTTGATCTTTCTGCAAATGGATATCCAGTTTTGCCAGCACCATTTGTTAAAGAGACTTTATCTCTTTCCTATTTAATGGGTTTCAGCCCTTTGTCTTTTTTCAGTTTTTAGTTTATCCATCCTTAGTGTTGATATTTTGATTTGAGTGAAATGGAAAGGGATGTAATTTCCAAGAGACAAAAAGATTGTGCTAATATGTAGGAGTTCCTGACTCATTTGTGACTTTTTCTATAGAAGAGAAAGCTAACGTGTTATATATAGCTCTAGGCTCCCTTTAGGATCTCTGGTAGTGTAGTGCCTAAGGCACTTAACTGCTAACCAGAAGAATGGCGGTTCAAACCCACTAGCCACTCCTCGGAAGGAAGGTTGGGCAATCTACTTCTGTAATGATACTGCCTCGGAAACCCAAGGAGGGGTCGCTATGAGTCAGGTCCAACTCGATGGTACATAACAACAACAAGGCTCCCTTTAGAATTAGACAGCCCATTTGTTCCCTGCCATAAGGACCCAGAAGTCAAAAGATTGACTGCAGTTCTTTGGGTGGTAGTGAAACGGGAGTTGAATAAACATTCTCCCTCAACTTTATATGACATTAAGCACTCTTGAACTTTTTGTTTTGTTCATTCTTGGGAAGTCTTTATTGGTAGCTGTGTAATTGCTCTGGTAGCATAGTGCCTAAGGCACTTGACTGCTTACCAGAAGGCTGGCGGTTCAAACCCACCAGCTACTCCTCGGAAGGAAGGTTGGGCAATCCTACTTCCGTAGTGATACTGCCTCGGAAACCCAAGGAGGGGTTGCTATGAGTCGGGGCCGACTTGACGGCAAACAACAACAGTGTAATTGCTACATTAAGTTGGAAGATGGATTTTATTTATTTATTTATTTAATGTGGGTCTTGTGGATTATTATGGGTGAGGAGAGTATGTAAGGGGAAAGTTTGTTGCTGTTCACATCTGAGAAAGAGAAAGACTTTTGTGTTGCCTGTAGTGTGATTGGGAGGTGCTCTGGTAGCGTAGTGCCTAAGGCACTTGACTGCTAACCAGAAGGCTGGCAGTTCAAACACACCAGCCACTCCTTGGAAGGAAGATGGGGCAATCTACTTCTGTAGTGATACTGCCTTGGAAACCCAAGGAGGGATCGCTATGAGCTGGGTCTGACTTGATGGCACATAACAACAACAACATAATGTGGTTGTAAGTACTAAATTGTTGTTATGTGCCGTCAAGTCGGACCCGACTCATAGCGACCCTTCCTTGGGTTTCCAAGGCAGTATTGCTACGGAAATAGATTGCCCAGCCTTCCTTCCGAGGAGTGGCAGGTGGCTTTGAACCTCCAGCCTTCTGGTTAGCACTCAAGTGCCTTAGACACTATGCCACCAGAGCTCCTAAGTATTAAATAAGACTTCTAAAAAAAACTCGGCCCATTTAAAAATACTGTGTTTTAAGTAGTTTTAAAGTTATTGAAGTAATGCTAGTTTTCAAGATGATTTTTTTTAAAGAAGAGAATAAACATTAATTATAACATACCAAACTTAAGTCATTTAATCAGGAAATATACCAGGAAGAAATTCTTTGGGCTTTTTTACCTGGTATGATTGGTTTAAAATTAAAGGTCAGTGAAAACAGAAATCTAAATGTCTTGCAGAAATCACAGAAGTTTCAAATTAGAATATTAACTGATACTACCTTGTATGTTTTGAAATTTTGACTACCTCAGAAGATTCTCTGTTAAAATTAAAAATTAAAAATCATGTTTTGAGTATATGTTTGCTGTCAGCACACGTATTCTACTCAGTTCTTCCTGTGTATTTTTAAAGTTGATAAACCTAATATTGATAATTACATGTCCCAGATGGAAGGATGTTCTTTTATCAATTTCATTTTTATTGATTAGTAATAGGTTATTTAGATTTCAGGTTTCATGACAGACACAGCTTGTGTACCAATTATATTGTAACTTACACATCTTAATTTCAAAATGCAAGGAGCATGACAGTTTATCTGATAAGTCATTGCTGTTCTTACTGTTTTGAAAACCTTTCACATTATAATCAGGGCAACTTGAAATGTGTTTTGTGAGTAATTTTTGAAAAATCTGTAAAATTAGTTTTAGATTTTGGTTCAGTGGTATTATGGGCTGTATTTCATCTTAGGTTTATACTTAAAACTAGGTAGATAATTTTTATTTAAGAATCTAGTGGAAAATGTATTTTATTTTAAAATCATGAATGTTGTTGTTGTTATATGCCGTCGAGTCAGCCCTGACTCATAGCGACCCCTCCTTGGGTTTCCGAGGCATTATGACTGCGGAAGTAGGATTGCCCAACCTTCCTTCCGAGGAGCGGCTGGTGGGTTTGAACCGCCAGCCTTCTGGTTAGCAGTCAGGTGCCTTAGGCACTATGCTACCAGAGCTCCCCAAATCACGAATAGCCCATTTAAATTAAAGGATGTTTTTCCGGTTTTTGGTAGTGGGGTGGGGTGGGGTATATACTTCCATGCTTATCACCTTATGTGGTAAAAGTTCTAGAGGCTGAACTAATTTTAAATCTGTTGGCAATATCTATTGGATAATATGTCTATATCCAATTTTTGGACATTACCAGTTTGGATTATCTGTACAGATCTGTCCATTATTAGCACAGGCTGTCAGTGTATAGAGTACAAAATGCAAAACAAAAAATAGAGCATTGTTTTCACTTTAATTTTCACAAACTTCCTTGAAATAGGGAGAAAATGGAACCTGGAGACTTAATTTGTCTTTTTCTTACAGAAGTGATAGCCATTTGTGGACTTGAACTTGAATCACTTTCCCAGCTAAAATGGAAATCAAACCCTGAACCTTGGCCTTATTAACTGTTACTCAGCATAGTTGTTGTACATTTTAATTTTATAATTTCCATAACTTGGCATGAATTGACTTAGCCATATTCTTTGTTGTCAATATCTTTAAAATTTCTTGACCCATTTTCTTTGCATCAGTCTGACCAGATCACATCCTCTTGTCCTTTCTCTCTCCTACATTCCTGGCTGTTGAGCATTACTCTGCCCCTACCCCCTGGCGATAAAACTTAATGGAAGTAGATTGCCCCATCTTCCATGGAGTGACTGGTGGGTTTGAACTGCCAGTCTTCTGGTTAGTAGTCAAATGGTTTAGGCACTGTACCACTTGAGCTCCTTGTTGAGCACTACAAAAATAAATAAATAAATAAATAAACCTCACTGCCATCGAGTTGATTCCAACTCATAGCGACCCCCGTTGGGTTCTGAGGTGGTAAATCTAATTGCCCAGTCTTCCTTCCACGGAGTAGCTGGTGGATTTAAACCTCCAACCTTCTAGTTAGCAGTCAGATGCCTTAGGCACTATGCTAGCCAAGCTCCTAGACAATGTAAATACAATTGTGTGGAAAATAAACTCTTGGTTGCTGATTTCAAATGGGACTTCAGAGCTTCCCAGCGTCCTCCTACCCATCTACTTTTTGTTTCTTCCATTCTCTGGAACCTCTTACACACCATTTTCTTACTCATATAAACTTACAATCTGTTTTATGTAAAAAATAGACTATATCAGATAAAAACCAAAACCAAACTCACTGGCACTGAATCAATTCCGACTCATAGTGACCCCTATTGGGTTTCTCAGACGGTAAATCTTTACAGAAGTAGATTGCCCCGTCTTCCTTCCACAGAGTGGCTGGTGGGTTTGAAATGCCAGGCTTCTGGTTAGTCAAATGCGTTAGGCACTGTGCCACCATTTTCAACTACAAACTGTAAAATCCATTTTATGTGTTTTCTTTTCCTTTTCCCCTCTTTCTACAACGACACAGTATCCCCCTTCTTGTTAAGGGTTAATCCTTCTTCCTAACCTCTGGGTCTTCTTCCTTCATACTGTCTTGGGGATCTCAGTTCTTCACTTATCTCCATTCTTTCCTGTATTTTCAGTGTCTCCCTTTACTGGCTTCTTTACCGAAGAGTTTAAGACAGGCTTAAAACTCTCATCTTAAAATATATGTAAAAGGCAGAAAACCCTTTTTGACTTAGTGTCCCACCCTATCTTTGACTTCACAGCTATTTCCTGAGTTGTCTGTATTTGTTGCTAGTTTTACTTCCCTTTCACTTCCCAATTCTTTTGCCCTTCAGTCACCAATAACCACATTGATGCATCAACAAGTTTCACTCTGTGTCTTACTTGATTTCTTTTCACCGCTTATCTCGTTAATGATTCCCTCTTTGTTTTTCCTTGGATTTGTTGTTGTTGTTATGTGCCATCAAGTCGGCTCTGACTGGTAATGTACAATAGAACAAAACACTGCCTGGTCCTGCACCAACCTCACAATGCTTGCTATACCTGAGCCCATTGTTGCAGCCAGTGTGTCAATCCATCTCCTTGAGGGCCTTCCCCTTTTTCGCTGACCCTCCATTTTACCAAGCATGATATCCTTCTCCAGGCAATGGTGCCTTTTAACAACATGACCAGAGTAGATGAGACGAAGTCTGGTCATTTCGCTTCTTAGGAGCATTCTGGCTGTGCTTCTTCCAGGACAGATTTGTTCATTCTTCTGGCAGTCCGTGGTACTTTCAGTATTCTTTGCCAACACCACAACTAAAAAGCATCAACTCTTCTTTGGTCTTTCTTATTCATTGTCCAGCTTTCACATGTATATGAAAATTCACTGCCATCAAGTTGGATTCGACTCATAGTGACCCCTCCTTGGGTTTCCGAGAGCTCTGGTGGTGTAGTGCCTAAAGATTTGACTGCTAACCAGAAGGTTGGTGGCTCAAACCCACCAGCCACTCCTTGAAGGAAGATCGGGCAATCTGCTTCTGTAATGATAACGCCTTGGAAACCCAAGGAGGGGTCGCTGTGAGTCGAAATTGACTCAATGGCAGTGAGGTTTTTTTTGTTTTTGTTTTATCACTACGGAAATATATTGCCCAATTTTCCTTCTGAGGGGTGGCTGGTGGGCTTGAACCGCCAGCCTTCTGGTTAGCAGTCAGATGCCTTCAAGCACTACAGTTGAAAACACCATAGCTTGAGTCAGGTGCATCTTAGTCTTCAAAGAGACATATTTATTCTTCAGCACTTGAAAGGGTTCTTTTGCAGCAGATTTGCCCCGTGCAGTACGTCATCTGATTTCTTGACTGCTGCTTCTGTTGGTGTTGATTGTGAAACCAAGTAATATGAAATCTTTGACAACTTCAATCTTTTCTGTGTTTATCGTGATGCTATTTATTGACCCAGTTGTGAGGATTCTTGTTTTCTTTATGTTATGGTATACTCGACACTGCAGACTATAGTTACTTTTCATCAGTAAGTGCTTCAAGTCATCTTCACTTTCAGCAAGCAAGGTTGTGTCATCTGCATATCACAGGTTGTTAATGAGTCTTCTTCCAATCCTAATGCTGCGTTCTTCTTCATATAGTCCAATTTCTTGGATTATTTTTACACCTTACAGATTGAATAAGTATGGTGAAAGGATACAACCCTGACCCACACCTTCCTTATTTTAAACCATGCAGTATCCCCTGGTTCTGTTCTAACGAGAGCCTCCTGATCAATGCACAGGTTCCTCATGAGTACAATTAAGTGTTCTGGAATTCCCATTCTTCTCAGTGTTATCCATAATTGAGATCCACAGTTGCTTGAACAATTTCTCTCAGAAAGATCAGCACAAGGCAGGTCCCCATGAGGCGGAGGTTAAAGATGTCCTAAATGTCCAAACTATCATACCACTCTATCATTTCAGACATTAACTCCTTCTCCTCCTCCTCCCAGTAATTTCCCTAGTCTTAGGGTTCTGTATTTTGTTGTAATGCCTCACAGAACTCACAGACACCCAGGGGTTCATCTCACATAGTAGTGGAGGCTGGCAGACTGGCAAGTCCCAGGTCCGTGAGTAGGTCTGGAGGATCCTCCCAATTCTCGGGTTTGATGAACCTCCATCAGCAGATCAGATGACGGCTGCTGTCCCAAATCCAGGGATGAGATGAGGATGAGCCAAGACATAAAACCGGAGCAAGAGGAGGGTGAATCTTCCCAGGAGATTGGTAGGTACACCCTCGAGGAAGCTAAGGATGGTGATTTGAATTATACCCTCCAGCAAGGCAGGACTCAAGATACATTCCACCTGTGTTGCCCCAATAGAAATAACCTAAATCCCATCAGAGTCATGATTGCCAGGCATTATAGGGAATGACTACTACCAGCTGCCCAGCCAAGTTGATACCTGACCTTAATTACCACACCACCCCAAGCAGGCATGGATAATGGGATTTACAAAACATCACAGAATGGAGGACAGTGGCTGGAAGGGCCACATCAAGCAATTCACTACAACAGTTGAAGGCTTTTGTATAGTTAGTAAAACATAAGTAAACATCTTTTTGGTATTCTCTGGTTTCAGCCGAGATCCATCATCAGCAGTGATATCCTTTGTTCCACATCTGAATCCAGCTTGCATTTCTGGAAGTTCCCTGTCAATATACTGCTACGATTGTTTTTGAATTATATACAGCAAGATTTTACTTATGTGTGATATTAATGGTATTTTTCAATAATTTCCACATTCTGTGGGATCACCTTTCTTTGGAATGGGTACAGATATGGATATTTTCCAGAGAGTTGGCCAGGTAGCTGTCTTCCTGCTTTCTTGGCATAGACGAGTAAGTGCTTCCAGCATGGCATCCATTTGTTGAAACATCTCAGTTGGTATTCCGTCAATTCCCGGAGCCTTGTTTTCCTCCAATTCCTTCGCTGAAGCTTTGACTTCTTCCTTCAGTACTAATGGCTCTTGATCATATGCCACCTCCTGAATAGCGTGAATATCGACCAGTTCTTTTTGGTGCAGTGACTCTGTGCATTCCTTCCATCTTCTTTTGATATTTCCTGTATCATTCAATATTTTTTCCTGTAGAATCTTCCAGTATTGCAGTTTGAGGCTTTACCTGAAGTTCTTTCAGCTTGAGAAATGCCAAGTATGTTCTTCCCTTTTGGTTTTCTAACTCTGGGTCTGTGCACATTTCGTGATTGACTTTGTCTTTTGAGTTGCTCTTTGAAATCTGTTCAGCTCTTTTAACTTGTCATTTTGTCCATTTGCTTTAGCTACTCTCTGTTTAAAAGCAAGTTTCAGAGTCTCATCTGACATTCATTTCGGTCTTTTCTTCCTTTCCTGTCTTTTTAATGACCTTTTGCTTTTTTCTTGGATGATGTTATTGATGTCATCCCACAATTCCTCTGGTCATTCATTGCGTCAAATGTATTGTTTCAATGGCCTGTAAATTGAGGTGGGGTATAATCAAGGTCATATTTTGGCTGTCGTGGAGTTGTTTTAATTGTCTTCAACTTCAACATGAACTTGCGTATGAACAGTTGGTCTGTTCCACAGTCACCTGCCAGCCTTGTTTTGGCTGAAGATATTGAGCTTCTTCCTTTCCTCTTTCCACAGATGTAGTTGATCCAATTCTGGTGTATTCCATCTAGCAAAGTCCGTATGTATAACTGCCATTTATGTTGTTGAAAAAAGATGTTTGCAATGAATTAAGTCGTTGCAAAATTCTATCATGAGATCTCCAGCGTTATTTGTATGATGAAAGCCACATTTTCCACCTACTGGGAACTCTTCTTTCTTTCCAACTTTTGCATTCCAATCACCAGTGATAATCAACACATCCTGTTTGCATGTTTGGTCAATTTTAGACTGCAGAAGATGGTAAAAATCTTCAATTTCATCATGTTTGACTTTGATGGTTGGTGGGTAAATTTGAATAATAGTCGTATTAATTGGTCTTCCTTGTAGGCATGTGGATGTTATCCTACTGCTGACAGCATTGTGCTTCAGAAGATATCTTGAAACATTTTTGGGATGATGAATGCTACACCTTTCTTCTTCAATTTGTCATTTCCAGTGTGTTAGACTACGTTCTCTAGAGAAACAAAACCAGTAAAGCTTATATAGAGAGCGAAAGAGAAATTTATCTTAGGAAAATGGCTCATACACTTAAAGAAGCTGGCAAGTCCAAAGTTCTTGAATCATACGTCAAGCTGGAGGCTTTTCCTGACTCTTACAGCTGCGTGGGCTGAGGAGCTCAAGGTTGGCAGGCAGTATACTGGCTGTTAACCACAACAAATGAAGAATCCAAGATCTCCAGGCAGAATGGTGGATTGTTCACTCACAGACAGCTGTAGGCAGCACAACGGAATCCCAATCCACCAGAAGAGTGTCTCTTTTCCCAGGAAGTGCATAAATATTAAATATACTGGAAGCAGGCCACACCTCTAGAGAAACTCCCTTTCCATGGAGTGGCTGCTCAAAACATAGTCATCTGATCTCATCACAGAAATAACCACATCACAACTGCTTAAACCATACAAAATTGTGGTTCAGCCAAGTTGACACACAGCTCTAACTATTACACCCAGCATAGTAGATCATACGATTGTCTGATTCAAAATGGCTAAAACCAGTCCTTTTGAGCTTACTAATTCCTAGGATATCGATCTTTATGCGCTTTATTTCATTTTCGACACCTTCTAATTCTCCTAGATTCATACTTCATACATTCCATGTTCTGATTATTAATGGATGTTTGCAGCTGTTTCTTCCCATTTTGAGTCACACCCCATCAGCAAATGTCCCAAAAGCTTTACTCCATCCATGTCCTTAAGGTCAACTCTACTTTGAGGAGGCAGCTCTTCCCCAATCCTATTTTGAGTGCTTTCCGACCTGAGGGGCTCATCTTCATTTTTTTTTTTTTTTGAATTTTTTATTGTGATTTGGATGAAAGTTTACAAAGCAAATTCATTTTCCTTACAGCAATTCATATATGTTTTGTCTCATGACATTGACTGCAATTCTGAGGGGCTCATCTTCTGACACTGTGTTGGACAGTGTTTTGGGGCTATTTGTAAGTTTTCCAGTAATACATCAGTGTTTCACTGGTATTCATAAGGTTTTCACTGGCTGGTTCATTGAGAAGTGGATGGCCCCTTGCTTCTTCCAAGTCTGTCTTAGTCTGGAAGCTCTGCTGAAACCTGTCCACCATGGGTGACCCTGGTGGTATTCAAAATACCAGTAAGCATAGCCTCCAGCCTGACAGCGACACATAAGCCACCACAGTATGACATATTGACAGATGAGTGGTGGTTCTATGGCTTTAGTAATATTTTAGTCTATTTTTTTTTCCTTGTCTTGTTACCCATTCTCAGTTTTATTTGCAAGCTTATCTTTCTTGCCTCCATCTTAAATATTGTGACCGTCAAGACTTAGTCCTTTCTGTGCTGCATTCTACATATACTTCTTGGTATCTTGTCTGTGCTGAGGAGATCCCTCTCGAGCTTCAAACTGATAAATTAAAACACTTACTGGGTTATTCCACTTGAAGTTCCCAGAGATATTAAAATTAAGCATTTTTTAGACTTAATCAGTTCCCCTGCCTCAGTGCACCCTCTCAAACCAGCCATACACAGTAAGTTTTATTTTTCTGTGTTCATTTTCTCTGTGAAGGCTAGATAATCCATCTTCCTGTCCGGAAGTTTGGAGGTATTCTTAACTCCTTTTCCTCATTTTTGTTATGTGCTCAGCCAAGCCCTACATAGTCTACCTTCTAAATAACTTTCATATATCTTCACTTGTCTTTATCTCTACTTCTGTTGAAATTGTTTCCTAATCTGTATCCCTGTATTTAATCATGCTTATCTTGAATCTCTATAGGAGCCCTAATGGCACAGTGGTTAAGTGCTCAACTGCTAATTGAAAGGTTGGCAATTCGAGCCCATCAGACAATCCACAGGAAAAATATGTGGCAATCTGTTTCCATAAAGATTACATCCTTGGAAACAATATAGGGCAGTTCTACTCTGTTCTTTAGGGTCAATCTGAGTCGGAATCAACTCCACGGCTATGGGTTTGGTTTTAGTTTTGGTTCTTTTCAATTTATAACAATACTGCCAGAAGGACCATTTAAAAAGATCAGTCACCTATTTTTCTCTTGCTGAAATTAAGTAATTTGCAGTTTTCTTAGGATGAAGAGTGAACTCCTTTAAGACATTTTACTGTCGTTTTCTAATCTCAACTTTTGCCACTTTTTCCTCTTCCTTGCATTAGCTGCCTCCTTAAACTTTAGCTGTATCTGGTAGCGTAGTGCCTAAAGCACTTGACTGCTAACCAGAAGGCTGGCAGTTCAAACCCACCAGCCACTTCTTGGAAGGAAGGTTGGGAAATCTACTTCCATAGTGATCCTGCCTCGGACACCCAAGGAGGGGTTATTATGAGTCAGATCCAACTTGATGGCAAATAACAACAACGTTTTTTACATTTATAGAATAGGAAATGCTTTCTTTCTTTTACTTGGGAATCATGACCTGGAGGATATAGATATGTATTATATATGTGTGTGTGTAGATAGAGTAAACTTTATTTTTGTACAAATACATTTAACACAGCATTTGCCAGTTCAACATTTTGTACATGTACAATTCAGTGAAAGCAATCAGATCATATTGTGCAGTCATCACCGATATCATTGCAAAAATTTTCATCACTATAAACGGAAACTCACTGATTTCTCCTTTCCCATCCCCCCTTGCACCTGATAACCGCTATTAAACCCTCATCTCTTTACATTTGCCTATTCCAGGTATTTCATATAAGTGAGGTGCAAAAAGGGCAAGGAGGCCAAATATTCTGACCTCCTAGAACCCCACAAGAGGAAGGCAGAATCACCATCAATAGCCCAAGGCCTATTATTGCAAGGCCAGACATGCTGCCTCCCTCCAGCCCTTTCTCCAACCATTCCTCCCATGCTGCCTCCCTCCAGCCCCTTCTCCAACCATTCCTACCAAAGCACCACCACCTCTCTCCTGGGTTCGATAATTCGCTGCAGTGGCCACACAGAACTCATAGATTATGAGGTTTATTAGGGAAGCACCAGACTACAAGTTCAGGAAAAATGCTCAGTCTCTCTCCCAGCCCACCGTCTCTCAGCCAAGTCTCTCACAGTCTCTCCCCCATCAGTGCATGTCCCTCGGTGTCTTACTCAGCAACGCGTGTCTCTTGCATCTCTTTCCCAGCAGCACGTGTCTCTTTCAGGAGCGCGTGTGTCTTTCAGCAGCGTGTCTTCCTCAACCAGCAATCAGAGAGAGTTCTGCCTCTAGGAGGCCTCCTTTTGAGCTTGGCAGAGTGGCCAAACTAGCCAATCATAGCATCAGAACTCTAAGCACCTGAGAGAGAGCCTCCCATAACATTGCCTTGTGCCACGCCCAACAGAAATAACCCAAGTGGATAACATTTACAATCAGGAGCTCCTCAGTTGCTCCTTCCACCACTGAGTTTACAATGACTTATGGGTAGAAAAGCCATACTAAGTAATTGACTACACTGCATGAAGTCATACAGCATTTTACCTTTCATGACTGACGTCACTCAACATAAATGTTTTCAGAGTTCATCTATGTTGTGGCAATATAATATTCCATTTTATAATACACTTTTTGTTTATCTGTTCATCTGTTGATGGACATCTTGGTTACTTTTACCTTTACACTGTTGTGAATAGTGCTACAAAGATCATTGAGATGCAGTGTGTATTTGCCTCACTTTCAAGTCTTTGAATATATACCTGAGTGGAAACTTTTTGAGGAACCACCAAACTATTTTCCTCAGTGACTGTGCCATTTTGCATTTGTAGCAGCAATGGATGAGGGTTCTGATTTTTTCATATACTTGCCAACATTTCTCTCTCTCTCTCTCTCTCTTTTTTTTTTTTTTCCCCCTTATCTTACCTCTCCTAGTAGGGATAAAGTGATATGTCATAGTGGTTTTGGTACTTCTGGGCTTTATACATGCTCTTTATACAATTTTTGTTAGTATTTCTTCCCATCATCCCCTCTCTCCCAAATATGTAAACCTAATTCCTAGTTTTTTAAACCTTAGCTTAGATGTCTTTAGTTAAGTATTCTCCTATTTCTTGTAATTTCTCTTTTATTTGTCATTCACTAGACTATATTATCTCTGAGGGCAATGACTATATCTCTTTTTATCAGCACGTCCAAGCATGGCAAGGTATCAAAAAACGAAACCCACTGCCACTGAGTTGATTTCAACTTATAGTGATCCCCATTGAGTTTCCGAGGCAGTGAATCTTTTTTTTTGGCAGTGAGTTTAGTTTAGTTTTTTTTTTTTTTTTTTAATGTGATTTGGGTGAAGATTTGCAGAACAAATTCACTTTTCATACAACAGTTCACATACACTTTGTCTAATGACATTGACCACAGTTCACTACAATGCAACAGCTCCCCTCCCACCTCCTCCTAACAGTCACCTCTTCCCTGTGTCCATTCCTCCATGCACCCCGGCCCCCTGAGCTGTCTCCTGGTGCATAAACAGCCCTTCTTTCTCCCATGATTGTTCTCTCCAAGGAGTGTATTTACCTCAGGTAAATGTTCACCTCCTATGCCTGTCTTTTACTTGGCTGAAAGCCACAGGTGTGGGTTCATTTCTAGACCTGCAGGGCAGGTAGGGGCCATAGTTTCAGTGGTTCCACCAGGCTCTATTAGACCAGCAAGCGTGGTCCCTTTTTTTTTTTTTTTTTTTGCCCCCAAACGCTTTTGAGTTTTGTTTCACATTGTTCTCCCTCTCTATCCAGGGTCTCCTACATAGATCCCCCTCCGAGTGTCAGACATTGGTAGACAGTACCATTTAGTTCTTTTGGTCTCATAGTCATCGTATAGGCCGCGGATTGCATGGTGTACCAGTTGGTAGGACTAATTCTTTCCATGAATCTTTTATTTTCTTCATTCTTCTTTGTGCTGGACAAGGAGGGACCCATCGTTGCATCTAGATGGCTGCTTGCAGGCTTTTAAGATCCCAGTCGCTACTCGCCAAAGTAGGAGGTAGAACCATGTTTTGTGTAGTATGTTACCAAAGCAGTACATCTTTATGGAAGTACATTGCCCCATTTTCCTTTCATGGGGATGGTGGTGGGTTTGTTGGTGGGTTTGAACCACCAATCTTCAATTTGGTTAGCAGTCAAATGCCTTAGGCACTGTGCTATTAGAGTTCCTTATGGCAAGTAAATGGGGCTAGTAAATATCTGCGAAACAAATAGGACAAAGAGAATTTGTGCTAGAGTCAACAGGGTCACTCTAAGCACTAAGCTCTTTATGGAAAAGTCTGAACAGCTTCTTTGGGCTGCCTCCAATTTTCCACACACCAGGTCCAGATTCTAAAAAAGTCAAACCCAGATAACTTCTTAGAAGGCCTTAGGGTATGGAAGTATGATTTCAGCTTTCTTTTCATGTTCCACAGAAATAGCTTTCTTCCTTTATTGATTATTTCATTAATTTAACATTTATTGATGCCATGCAGGTACTAGATGTTGTTTATTGATAGCTGAGATTTCATCTGAATATCTGAATCCACCTTTTTAAAATAAAATAAAAAAAATTAAAAGGACAGAAAGTAGTTGACGACACACTGCGACTCATATATCTTCATACTTATTTATATTGTGATTTGTGTGAAAGTTCACAGAGCAAATTCATTTTCTGTTCAACAGTACATACATATTTTGTTTCATGACATTGATTGCAATCCCCGTAATGTAAAATCTGTCTTCCTACTTCCTCCTTGTGGTTACCTTTTCCCTGTGTTGTCCTTTCCTCTGCATTACTTCCCTCTGAGCTATCCAGTGCTGCCCTTCTGATCTCCCATGATTGATTGTTTTAAACAGTGTACTAACCTGGTATAATTGTTCACCTCTTAGGCCTGTCTGTTGTTTGGCTGGAAACCATGGGAGTGAGTTCAATTGCAGGTCTGAAGGGTGATGAGGGGCCATAGTTTTGGAGGTTTCACTACTCTCTATCGGATTAGTAAGCCTGTTCTTTTTTATGATTTTGAGTTTTGTCCCACATTTTCCCCCTACTCTATCCAAGATGTCCTATTTTGATCCTTATCTGAGTAATAAGCAGTGGTAGCTGGGCACCATCTAGTTCTTCTGGTCTCAGGGTCTACTAGTCACTTGGACTATTTCCGTACATCTTTAATTTTCTCATTTTTCTTTGCTCCAGATGAGGAGCGACCCATTGTTATATCTTAGATGGCTGCTCCCAAGCTTTTAAGACACCAATCACCACCCATCAAAGTAGGATTTAAATTTGCCAGTGTGGTTTGTCTGTTTTATTAACCTTTCAAGGAGCCACTTCTAGTCTTGTTGATTATTTCCATTTTTCTGTTTCATCTATTTCTGTGCAAATCTATATTATTTCTTTTTTTCTGCTGACTGTAGGGTTTTTTTTTTTGTTTGTTTGTTTGTTTTGGTGTTTTTTTTTCTAATTGTTAGAGAGTTGGTTTAAGGTTTGATTCAGGGTCTTCTTTTTTGATGTGTGCATTTATTGCTTTCAATTGGCCTCTGATCACTACTTTTGCTGTCTCCCAAAGATTTTAGTATGTTGTGTTTTCATTGTCATTTGATTCAAGGAAGTTGTTTGATTCAAAGAAGTCATTTTTAAGGAGGGTGTTATTCGGTTTCCATGTGTTTGTTCTTTTTCTGTTGATCTTCCTGTTTTTGATTTCTGATTTTATAGCATTATAATCTGAGAAGATGCTTTGCTGTATTTCAGTATTTTTAAATTTATTGAGGCTTGTTTTGTGGCCTAACATACAGTCTATCTTGGAGAATGTTCCATATGCACTGGAAAAAAATGTATATTGTGCTCTTTTTGGGTGAAGAGCTATTGATGTCTATAAAATCAAGTCCGTTGATAATATTATTTAGTTCTTCTGCATCTTTGCTGAGTTTCTTTCTGGTTGTTTTATCTTTCATCGTAAATGGTGTATTAAAGTCTCCTGCTATTACTGTGGAGTCATCCATTTGTCTTTTCAGTTCTATTAAAGTCTTATTTATGTATTTTGGGGCTCTTTCATTGGATACTATGTGTTTATTGTGGTTATGTTCTCTTGTTCAATTTAACCTTTTTTTTTTTTTTTTTAAATTGTGATTTGGGTGAAGATTTACAAAGTAAATTCACTTTCCATACAGCAGTTCACATATACTTTGTCTCATGACATTGACCACAGTTTACCACAATGCAACAGCTCCCTTCCCACTTCCTCCCCATAGTTACCTCTTCCCAGTGTCCATCCCTCCATGGACTACTGCCCCCTGAGCTGTCTCCCTGTGCATAAGCAGCCCTTCTTTCTCCCATGATTGTTCTCTCCAAGGAGAATAGTATCTACTTGAGATAAATGTTCAACTCATATGCCTGTCTTTTGTTTGGCTGGAAACCACAGGTGTGGGTTCAATTCCAGACCTGAAGGGCAGTTAGGGGCCATACTCTCAGTGGTTCCACCAGGCTCTATCGGACCAGCAAACCTGGTCCCCCCCCCCCCTTTTCTTTTCCCTCCAAATGATTTTGAGTTTTGTTCCTCATTGTTCTCCCTTTCTATCAAGAATCTCCTACATAGATCCCCTTCCAAGTGGATGACAGTGGTAGCTGGGCACCATCTAGTTTTCTGGTCTCACAGTGTATAGGCTGCAGATCGGATGGTGTACCAGTCGCTAGGACTAATTGTTTCCATGAAGTTTGTTTTTCTTCATTCTTCTTTGCTGTGGATGAGGAGAGACCCATCGTTGCATCTAGATGTCAACTTGCTAGCTTTTAAGATCCCAGTTGCTACTCGCCAAAGTAGGAGGTAGAACAATGTTATGCCAGTTGAGCTTGATGCCCTTTGCTACTATGGTCCCAAGCCTGCAGGTTCAACTATTCTGTCCCTCTGGGTAGCTGGCTGTGACCAAGCAGTGACCACAACCTTCCCCCTTGTCGGCTCTACTATATACCTGGGAATTATGATCATTCACATAAACTTATAGGACCATTGTCTGCCAACCCTACATATGTTCTTGGATACACTCCCCATTTCATAGACATACCTAATCCTTTAGCCTGTCCACCCATCTGTCCACCCATTTACTGATGTTAGCCTTCACTGACAATGCAGTACTTTATGTGCAAAAGGATTCATATTTGTTGTCTGTACCTCCCATGTACCTCTCTATGTCTTTCTCATCCTCAGTGCCACCATATTGGTCACTCACATTTGGTACATTGCCCT
>NW_006921827.1:4007510-4008864 GCF_000298275.1 Orycteropus afer afer | reverse complement strand
TGTATGTCAAGTTGGCTGGGCCTGGTTGAGTGGCTGAGCAGCTGGTGGTAGTTATTCCCCATGATGAGACTTGCAATTAACTCCATGGTGGGATCTACCACAAGCAGCTGAGTAGCTGCCTTTAGGATGTGGTCTGCTTCTTCTGCATAAGGAGAAGCCTTGGGGGTATAGTCTCTAGCTTATGGCACCTTGAACCCTGCATGTAGCCATGTCATGGTTAAACAGCCTGCCATGCTCTGAGACCTTGGGACTTACAATAGACTTGAATTAATGGCTTGCCGTGTGATTTGGTAATCCTGGGACTGTGCCTTTTTACTTGACAACCTTGGGCTTGGCAGCCTCAGCAGCCAGCAGCTGTCTGACTGAAGAAAAGCCTCTAGCTTCATTGGCCTGGGAACTGGAGGCAGAGCTGAAGCCCAAAGCTGAGGGGCTTTCACCCAGCCCCTAGAGCCTTGCACTTTCAACTCGGACTTCTAGCTTCCTGAACTGTAAGAGAATAAACTCCTGTTCAAGCCATCCCATTTGTGGTATATTCTTGTCAGAGTGGTACTAGGTAACCAGAACAGTGTCCCACATGAATCTTTAGGCTTTCTTACTTTGTTTTGATCTTTTTTCTGATTGATTCCTTAATAAAGTAGTATTGAGAGATTTGTCTTCATATTCACTAATTCTGTCTTCTGTTGATTTGATTCTGCTCCTTTTGCCCTTGTAATGTGTTACCTATTTCTGAAGTCTTGTTGTTGTTGTTGTTGTTGTTATGTACTCTTGAGTCGGCCCCGACTCATAGCGACTCCTCCTTGGGTTTCCGAGGTGATATCACTACGGAAGTAGATTGCCCAACTAGTCTTCTGGATTTCTATTGGTTGGATTTATGGTTTTTAATTTATCACGTATCTTGTCAATTTATTCTTGTATTGCTTCCCTGAATTATTCTAGAGTTTTGTCAGTGTTTTCCTTGACTTGTCTCTTAATCATTGAAGATACCTAAATATGATTCCTTTGAATTCCTTATCAGGTAGTTCCAATGCTGCTGCTTCCTCCGGGAATGTTTCTGGCTCTGTATTCTACTCCCTAGTTTGTACTACTTTATCTTGCTTCTTTGGGTGAACTAGAATGGTTAGTTCTCTTGAGGTACTATGATATTGCTGTATTTATGTTTAATTGGTGATTGTATGTTGTTGTGATTCACCCAGATTTATTTTTGCTTTATTTTGTTTTAATATATCCAAGTGATCAGGGCTTTTGTGTTTTGCTAGTTAGGCAGCGGGAGCTCTGGTAGCATAGTGCCTAAGGCACTTGACTGCTAACCAGAAGGCTGGCGGTTCAAACCCACCAGCCACTCCTCGGAAGGAAG
>NW_006921827.1:3999112-4007089 GCF_000298275.1 Orycteropus afer afer | reverse complement strand
AAAAAAGCAATAAATTAAATATTTTCAAAAAGGTGGGGGGGAAAAAGACCAAAGTTGGAGAATGGAAAAAAGTTTTGGGAAAAAAAAATACCACAGTACCTGGGGAAGGGAGAATAAGAGAAAAGAGCATGAGAAAAAGAATGATAAAGAAATCATGAGAAAAAAAATGCAAAAAGAAAAGGGATGGGAAGAAGGAAAGAATGAAGGAAGATGGGAATTAGGAAAAGAGAAAAACAAGAACCAGGGAAGGAAAAGAGATGAAAATAGAGAAGAAGAAGGAGAAAAAGAATAATTTTAAAAACAAAGACAAAACTTGGGGGCAGGGAACCCAGGCTGTGTTTTTACTGGCTAAGCAGGCAGTGGGAGGCAGGGCACCTGGTCCTGGTACTACTTTCTGCCTACCCAGAAGGGAACTGAGGGCAGTGTGTCTGATCTCAGATGAGTTCCTGTAACCCAGAACATATCTGGGGGCAGGGTACCTGGACCTGAAAAAAGTTTCTGCATCCCACATGGTGGTGGGAGCAAGGTATCTGGTTCCAGAAGGAATTCCTGTCTGTTCAAAATGCAGCTGGGTATTGCGCATCTGATCTCAGAAAAAGTTCTTGTCATCCCAAAAGTAGATTTGATGCAGGGTACCTGGGGCCAGCAGACAATTCTTGCCACCCCAAAATGCTGTTGGGAGCAGGGTGGCTGATGTTGAAGCTAGTTCCTTTCTACCCAGAAGGAAACTGGAGTCAGGGTACCTGATCTCAGATGAGATCCTGCTGATCCAGATAGTGTCTGAAGGCAGGGCTTCTGGACCCATAAAAAGAGAAAGACACCTGGTTCCAGAGAGATTTCCAGCTAGCTTAAAAAAGTAGCTGTGAGCAGGGTGTCTAGTCTCAAAAGGTAACTGGGAGCAGGATCCCAATCCCAGAGAAAAGTGTTCTTGCCATCCCAAATACCTGGTCTCAGAAAAAAATCCTACTAGCCCAAAGGTGGCTTCAACATAGTGTCTAGTGCTGGGCCAGTTCCTGCCTGCCCAGAAGGCAGCTGGTGGTAGGGCACCTGGATTGGGATAGAATTCTGTCCAGTCCAGAAGATGGGTGGAGGTGGGGGATGGCCAAACTTCTGTTTACCAAGTGATTATGGGATACCAGGTGAAGAAGGGGAATATTGCACCTTTCTAGTCATCAGCCACCAGTGCAGTTGCCCATGCAGTCCTGGCAAGTGGAGACGATTCTTTGCTTGCTGCCCAGATTCGAACACTGCTTGCAAATATTCAAAATGGCCATGCCGTCAACACAGCCAACAGTCTACAGCTCCATTTGTTTCCTTATTCACTGTTTTCAATCAGGTTCTTCTCCTCCAAACCAAAACCAAACTCACTGGCGTTGAGTAGATTCTGACTCATAGTGACCCCATTGGGTTTCCAAGGCTGTAAATCTTTACTGACGTAGACTGCCTCATCTTTCTTCCTGGAGCCGCTGTTAGGTTCAAACCATCGACCATTTAATTAGCATCAAAATGCTTTAACCACTATACCACCAGAGCTCCTGGTTCTTCTCAAACCAAAAAAAATAAAAAATAACAACCGAACTCACTGCCATTGAGTTGATTCTGACTGATAGTGACTCCCGTTGGGTTTCCAAGGCAGTAAATCTTTACAGAAGTAGATTGCCTCATCTTCCTTTCATGGAGTGGGTGGTGGGTTTGAACTGCCATTCCTTCTGATTAGCAGTCAGATGCCTTAGGAAATATACCAGCAGAGCCCCAGTTCTATTAGTCGGAATTTAATCTACTTTATCCTTTCCTTTGACGCTCAGAGTTCTGTATCTATTTCAGTTGTTTTTTTCTTTTCTTTGTTTTAGAGAGCCTGTATACCTTGTCTGCCTATTCTGCCATCTTGACTCAATTCCCATCTTTATACTTCAGTCTTTACAATCAACAAGTACACAGTCATGTTTTCCTTATCATCCACGGTACATTCTGTGAAATAAGATGTTATGTGATTTAGACGTGTGTCAACATCATATTACAGTCTGGTCCTGCTTTTTCTTTAAGCATTTCAAACAATCTTTGTGCCTTAGTAGTGATTGTCAGTGTGCTGAGAGGGATTCACTTTTGTGTTTGGTCCTCAATCCTCATCATTAATAATTTCCCAACATCTGATATAGATTCCTCTCACATTTTTGCCTTCTAGCTTACCGTGGAGCCAACCCATTAAAAGCTTGGAGGATTTTTTCCTTTGCTTTTGAGGACCATTATGATTGTTGAGTGTGACATGCCTAAATGGCCTTCATTGATTTTCCACTTTCTTGTTTAATAACCTTTTTTTGCTTCCAAGTCAATATTTCTGTGTATCTTGCTGCTGCTGTCACTAGTACTGGTTTTGCTGCATTTGGGAACCATGATTTACTCCATGGTAATATTTTCAAAAGAAAATTAGAGTTAATCCTACAACATTCAAGAGATGCACAATACACAAGATTGGATGCTGCTGCCTGTGAATCAAAGCATACAGTAAATTTTGTGGCTAGAAAGTACAGTACACTGCATACATAAACCAGTATCACTGGTGTTCCGGTTACCTAGTGCCGCCCTGACAAGAATATACCACAAATGGAATGGTCTCAACAAACAGGAGTTTATTATTCTCTTACAGTTTGGAGACTTTAAGTCCAAATTCAAAGTACCAGGCTCTAGGGGCTGGATGAAAGCCCCTCAACCTGGGGTCCAGCTCTGCCATGTGCTCCCAGCCCATTGGAGCTATTGGCATTTCTTCACTCAGACAGCTGCTGGCTGCTGAGGCTGACAAACCAAAGGTTGACAAGTAAAAAGTCCCGATGTTACCAAACCACACAGCAGTCCATTAATTCAAGTCCATTGTAAGTCCCAGGGTGGCAGAGCATGGTAGGCTGCTGAACAACGACACGGCTACATGCAGGGTCCAAGTGTGCCATAAGCTAAAGACCATTCCCAAACCTGCTGCTTATATATGGGAAGCAGACCACATATCCAAAGGCAGCTACTCAGCTGCTCCCAGTAGATTCCACCATGGAGTTGATTACCAGTCTCATCATGGGGAATACTACATCCAGCTGCCCAGCCACTCAACCAGGCCTAGCCAAGTGGACACAAAAACATAACATTTATTGTGACCATCAAGACATATGTATTAAGTTATATATATGTTGTTGTTTGCCATCAAGTCGACCCCGACTCATAGCGACCCCTCCTTGGGTTTCCGAGGCAGTATCACTACGGAAGTAGGAATGCCCAACCTTCCTTCCGAGGAGTGGCTGGTGGGTTTGAGCCGCCAGCCTTCTGGTTAGCAGTCAAGTGCTTTAGGCACTATGCTATCAGAGCTCCCAAAGAAGGCATTTTGTTGTTATTTGCCATATGTGTCTGACAGCATAATCACTTTGTAGATAAGACACATGAGGTACATGTGTTTCATGTGGGAAGCTCTTGCATTCATTATGTCTCTTTCTCTGATCAGGAATTTAGAACTGTCTTACAGCCTTATGGGACCACAAATGTATATGTGGTTGAGTGTTACATGAACAGACATTGTGCAGCATGTCATCTGTCCACTGTCAGCTTCTACTTGATTGTTGTTTTTGAAGGAGGCATAACCAAAGAAAATGAAACTCACTGCTGTCGAGTCAAGTCTGACTCATAGTGACTCCTGGGGTTTCTGAGGCAATATCACTACAGGAATAGATTGCCCAACCTTCCTTCAGAGGAGTGGCTGGAGAGTTTGAACCGTCAGCCTTCTGGTTAGCAGTCAAATGCCTTAGGCACTATGCTACCAGAGCTCCCAAAGAAGGCATTTTGTTGTTGTTTGCCATTGAGTTGGACCCGACTCATAGCGACCCCTCCTTAGGTTTCCGAAGAGGTATCACTACGGGAGTAGATTGCCCAACCTTCCTTCCGAGGAGTGGCTGGTGAGTTTGAACCGCCAGCCTTCTGGTTAGCAGTCAAGTGCCTTAATAACTACACTACCAGAGCTCCTAAAGGAGGCATAAGAACCCATAAAGACAAGATTCGTGAAATGTAGATGACTGGTAGTTAATATGAGGAAGATAAAGAGCTCCAGAAACAAAGATTGAGGACTAACTTGGACCTTATCAGTTTTATCAGTGATGCCCTTGTTTACTTTTTCCTTTTTTTAATTTTATTTTGATTTGGGTGGAGATTTACAGAGCAAATTCACTTTCCATACAGCAGTGCACATATATTTTGTCTCATGTCATTGACCACAGTTTACCACAATGCAACAGCTCCCGTCCCACTTCCTCCCCATAGTTACCTCTTCCCAGTGTCCATCCTTCCATACTCTCCTGCCCCCTGAGCTGCCTCCCTGTGCATAAGCAGCCCTTCCTTCTCCCAAGATTGTTCTCTCCAGGACATGTGTCCACTTGAGGTAAATGTTTAACTCACATGCCTGTACTTTGTTTGGCCTTTTTTTTTTTAAAAAAATTATTATTTATTTATTTTTGCAGTGTTCCCTGCCCTCCTCTTACCTTTTCCTTTTAGCTAACTGGGAATAAATGGAATCCATGTGTGGACGTTTTTGTCAGTGTGTCTATTCACAGGCAGTTTTTGTCTCTAGATTATAAAGTGTGTCTTTGAAAATAAATACTGAGTTTTTACAGCTTGTGGAGCTCTGTCATGTAGGATATGGGAGAGCGTAATGAATAAGGACTCTTGCCCTTTAGGGGCTTACAGTTTTAACACTCCAGTAGTGCTTGCTGGCTGTTTTATATAAGAGATTTATTTCCCAGAACAAGCTTTCTTGAATTATCATTCATTATAGGCTTTTTGTTTTGTTTTTGGAAGTTCTGGTGGCATAGTGCCTAAGGCACTTGACTGCTAACCAGAAGGCTGGCGTTTCAAATCCACCAGCCACTCCTCAGAAGGAAGGTTGGGCAATCTACTTCCGTAGTGATACTGCCTCAGCAACCCAAGGAGGGGTCGCTATGAGTCAGGGCCGATTCGATGGCACATAACAACAACAATGATATTGAAGGATATCATGCTTGGTAAAGTGTGGGGTCGATGGAAAAGGGGAAGACCCTCAACGAGATGGATTGGCACAGTGGCTACAACGATGGGCTCAGGTATAGCAAGGATTGTGAGACTGACAGGACCAGGCAGTGTTTCATTTTGTTGTACATAGGGTCACTATGAGTTGGAGCTGACTTGACGGCGGCACCTAACAACTACCACCACAACAGTGATGTTGAATATCTTTTCAGGTTTATTGGCCATTTGCATATCTTCTTGGAGCGATATCTATTGAAGTCATTTGCCTGTTCTTAATTTGAGTTTCTTGTCTTTTTATCAGGGAGCTCTGGTGGCATAGTGCCTCAGGTATTTGACTGCTAACCAGAAGGCTGACAGTTCAAACCCACCAGCCACTTACAAGATTTCTTTATATTTTTAGATATAAGTCCTTTATCAGATATATGATTTGTGAGTATTTTTTACCCTTATGTAGGTTATCTTTTCATTTATTTTTATGGTGGTTTTTGAAGTATAAAAGTTCACTTGTGCTTTTGGTATCATATCTAAGAAACTGTATCTCATAAGTTCAAGATTGTGAAGATTACTCTTATATTTTCTTCTAAGAGTTTTGTAGTTTTAGCTCTTACACTTAGATTTCTTACTCATTTGGAGTTAATTTTTGTATTTGGTGTGAAGTAGGGGTCCAACTTGATTCTTTTGTATGTAGATACTCAAATCTTCTAGAAAAGACTATTTTCACATTTAATTTTGTTGGTATCCTTGTTGAAAATCATTTGAGCACAAATCCAAGGATTTATTTCTAGACTATCAGTTCTGTTTTATTGATGTATATGTCTGTATTTATGACAGTGCCACACTATGCTTATTATTGTAGCTTTGTATTAAGTTTTGAAATCAGGAAATGTGAATCCTTTAACTTTATTCTTTAAAATTTTAAAGACAATGTACTAAAATTTATACTAATATCATCTTTGAGATTTGATCATATAGCTAACTGTAGCTCAGGTACTTAGTGCTAGTGCTAAAGAAGAGGACTGTTGTGGAGCTGATAAAACTTTGTTACCTGGTCCTGAAGGGGGAAAATGTTGGTCGTGTACCAGCACTACTCATCCCATAGAACTCGACTGCTCTAGTTTTGGATTCTTTCAGTTGACGTTTAATTGTTCTTCAGCTTTAACTACAGGGCCTTATCATAAGACAATGTAACAAAAGTACTTCTTAGTTTTCTTGGAGATGAATGAGCTATAGGTTAAATGTAAATATGTGGTCACATTATAATGATTTTCTGTTTTCGTATGATGTTTGCATAGTCTAGCTAATATCAGTTGTGACTGCAGATATATTTTTCTTTAAAGAAGTGATTTTAATTAAATTTGTGTTCTCGTGTATTTTATTTTGGCATTTTTGAACAAATTAATTTTTCTCTGGGCATGGCTTCTATGTCTTGTTTTCTAATGAAGAATATGAAACTTAGCTCTACTTTTTAATATTTTAGGAGCAATAGTCTTTAAGCAAATTCTTTTTAATACATAAATGAAAGTTATTTTTTGCTGAAAGTAAACTTGATAATCTGTTTAAAGTTAATTTTGAACACAGAGTAAAATACTCTAACTGCAACAGTATATTGCTGATTATAATTTTAAATAAGATAATGTAATCTTTAAAGATTGTAAAAGGTTAGTTTTCTAAATGCATTTTCACTTTTAAATTTCCATGTAACTGGTTTTAACTTTTTTATTTAAATAATTAATTGAAAGTTTAGTTATCCAACATTTCTAGAGCATGGCTATTAATATTTACTTCTCTGTGGTAATGATCAATAATGATTGTGTCAGAAACATTCCAAAACTATGTAATTAGAGGTAAACTGCAACTTAATAAGTCTTCTAAGTTTTCTTGTTAGTTTTTGATACAAAATGTAACAAGTCAACTGGGAAGAATAATGTTACTACTCCTCTTTATTCATCAGTTATTCTTTATCTGTTTTGTGGATTTTATAGTTACAAAGTACTCTTTGTTTGGGCACTTGACTGCTAACCAGAAGGCTGGCATTTCAAACCCACGAGCCACTCCTTGGGAGGAAGGTTGGGCAATCTACGTCCGTGGTGATAACACCTTGGAAACCCAAGGAGGGGTCTGTATGAGTCGGGTCCGACTCGACGGCGAGTAACAACAACAGCAACATTTTCACTGTAAGGTGATTCCAGAAAGGGGACTAGGGCTAGGCACTGAGTGGCATGGAGTTTGTGTATTTAATTGTTTAACAAAGCACATGTTCATCTTGCTTTATCTATTTTATGTCCTCTAAATTCTTTCTTAAATAATTGAAAATTGCATTTTTTAGTGTAAAGTATATTTTTTGCTTTGCATTTATTGTTACTATAGAGGTATGATTAAAATGCAATTCAGTCATCAGTTTTGATAGACCCTTATGAAACATTTATGCTATTATAATTTAAATAAAGTGAGTTTTTTTTTTTTTTTTAATTTCTAAATTATTTTCGGTGGACCGTATTATAAAACTTGATATATAACTGTACTTTCTATTATGGAAAACAATGAGAGTTTGGGATAGTGAAAGATAATATCGATGACTTTACTTTTGAAAATGGAGCAAATACTTAATAAACATCTTAAGATATTTAATTAAAAAGAGCATACTTACAGTGAAGGGTACTAATCATCAGGGAATAGCTCACTGAATCTTTACAAAGTAAATCCACTTATTAAACAAACACCCAGATCAATAAATAGAATATTACACCATCCTAACAGCACCACTTTATGTTCCTTCCAAAGCACTATCCCCCAGATGCAATCACTATCTTGATTTTCCAACTTTTATTTATTTTTTACTTACTTAATTAATTAATTTTTATTTGAGTGAAGATTTACAGAGCAAATTCACTTTCCATACAGCAGTTCACATATACTTTGTCTCATGTCATTGGCCACAGTTTACCA
>NW_006921827.1:3989076-3995417 GCF_000298275.1 Orycteropus afer afer | reverse complement strand
AGTCCGCTGCCAGACCGCAGCTGTGTGTGTCTCCTTTTTTGGTATTTTCACGCAAATTCTTCTGCTAGTTGGGGTTTAGTCCACTTTTGTATCCTTCCCTTCAAGGCTCAGGGGTCCAAGATTATCTTCTGTGTCTGTGTTAATTGGTTTCCCTTTTCTTTGTTGAAGAGCGTCTGACCCGTCCTTGTGCCTAGTCCACCATCTTGCCGGAACTCTCACTATCTTGATTTTTATCAGGATAGTTTAATTTCAAAGAGCCTTGGTGGGGCAATGGTTAAGCGCTTAGCTGTTAATGAAAAGTCAGTGGTTCAGCCCCATCTGGCTGCTACACAAGAGAAGGACCTGGTGACCCTCTTCTGCGTAGATTACAGCCAAGAAAACCGGGGAAGTTCTGCTCTGATCCATGGGATAACTATGAGTCAACATCAGTTTGGCGGTACCCCACCACAAAAGATTAGTTTTGCTTATTTTTTGACTCTAAATAAATACATATGTATAGTTTTGTGTCTGGATTTTTTAGTTCATTGTTGTATGATTCATCTGTTCTGTTCTGTACATTTTATTGCCATGTAGCTATGGTTCTCAGAGTGGATGTTAATAGGACCCTTATTGGGAGTCTAAGAGGTCAAAATTATTTTTGGTATTATTTCATAATACTAAGACTTTATTTGCCTTTTTCCTTTTTCTCTTAAGAGTATAGAGTAGAATTTTCCAGAGGCTACATCCTAAAGCTAATGAAATATATGCATGTATATTCCTATGTATTTTTCTCAGTTTTAATTTCTAAAAGAATAAATATTGATAGATAACCCACAGAAACTAAAGGTCTTGTGTGTGTATGTGTGTGTGTGTGTGTGGGGGGGGTATTCTGAATACTTTAAGAATGTAAAGGATTCCTGAGACCAGAAAATCCAAGAACCACTGCTATAGGATTCCATTGTATAAGTATACTACATTTATTAATCCATTCCACTGTTGATGGATATTTGTGTTGGTTCTAGTTATGAGTAGTACAATGAATGTTTCTATACCTGTCTCTTTTTTTTTGGTACACAAGGATATATTTCTTATATCAAGGATATAATTCTACTTTGGAGTAGAACTACTGGATCATAGGATATGAATGTGTTCAGCTTTCCAAAGTAGTTTTACTTACTTTACACTCTTATCAGTCATTATAGGAGTTCAGTTTGCCTTACATCTAAAAAAATCAGCTTTAATTATGGAAAGAAATTAAAGAAAAATTATTAGATTCATACCAGTACATGCTTATTAAGGCAGAATAGCACAGAGTAAGAACATGTTTGGCTTCTAAGTCTGAGACAGTCATTCTAATACTAGGTCTGAGAATTCGATCCAGTACTCAATCTTTCTAAATTTCAGTTTCCTTATTGGTAAAATGGAGTGATAATAATAAATACCTTGTAGCATTTGTTGTGAAGATTAAACGGTATACTGATGAAAAGTGCTTAGCGTTGGCCCTCTGCCATAAAGCTAAAGAAGAAATAGGCTCAGAAGACTATAAAAACCAAAAACAAACAACAGAAAAAAACCACTGCCATTGAGTTGATTCTAACTTACAGTGATCCTGTAGGATAGGATCAAATTGCCCCCATAGGCTTTCCAAGGCTGTAAATTGTTACAGAAGCAGACGCCTCATTTTTTCCAATGGAGTAGCTGGTGGGTTTGAACTGCTAGCTTTTTGGTTAGCAGCCAAATGCTTTAACCACTGGAACACCAGAGCCGCTCACAAGAATACAAACCAAATCTAACGCACTGCCATCGAGTCGAACCCGACTCATAGCGACCCCAAGGTGATATCGCTATGGAAGTAGATTGCCCAACCTTCCTTCCAAGGAGTGGTTGGTGGGTTTGAACCGCCAGCCATATAGTCAGTGAAATGTAGAAGAAAGCTCAAAGAAAGTGACAGCATAATCTTTTAAAAACTTTTTTTAAATACTATTTGAGTGCTAAATATTTTCATTGTTAGGTTGATAACTATTTAGAAATAATTTCATTCTTATAAAATACTGCCAAAATAAAAATTGTGTAAGGAGCATCTATATTCTAATTGACCTAGCTTTGCCTGTTAATAATTTACCCAGTTTGCTTTATTGTTGGTACATACCCTACATAATTTTTTCCTACCATTTGAGGGTGAGTTAGGTACGTCATGTGTCTTTTAGCCTTAGTGTTTTTTTTCCTGAGAATAGAAATATTCTTTTTCATAACCACAGTACACTCATCACCTTCATAACTTTACATTGGTATAATACTTTTATCTAGTGTACCATCCATATTTCAGTTCTGTTAGTGTGTGTGTGTGTATGTGTGTTTTAATTTTTATTGTGATTTGGGTGAAAGAGCAAATTCATTTTCCATACATCAATTCATACATATTTTGTTTCATGACATTGACTGCAATTTCCCAACAGTGTAACAGCTCTCTTTCCACTTCCTCTCTATTAGTTTTTTATAAAGCATTTTTACCCCTTCTAGTATCGGAGCCCACCAGCTACTCCTTAGAAAGAAGGTTGGGTGATCTACTTCTGTAGTGATACTGCCTTGGAAATCCAAAAAGGGGTCGCTGTGAGTCAGATCCGACTCCATGGCAGTGAGTTTGGTTTGTGTTCTGGTTACCTAGTGCCGCTCTGACAAGAAATATACCACAAATGAGATGACCGTGACAAACAGGAGTTTATTCTTGCAATTTGGAGGCTTTAAGTCCAAGTTCAAAGTGCTAGGCTCTAGGGGCTGGGTGAAAGCCCCTCAACCTTGGGGTCCAGCTCTGCTTCCAGCTCCCAGCCCACTGGAGCTAGAGGCATTTCTTTACTCAAACAGCTGCTGGCTGCTGAGGCTGAGAAGCCCCAAGATTGACAAGTAAAAAGGCACAGTCCCGATGTTACCAAACCACATGGCAGGCCATTAACTTAAGTCCATTGTACTGCTGAGCAATGACACGGCTACATGCAGGGTCCAAGTGTGTCATAGGCTAGAGACCATTCTCAAAGCTTCTCCTTATATACAGGAAGCAGACCACATACCCAAAGGCAGCTACTCAGCTGTTCCCAGTAGATTCCACCATAGAGTTGATAAACAGTCTCATGGGGAATACTACATCCAGCTACCCAGCCACTCAACCAGGCCTAGCCAAGTTGACATACAAACATAACCATCACAGTTTGGTTTGGTCAGTATTAGAGCCAGTTCAAGGGGCAAGTACTGCATTTAGTTATTGTCATAGTTCTCTAGTGCTGCTGTAACAGAAATACCACAAGTGGATGGCTTTAACAAATAGGAATTTATTCTCTTAGAGATGAGGGGTCAAGAAGTCTGAGTTCAGAATGTCAGCTCTAGGGACTGGGTGAAGGCCCCTTGACCTTGGGTTTCAGCTCTGCCTCTTGTTCCAGGCCCACTGGAGCTGGAAGCTTCTTCTGACTCATGCAGCTACTGGCTGCTGAGACTGACAAACCCAAGGTTGGCAGGTAAAATGGCACAATCCCAAGATCAGCAGACAGCATGGCAGGCTGCTGTTCAAGTCCAGGAACTAGAGATGAAGACTTGGCCGAATGTAGGATCCGAAAGTGCCAAAAAGCTCAAAACCTTTCTCAAAATTTCTTCATATATACTGGAGCAGGTCACACCCCAAAGGAAGCTACCTTTTCCACAACAGATTCCACCATGGAGGTGATTATAGTCTCGTCATAGGGAATAACTATATCCAGCTGCTGCTAAGCCACTCAAAACCATGGCTCAGCCAAGGTGACATACAACCTTATCTACCACAGTTACCATGTCTCTTAGCACCTTTAATCTAGAACATTCCCAGAGCATTTCTTTTCCTTTTTTGACATTGAGCTTTTTGAAGAATACAGTGCACTCCCATCCTTTAAAAATATTTATTGCATTAAAACTTACATATCAAAAAGGTGTTATTTAATCTAAGTGCACAATTCAGTGACATCAGTTAGACTTATCATGTTATGCAACCATTACCACTATCCCCAAAAGTTTTTCATCACCCCAAACAGAAACCCAGCCCCCCTCAAGCAATAACTCATTTTTCCCTCCTCCCAGTTCCTGGCAGCCACCAGTAAACTTTTGTCTCTATGCATTTGCCCATTATAGATATTTTTCATACGCCTGTTCATTTGTGTCTGACCCACTTTATCCAGCATAACGCCCTAAGGTTCATCCATGCTGCAACATTCTTCAGAAGTTCATTTTTCCCCGTGGCTGAGTAATAGCTGTATGGACATACCATATCTTGTTGATCCAGCCATCTGCTGCCAGGAACATAAGAGTTTTGAGTCTCTGCTCTCAACTTCCCTGGACATATATGTAAGAGTGGAGTTGCAGAGTTACATGGTAAATATTTAACTTTTTTTTTCAAATACATTTTATTGAAATATAGTTTATGTACAGTGACATACACAAAACTGAAGTGACATGGGTCAGTGCATTTTGTTTTTTGTCAGTGTTCTGTCCTCTTTCCCCTCCTACCCCTGGTAACCAACAAAGAAAGTTTCCTTCCATATATAAACCTTTCTTTGACCTTTTACAATAATGAACTAATACAGTATTTGTCCTTCTGTGATTGATTTATTTCACTCAGCATAATGTCCTCCAAGTTCAACCATGTTATGTAGTGTTTTGCAGATTCAACATTATTTTTTTGCGTTGCATAATATTCCCTTGTGTGTATGAACCATAGTTTGGTTATCCATTCTTCTGTTGATGGGCACCTAGGTTGTTTCCATCTTTTTTATATTGTAAATAGTGCTGTGATGAACATGGGTGTGCATATGTCTGTTCTTGTCTTGGCTCTCACTTCCTTAGGTTATATACCTATTAATGGGATTGCTGGAATTAGAAATACCAGCCTTTTAAGGAATCACCATACTGCTTACCACAGTGGTTGTATCATTTTACAGTCCCAGCAGCAGTGTATGAGAGTCTCAGTCTCTCCACATCCTCGCCAGCATTTGTTATTTTCTGTCTTGTCTAACTTTGCCATTAGTGCTGGAGTGACATGGTAGCATATTTAACTTTTTGAAGAACTACCAAACTTTTCCATAGTGGCTGTACCATTCCACATCTCTAGCAACAGTTATGTGCAAGGGCTCCAATTTCTCCACATTTTCACCAACACTTGCAATTTTCTTTTTTCTGATGATAGCCAACATAGTGAGTGTGAAATAGTATCCCATTGTGGTTCTAATTTGCATCCCTCATTGAGCAATGAAGGAGCATTATGTTTTTGCGCTCAGCTGTTAGCTGAAAGGTCAGTGGTTTGAACCTAACAGTGATTGATTCCATGGGAAAGAAGACCTGGTGATCTGCAGTAAAGATTATAGCCTAGGAAACACTGTGGGGCAGTTTTACTCTGCCCTGTAGGGTTTGATTCGACAGCATATAATAACAACAACAACAGTAGGGTCACTAAGGAGCTCTGGTGGTGTAGTAGATAAGGTATCTATCTGGTTGGTAACCAGAAGGTCAGTGCTTCAAACCCACCAGCTGCTCTGAAGAAGGAAGATGAAAGTGATCTGCTTCCATAAAGACTTACAGCCTCAGAAACCCAATAGGGGTTGCTATGAGTCAGAATTGATTTGATGGTAGTTAGTTATAGGGTCAGGAGCTCTGGTAGCATAGTGCCTAAGGCACTTGACTGCTCACCAGAAGGCTGGCGGTTCAAACCCACCAGCCACTCCTCGGAAGGAAGGTTGGGCAATCCTACTTCCGTAGTGATACTGCCTCGGAAACCCAAGGAGGGGTCGCTATCGGGGCTGACTCGATGGCAAACAACAACAACAACAACAAGTTATAGGGTCACTATGAATTGGAGTTTACTCAGTGACACAATCAGAAGAACAGTGATCAGTGATGCTAACTGTCTTTAGTTGTGCTTGTTGGCTGTTTAAATATACCCTTTGGAGAAATGTCTATTTGAGTCCTTTGCCCATTTTTGGCAAATTGAGTTGTCTTTTGTTGTTGAGCTAAAGGAGTTCTTTACATATTCTGTATGTTAAATCCTCATCGAGAATATGATTTAAAACCCCATTTCTATTGAGTCAATTCTGAGTTACAGCAACCCTGGAGGACAGAGTAAGAACTGCCTCATAGTGTTTTCTACACTGCAGTCTTTACTGAAGCAGATTACTACATCTTTCTCCTGTGGAGCAGCTAGTAGCTTTGAACTCCCAACCTTTTACTTAGCAGCTGAGCACCCAGCCACTGCATCACCAGGGCTCAATGTTGTTGTTGTTGTTAAGTGCCGTCGAGTCGTTTCCGACTCATAGCGACCCCATGCACAGCAGAACGAAACACTGCCCGATCCC